>NW_019416363.1:475075-833914 GCF_000390285.2 Anoplophora glabripennis | reverse complement strand
AATCAGTATGTTCATGTTCTTATGCGTAATTTCCTTAACTTACCGCTTAAAATAAAAATTCCAATTTGGAATAAACCTCACAATATGCTTTTAAATCGAAAAAGAACATGTACATACTGATTAGTAAAGAAAAAAGATGGGGGTCTAGGCTGTACGGTATATAGGAAACCAATACACACACAAACAGGAGAATCTCACCACCACCCATCTCAGCTACAATCAGTGATCAAAACACTAATGACAAGGTCAGAACGACTCTCTGACGACGGCCACAAAGAAAGGGAAATTAAAAATGTTAAATTGGCCTTACAGCAAAATGGTTTCTCTGGCAACAACAGCAAGAGGGCTTTGAGACCTAGACGAAATAAAGAACAAAAGGAAGGAGATAAACCAATAGCCAAAGCTCTCCTGCCATACGTCAACTACCGACAAAATAAGCAGGCTTTTAAAGCAACATAAAATAGAAACCATCTTCAACACGGACAGGAAAATCGGCAATATGCTACCATCAGCCAAAACAAACATTGTTTGACCAAGACCAAGGAGTATTTTATTTTATTTATTTATTTATTTATTTATTTGAAATCGCAGGAAAATGTCCTTAAACTTTGAGCAACACCAATTTTTTTCTAAATTAAAAAGTAAAAAAGATAATGGAGATAGAATATTATGAGGATAAACCTATACGATAATTATTGGTATATTTTGACAGTGAAAATGAAACGAATATGTTATTAAGACCTAAAGTGATAAGGTAATGCTTATTAAAAAAAAACTTTTGTCCAACCAAAAATCGAACCTCAAAATACAACACCGCAGCAAAGTTTTCTTTTGAAATATTAGTAAGCAATTAGTGAAATGTATTTTTGTCATAAATTGCGTTGCGAGATTTTTAGTTAGGTTAGATAAAAGTTATGTTTTAA
Source organism: Anoplophora glabripennis (assembly GCF_000390285.2). NCBI lineage: Eukaryota > Metazoa > Arthropoda > Insecta > Coleoptera > Cerambycidae > Anoplophora > Anoplophora glabripennis. The sequence goes on along the minus strand of NW_019416363.1, from coordinate 832,991 downwards.
ATGAACTCCTTTTAGGGCAAGATTTAATAATGAATTTCATTTTATTGGCAAATATCCAGATAATGTAAGTGAAGTAGATATATCACAAATAAAAAAAAATGTGTAGATAACACAGACCCACTGGTATGCAGATCAATGTATTTTTTTTCGCTGAATCCGAATCTGCCTTTAGATTTGGCCCAACGGGTCTGAGTTTTTAGGAAAATTAAAAAATCAGGTCAAAATTCACAAAAAAGTGTCATTTACAATCGACGAAAGTTATAAAAAATCAAATTATCCTACCAGCTCACTAGACGTATGATTTTTCATTCACTCAGTAACAGTCAAAGAGGTATATAACAATCTAAAGACAGTCTTAGAAAAAATAAAGTATGCAGAGCACAAATGGAGAATATGCGGCGATCTTATAATTGTAACCGTGGTACTCGGACAACAATCAGGTTTTACAAAAAATCCATACTTGTTATGCCTGTGGGATAGCAGGGATCTAGCGGAGCATTACAAGAAAAAGTCTTGGCCTCAAATAACATCATTTACAGTTGGTTCCAAAAATATCATTGAAAAAAATTAGCTTGATCCTGAAAAAGTGCTTTTCCCACCGCTCCACTTAAAACTTGGTCTAATGAAGCAGTTCGTCAAAGCTTTAGACAAGGAAGGTGAATGTTTCCAGTACATAGGACGAAAATGTTCGAATATTTCTGAGGAGAAATTAAAAGAAGGTGTATTCGATGAACCTCAGATTCGGACATTGTTCAAGGGTGATCACATCGTGTTCAAGGTTCATCACTACAATAAGTGGCGTTGGGAGGAGTGCTTGGACTAGTTTCAAAGCGGTAGCAACAAATTTTTTAGGAAACAACAGGATATGAAGAAATTGTATAAAAATGATAAAAGACTTCCATTCCAAGATCTGGGATGTTTGATGAACTACAAGTTGCGCTTCCTTCATTCACATCTGGATTGGAGATTATAGCGAAGAACAAGGCGAACGATTTCATCAGGATACGATGGTTATAGAACAGCGATATGAAGAAAAATGGGATGAAAACATGATGGCCGATTTTTGTTGGTTGTAAAAAAGAGAAACGACAAATAGAGGGACTAAACGAAAGCGTAGAGTATGCAGAAAGAAATCAGGATATTGTTTTCCGATTGCTTTTTATTGCAATAAACATGAGCATCCTCATTGTATCAAAATGGTAAAGAATTAGTAGATGTGATTATGTAAATTTGGAAATTTATATGCATTCTACTGAATTAGGAAACAATAACTAATATTAATTTAGATATTGACATTTTGGTTAGTTCTTACAGGAAAATCTTTTTATTTCTCAGTAAAAAAAAATGTTTTGTAATAAAATGTTCAGCTTTTAGTAATTTAATTTCATTATCACAATCAATACTAACAGTTAGTACTCTAGGTACAACATACAAATTAAAAAAACTGTTTTAGTATTTTGTTGTGCCAACAATTTAAAATATGCTCATTAGGGAGAAATTAATTGAGAGGTAGACAATCGAACCGAGTCTGTTGCCGAGGGGCTGCCTATATCGTAACTATCAAATTATTATTAATGTTTATTACAAGGTTTGATTCAACATATTCATCACTTTTTGATCTCGAAAGAAACTGATTAAATTTTTAAATTTTTCTTACGTGCCAAGCCGAGTTAAGAATGCGTCCACTGGACAAGAGTGGTATTCAGATCGTCGACCTGAGACAGAGCAGAAGCACGGCCGTCTTCCGGTTTAGAACTTGGCGAAGTTATGTGTGTGCTAACCTTAACCCACCAACCCATCTTAACTCGTAAGTTTGAAATCTAGCGGTTTACCTCATTTGACTACATCCCTGCCTAAACTGAACAACACAACGACTCTCGACAAGCTGCCGATGCTGTCCAGGCAGCTGCCTCAAGTGTCTGAGTTCCAGATCATAATGTATACAGAAACAAGGACGTTCTTATATTTTATTAAATTCATAATAATCTATTTACAATTCTCTGAATTATGTTGGAATTACTGATATTCTGCGAAGGATTTTAGCCATTTTTTAAAGTATAAAATAAAGGTGATAATGGAGAATAGAACGTTGTGCAAATAACCATCGACATTATAAAGAATCACCTGAAAATAGTCAACATAGAAATTTAAGATTGCAGTATAAAAGTTGAAACGATCTTAGTCAAATGAATCAATTTTCGTATCCAAAAAACTACACAAGAGATGTACGATAAATGTAAAACACCAACATTCCAAACGAAAAAAGTCAGTGGGTAAGAAACTATCACAATAATAACCAACTGTCTCCTGATAATAGATTTGTTTTCCAAGGAAGCACGTTCGCTTATGAATGCCTCGGCGATAGGCATAAGCAAAACATGGAGATGAAGCTATTGGTTAGATAAAGAGGAAACTTAATCGATAAGGGAACCCCAATATACTAGGAACTCGAGTGCGAGGCGAACTTGGCATCTGAACAAATTCCTGTTACCGTGGCGCCCAGTGGCGCAACATGAATGGTTGGCAAATAGTCGTATTTGGAAGAAAAACATAAGTAAAAAGTAAAAAGGATAATTAGAATAGATTGTTGTTGGTATATGTACATTTTTAGTTATAGGTAAATCAATTTCATCATAATTTTCGCAGTAGGTCTTTGGTCATGGAATTAAAAGGTTACTCCTTAGACTTCCAAAAATAAAAGGGTAATCTTATCGGATAGGTATTAACTAAACTGAATGACAAGATCAATAAATTCACTGGGAATACAAAACTAAATTTGTTTGACAATTGCAGAAAACAATAAAAAAATCGCTAATGATAAAGTGATACGCTGCTTTAACATTCTTGCAAATCATTGATTTAGTGGTTCACCCAAAGGAGTCTGAAGATTAAAGAAGTCCTTTACATCCTTTTCTGAAATAAGAATAGACTTACGTTGGAACCTTATTATCATAAAAAAGATGTAACATTTGGAAGGAGCGTTGAAGCCGACAACAGAAAGATATTGTAAAAGATAAAGTTTTTAATCTTATACTGACACTATAATGCGGTATTCACTTAGTACGGAGCAATCAATGTGTGTGGATCAGCAAGTTTTGATAATTTATAGACATTTGATGAACCGGATGCATGGCGTGAGCTTTATGAAAACACACTTCCACACTGGTATACAGATCTTACCTTCCCCATTTGAAAAACGAAACTTCGTATGTTTCATCGTTCTTCGTATAGGTTTAACAGCTTCTGATTATTATGACTTTACATCCTTGGGGGACGCTTTGGGAAGACAAAGATTTGGAAGTGATACCAATTCAAAGAAATGACGCATACCTATTTGAGAGCACACGTTTCTTTCTGATTTAATAGAAAATATATGTGCCTAGAGACAAGAGTAGTGTATTGAAAAAGTGTATTCTAATTTAATTAGATATCTTATTTATCACATTTTTTAGTTTTACATATTATAACAGCATGTAAGCTTTTGATGTTCAACCTAACTATTGATAATGTGGTTAAAAACTACTCTAAGGGTTACGTACTTGGTCCAACACGAATTACACTCGAAATATCTCTTAAACATATCACTTGTCAGCTGAATCAACAGACAGACTGGTTTTGAACTCAATATCATTGCTACTCAATGCCTAGCGACCGCACAAAGCACTGCTCTGTATCTTCTAGCTGATAGCGATATATGGCACAGTGATAAAAATTAATAAAAAAAAGCGGTCTGCTGATGAATAATCTTCGTGGTTGTTTATTGGATATTGCGGGTGTAATTCAATACTGGACCCAGATAATTGTCTTCCATGATATCATCAGTTAAAAATTTGTTTTCATTAGTCAGTAGTAGTACCTGCAAGTTGCTCCCTACATTGGGTAGCATTGACATTTAAGATAGGACATACTTTGTTCGGTATATTTCATCTACGCAATTTTTTTATTCCTAGTTTTTATTCACTGTAACATTTTATCATGATTAAAGAGGATACAAATTTTTTTAGGAATTTTATTCATTAAGAACAATGGAATCGACACAATTTCATTTCATTATTTAATTTTATTATTTTATTTAAATCAGCGTTCAAAATATTCTGGTTAATAAAGAAAATAAGCATGTAGGCTTGGACGTGGACCAGACCAGTGAATCCGAATCAAAACTCAGAATTTCCAGTTTGTATTTTGACCCTTATATGAAGATTCTAGAAAGCAGTTTTCGAAATTTCAAACTGACTTGAATATTCAGTGATTGGAAAAACATTCAAATTGATAATCTCATTACACCAGGACTCCATAACGTCGTCGTCGTAGTTCCATAACTCTATAACCCCTTAACCAGAGATGTGCGGGAGTGTAGAACCGTGAAACTCTATGGGAACATGGATCTTATATATCAGGGATCTTAAACAAAAGGTGGGTTTCCCCAATTCCATAACTCAATAACCCTGCAACCCCGTAATCTGGAGAGTGCGAGGACTATGAAACTCTGCGAGAACATGAATCGGGGTAGAACCTGACTGAGTGTGAGTTAGCAGGCTTCCACAATCCCGTAACCTAATAATACCGCAACCCCATAACTTTGGGTGTGTATAACCTCTGATGAATTGAGTTGTAGTCCTCTCCTGTTAACCCACGATCTGGCGTATCAGATTTGTGTTACAAAGTCATCCGTGTTTTTGTTTTTTTCTTTCTACACTAATTGTAAAATACGTAATAGTACTTGAGTGTGCATTCAGTTCATTAAAGAGATTAACAAGATATACAATTTATTATCGCGAGTTTGTACGATCAAAATCATTCAAATAAAAGATTACGACGGTATGGAGTTCTTCTTCTTTTCTAGTGGTTGGTCCTAGTAAGTCCCATGGCAACACGGCCCAATTAGGCCTATTGTGCATCCCACTACTAATCCTATTCAGAAAGTAGTTTTGTTCTTTTGACAAAGTCCAAAAGCTTCCTTGCTGACACTTTTCTCAGTTCCTTGGGTTTCAAATAAGGTCTCCCTAGGAGCATCATTCTACTACGTGTAAATGCTGGGCACTCGCCCAGGATATGCAGAGAAGTCTCATCCGCCGAGTCACATCCTTGGCAGACCGGACTGTCTACAAGCTTTAGCTTATGTAGATGTTTTCGAAAGTGACAGTGTCCCGTTATGAGTCCCGTCACTCTCTTGGAGCCGGATTTTATTCAAGCTTAGTAAATCGTTTCCTCTTTCCTTCGAATGATACTCCATGAGCTCCTTAGAATGGCTATGTCCTGGCCTCGAAGTCCAGTATTTCCTATGTTCTGTCTCGGTCCATTTGCCCAGAGCCCGCCTGACCACACTGGGAGATGTACCACAGAAGGGCTATTGGCCAATGAACTCTGTGCCGGAATCCTTCCTAGCAAGTTCATCCGCTTTCTAGTTCCCACAAATGCCTTTGTGCCCTGACATCCAACACAGTCTAACTGTATTATTGGTGACCAGTTCAGTCAGCATTTGTAAACAATCCCAGACAAGGTTATGGACTTACGAAACTACGAGGTTATATGGTCATGGGGTTATGGTGCAATGAGATCATGAATTCCAATACTTTTTCCAGTCACTGACTACTCAGGTCAGTTTGAAATCTCGAAAATTGCTTTCTGGGAGTTTGCTGATGTTCGGATCAAAACACGAACTGATCTAGGAGTTCTGACTTCAGATTCGGATTCAGCGAGTTAAAATGCTATAGGATAATAGCCTGGTCCACGGGCCAGATCACTTTTTTAGTCATTTACGGATGTACTAGCCTTTCTTCAGAAACATACATATGTACAATATTGAGAAGTTAGCGCCCCTATATAATATTTTCTTTTTATTAAAAAACCATTAAAAGAAAATTATGATATTGGGAAGTTGAATAATTTCTCACTGTTTTTTCGTGAAAATTAATGCTTAATTTAAAACATGAGTAAAACGTATGTCACTGAAAGTATTGTCCATCCCTAGCCACTACCTTTTCCCCATCTTTCTGTCAGCATTTTAATGTCATGTAAAAACGACAGGTCTTTTGAGACCATCCAAGAGTCGAACCATTTTTTGGCATCTTCATATGACTGGAAGTGCCACTCAGGTTCCATTTAAGCGTTTCCAAGTGGATTTTCACCGGTACTACATGTGGCCATGGATATATGGCTTTGCGGACGCTGTTGACGCATGGTCGAGTTTGCCCCACTATTTTCTATGGTTAGGATCATAGCGTATCCATTTTTCATCGCCAATTATGAAACGATGCCAAAAATATTTCCTTTTCTGCCATTGAAACAGTTGTTCACACGTTCGACGTCTCTCGGCTTCAACTCGTACGGTACCCAATGTACTCGCTTTTGAATCATTCTTAATGGTTTCAAACGTTTCCATCTTAGTGGGTATTTGAACAAGCAAAACTGCCGAATTTGGGACAGAGCCAATTCTCGGGTCATTCAAGAACGACCACTGTATACCCCAAGAGTGACAGTGTGGTGTGAATTTTACGCTGGTGAGTGATTGGTCCGTATAGCGCTCCATTTTGTCTAACCGCAAAGTGTTTACTACAATATGTGACCTTGCACAATGCTGCCAACTCTTTGGAAAGAAAATGGAGTCAAATCCCGTATTATTTGGGACACCGTTTACAATACTTAGACGGGGTTACATTGGACGCAAATTCATACAAAAATCTGTTCGTATGACGTGTTGGATTAAAACAAATAAATGTAATTAATTACATTCGCGCAGTTACGTTACAATAACAAACAATTTGGATCGATTTTAGTTTACAACGAAGCCATGAAGCCACTCTATTCCGAATAATTTGTTAAGAATTCGATATGATTTAGTAACAATAGATTTCGCATGCAACGTAACTAATGCCTTATGTTAGATATGGCAGGTCGTTTAACATTTATGAACTACAAATATATTACCAGAGTAAAGAGTTTTTTTTGTTATTGTCTTGTTAGTAAATTATTAACAAGTTTCCATATATTTAAATAGATGATGAAGCACATGCATCCTTTGTTAAAATAAAAATTACCTTAAAACATAACAAAAAGAAAAATAAGGCAATCAAAATTTAAATCTAATTGATAAACATAGAAACAAGACTCCTAATATATTTTAAAATCTATTCAATGTTCTATTTTCCTTTCGAAAAAAAAAAAATAGAAACCACACCCCAACATTTGCTTTAACAAATAAAGTTACCGTAATTTCACACAACAATAATCCAGCTACACAACTATAGTCTATGAACAGCGTATTTAAAAATAATATGTAAAACTTGTTTGGGCGACATCTATTATTAACTATACGTACTAGGCGTAAGCTAATAGTCTAAAGAAACAGATTTTGGCGTAACATCGCATTCCGTGGGAATCTCCACTTGACCTTGAGAATCGGTGTCCTACATAACACGTGGTGAATATTTTTGATCTGCAAACTTTCTATAATAAAGACGGTAAGTACTACCAATTTTTAAATTATTTTATATCAATACCATGAGTAATAGTATTGTCTCGATATGCAACTATTTAGTTACTTTGCAAACTTTTTCTTTTTTTTTTGTCTTAGCAGAAAAATTTTAAAAATTCGCATTTAGATTCCAACTATAGTCCAAAATATTTTATGGACCATAGTTGTGTTTCAGTGGGTATCTATCAAGTATACTACTTACACTATGATATGGACTATAGTTGCAACCAAAAAAATATTTCATATACTTTATTGGATGCTCATACATTTAATTTTCACGAACTGTTTTGTTTCAGACGACGATGGTACCGCCGAACAAAATTTTACGTCGCAAAATAGGTGGTAGACCGTATATCCCATACAGCACTGATGCTATGGAAAACTGTTTACGTGACGTCACAAATCACATATTGACCCAACGCGAAGCTTCGGAAAAGTATAGAATACCTCGCAGTACGATAATTTTAAAATTAAAAGCTCGTCGTAATAATGAAGTTAATGTACCCGGTCGTAAATGTATTTTTTCTCCCGAAGAAGAAAAATCATTCGTCGATAACGTTATAATAATGTGTAATTATGGGTTTCCTCTAACTCTGTTTGATTTGAGGTGTGTTGTTAAAACGTATTTGGATAGCCGTGGTACGAAAGTAAGCGCATTCAAGAACAACTTTCCTGGAAAGCGTTGGGCCGAATGTTTTTTAGCGCGCCATAAAAAGAAACTTTCTCAAAGATTTTGCAGCAATATTAAAAGAGTCCGAGCAGCTGTCAATGAAGACACAATAAATTCTTTCTTTAGGCATCTTAAAATGGAAACTCAGGATGTCCCTCCAGGATCTATATATAATTACGATGAAACCAATTTGGTCGATGATCCTGGAAATAAAAGAATTCTTACCAAACGTGGGTGCAAATATCCCGAAGCTATTAAAAATTCAACCAAAGCAGCCGTGAGTCTTATGGTATGTGGTAATGCTGCCGGGGAACTTTTGCCTCCATATGTAAATTACAAGGCGGAAAAAATGTGGGATACGTGGACGGAAGGTGGTCCCCCAAATTCCCGATAAAACCGTTCGAAATCTGGATGGTTTGAAGGTGGTAGTTTTGAAGACTGGTTTTTTTTCATTGGTTTTACCGACTTTAAAAAAGAAATCTGGGAAGAAAGTTCTAGTCGGAGACAACCTAAGTTCTCACATAAGTTTAAGAGTCCTAAAGGCATGTGAAGAAAATGACATTGCCTTCATTGCCCTTCCTCCAAACTCGACGCATCTTACTCAGCCATTGAATGTCGCCTTCTTAAGACCCTTCAAGTGCCATTGGAGACAAATACTTGATACTTGGAAGGCTACACCTGAAGGACACAGAATGCCAACGATACCAAAAAATGTATTTCCCTCTCTTTTGAATAAGCTGTGGGTTAAAATTCTTGAAAACGCAGAAACAAATTTAAAGTCAGGTTTCTTAAAAACTGGCATATATCCTCTTTGTGCAGAAAAAGTTTTAGAACGATTGCCAACCTATTCTCGACCTAACGTCGAAGAATCTAACCCAATGCATGTTTCGGATGCTTTTATTGAATATATTGAAAATGCTAGAAAAGCAGCCGTAGGAGAAAATGTACCAAAACGCAGAAAGAGAAAACTCGATATTGCTCCAGGAAAAAGCATTTCTGCTAAAGAAGTGGAGAGTATGCTTTTACCTACTAATACCAAAGCAGAGAAAATCAGAAAGAAAAAGAAGGTAGTAAGTAACTCAAGCAGCGATGAAGAAGATGACAACTTTTCACTGGCTTCTAGTTCTTCACTGAATTTATCAATTGAAACAGACGCTGCTGAAAATACTACAATTGCAAATCTCATAAATGCTGATGGTTTTCTACCTGAGGAACACGAATTTGTTGTAGTTGAGTACGAGGGTGAATATTGGCCAGGACAAATGGTTTACATAGAAAATGAAGGAGCACGTATCAAGTGCATGGAAAAATATGGAAAACTGTGGAGATGGCCAGAAAAGGAAGACTGCATATTGTATTCCAGAAACGAAATTAAGTTTGCTATAAAAGAGCCAAAGCAAATGTCAACAAAACGTAAACTTTTTTTTGTTCCTGAACTGGGAGATATAACTGGACATCCAAAGAAATAATGTGCTTCATATGTTTTTGTTTTATTATTTAAGTTACCTGTGAGAAATATATTTTTGATATATATGAGTTACCTGCCTACCCTATGTATTAATACTCATAGATCACAAAAGTTTCACTTACTGAATGACTATTTTTATTTAAATACAAAAAATAAATGTGTAAATATATTTTTTTCATATATAGTTTTTATTGCTTTACACCATTGTAGTGTTATAATCCCCTAACTATAGTCAATTTTCAATTTGCTGCAATAATTCTCATATGGACCATAGATGTGTATATGTAACATAACAATGGTCCAAAATTAAAAAATATGTATATGTGTCTTTAAACAAGATTTTGAAAAAATAAAACATATTATCTACTTCCTTACACACTTTTAAGTTTTACAGCCCCATAAAAAAATTTTAAAGTAAGTCAGGTCGTAAGTTATAACGTAAAATTCAAAAAATCAATACAAGTTGGACCATTGTTGTGTGAAATTACGGTACTTTTTTCTTTAAATTTTCTCTATCAAATATAATAGGGACATTTCCAATGTAAAGAAATCCCCTTACCCTTGTAATAAGTTTCCCAGTGGATTCCCTTGTCGATAATAAGACTGGTTGCATAATGCAATGGGGGAATAAAATAGAAGGTGGCTGTATACATGTTTCGAAGCATTGTTTGAAATTATTTAGGTACTTGTGGAATAGTTTAGATTTTTCTCTATTTAATTGAGTATTTTGCTGCCTGCTAGAAACTTGAAAGTTAACAAAACAATCTCTTGAATATAATAAATTAATCAATGACTGTTAGGAATTTACTTTACTCATTAAACTATAATACAGCCAAAGGGACGTTTAAATTAAAAATATATGTTGTGTCTTGCCATTGAATGCTGTTCTAAATGAAAGTTATTGCAATTTGTAAAAGCAATTTCGCTAATAATAACTCGTATAAATGTTTATTTGATTTTATTTTTTTTTTTATTTAAATTGTACGCCACTGTTATCAACTTACTTGGCTATGGACATGTTATTACAGAAAACTGCTTATTTATGTAACTCTTCTCTGTCACTCTATTACTAAATAATCAAGAAGGAAAGTGATATAAGGTTTTAGTTAAGCATCTTATTAACAGATAACGTAGCTAAGGCATAGCCTAACACATCGCAACTATCCACCAAAAATTTGTTTCACAGCTGCATTTTTTTTAATAGCGAGTTAAATAATAGCCCATGCCCTGTTCTGTGATTTCTTTGCAGCCAGAGCAGGCTTCGAAACAAAATAAGGAACTATTGAAGAATATCTCAGTATCCCGGTTCAGAATTAGCATATTATTATCCACCAGACCATTCTGTTCTTCCTGACATTCTCATACCAAGTTAGAGGTTACCTCCACAATACCTTCAGGTACAATGACTGTCAAGCAATACACTTAACATGTGTTTTTTAATTAAGAAATTATTAATTAACGAAAATAGTTCCAAAAAGCAACTTCTGAACGATTCTTCTGACTTAAGGTTTGATTTTTAATTTATCTACATCATATGTCGCTTTTAAGTTAACATCATAACAGGTAAGTATTTAAAATATTTTAAATCTAGATAAATTATGTTTTGTAAGCGAACCTGGAACGTTTTTATTGGGACACGTTATGTATGTATGTTGCTAAAATATTTCAATAAAATAAATTATCTCCCTATCGATCAATAATTTATAAATACAATTAACTTGATTATGCTGGATATTATTTTATCTTGTCGCATCAGGTCATAAATTATTTTGATTAATGATAACAGTTTATCGGTTATTACTCTGTATTACATTTAAATAACTATAGGTAAGTAAATAAATAATTTTGTGTTACTATTAGAATCTTTTTCAAAGTTAATAGATTTATTGCATAACTGGTCAATGTTAAAATTGATTACGTTTAATTATTTTATTAAAAGAAGCAAATGAAAACAAATTGTATTACTGGAATAAATGAACTTTATTAAGTAAATTCTAAATGCCACTGCTGTACAAGGTAGACAATTTTTTTATTTGCCACGTAAGAAATACAATGTATTGAAAAATTCAATTAAAAAATGTTACCTGACATCTTTATTACACTAAATATAAAGTGGAAATTTTATTGTTTACAATCACTTGGATGTTGTATAATTAAGATACAATGTCACGTTTTCCAAAATTGGATTGTTTTAGTTTTTTCAGAATATAGGTATTCCGTATAAAACTGCTCATATATCTTAGTATTATAAAACATATATTGTTGTGAAAATTAAAGATTACAAAATATTTATTTTTGTTTTATGTTTTTCTAATATTTATAACAGTTGCAGTGTTTTCTTTAACTAGCACAATTTGGTAGAGGTTTATTTAACATTACTTGCACTAAATTTGTTGTGGCAGAAATCAACTTAGCTATACAAGGTATTACTAAAGTGATGTCAATTATTTTGAACTTCTACTACAATTTTTTAAATTGTTTATTACTGTACAGCTGTATACATTGAAATTGATGTTTGCATATTCGTATATCATTTTAACGAACAAAAACTAAACTTCCCATATTAATTTTTGGGAGGAAAAGAACACCCTGTATGAAAAGAATACGCATACAAATAAAACAATCTTATAAAGTTACGTTTTTGGTAAGCTACATAGAAATGAATAAAAAATAACGTTACATTCTATACAAAAAAAGAATTCTTTGTTGAAAGTACAGTATGCCGGATTATCTACCTTCTGTTAAATAACATTTGTTTTAATAATATTTCTATAAATAAATTATAACACATATTTTCTAAGCAGTAGAAAACAACACTAAGAAAAACAGAATATAACAGGAACTCCATTTCCAGTGGCGGCTGGTGCAGAGGGGCTAGAAATTCTACTAATAAAAAAAAATTATTTCAATTTTAGTTTACAGTGTTATCTATACAATTAAATAGAGTAGCTTTATAAAACACTATAAAAGAAAATGTTAAATTTGTAATGCGCAGTCAGTTTAATTCGTTTGCAAAACTCTGAATACGTGAACTCTTCTTAGCTCGCCTCTACATCTGTAAAATGTTTACAGTGGTGGTTATGGTTACCGTTGCGCAGCTGTGAAAGACGGAGTGGGAGCAGCGCATATTTACTAGACAGTTTGGGTTCTGTTTAGTCCGACCGTAACTAAATATTAGCTACTTACCGCTTTTTTTCTTAATGAACGTACTTTGCTCAGGTGTGGTGTAAAATTTTGCTACATGCATATTGCTTCTTGTATTTTTTTCTAATTGTAGAAGTTTAAATTGATTTTAGCACTTGCAATGCTATCTATTGAAAAATCAGTGGTGCGAGAAATACCAAACTTTAATGAAAAAGTAATTGAAAAGTTTATTTCGGATGAAAGCAGAAGAATAGATTTTTGCTACAAAAATAATATTGAGTACGTTTCCCTCTACTTCAGTAGTACTTAAAATAAAACTACCCAATTATATTTGATTTTTGTTCCAATAGTTTTTCCCAAATTTTTCCACCTTCCTTGATGTGGAAGTCAAGAGCCGTCACTGTCCATTTCCCGAAATCATTTATAAATTTGTAGGAGGAATAAAGCAATCTTTACATATCACCTAAAATGGGTTTCCTAATGTGGCCGAATAATTAGCGTTTTCAATTAAAAATATATTATAATTGCTTACTTGATCAAGACGACCGGAAGTACTTATGTAAAAACGTTTTTATAATTGAATACCTACATCACTGGCGTGCTTTAGCTTTTTAAACATTTTTGGCATAAATAAATGAACCTAGATCTGGTCATTAGTTAAAAGTAAAATTCACAAGTTCGTTGGATATAGCTCTGAAGATAGGATGCGTAGTGGAAAAGTAACAGAATAAGTGAATAATGGAACCTATACCTTTACAATATAAGGGTTAGCTGTTGCCTGTACTTCCATCTCATTCTACATCAAATGCGCTCTCTTTTTGATTTGCTCATTTCAGGGTTCAAGTGAAAGTCCACTGGTATAACTACCAGTAATCTTAGACTCGAACAAGATGTACACAAAACTTGTTCTGGAATATATACAGCTGATGAATGAGCTGAAAATCAACATTTCAAGCTATGTTGGGTGTCAGGGCATAAAGTCAGTGAAGGAAATAATAAATCTGATGAATTTGTAAAAATGAATTATGAAGTCTTTTTAGGATGAAAGCCAATATTCCGCGTTTTTTACAGTGCCTCAAAGCAAGCTTTAGTGAGATAGGTTCGTAAAAAACATTGTAAATACTGGAACTCGAAACCAGAGCATATTTAAGCGAAAGAATCATTAATTGTCCCTTGAAGAAAAAAATTAAACCTGATAAGAGTAAGTCTCAGTGATTTCACAAGACTATCAATAGGATACTAAGAAATCAGTAGAGAATCCAATCTGCTGGAGTTCCAAATGGGAAGTAAATCTACGTTACATATTTTAGTTGACAGTGAGGATTTTGTACGCTAGAGACCCAATCTGCTTAGCCACTCTTCTTAAATTCCATAGAGTTAAAAAAATATCGTCTAACAGACTACTTTGTACAAAAAACATATCTACTCGTACTAATTGAATGAATGTACAATGGAAAGCAAGCAAGTGATGCTGCGGAACTCTTTGGAGAGCTGTTTCCAAAAATCCCAAAATTTCTCTTGAACTACTATTTCTTACTCCAAAAACAACAGTGGTTGAAAGTCGACAGCCCAGAAATTTTCCTTCACTGTCCAAAAATAATAAAATTACATCTGTCCTTTTTACTATAGTTGTTGCTGAAATAGTTAATTCCTTTTCCCTTTTTGACCCTTTTTGATTATTTTGTTGGCCTATTTCTGCTACTTAGGCTAAATATCGACGCCAGGAAACGAGCAACCCCCAATCTAGAAATTTTGCTAAACCTCCACTAGGGCAGGGTTCGTTGCCGTGCTTAACATTACACAAGGGACCAACAGTTGTACATCCTTTCCGAGGCATGGTACCTACGTCTTTCTATACAAACTGGGCATAAATTTGTATAGTTTCTGTGAATGTATCGCCATACAGGCCACTAGAGGTAGACGAGCATCGCTAGACTTCCCTGGATGGTCACCCATCTAAGACTTATCAATGACAAGAATACCATGTCGCTAGGCCGCATTTGCCGTAAATTATTTTTAAGTGTAGGAATACTTTTATTACCTTTTAACTGAAAAAATTAATAAATTGATCCTTGACAACAATGATTTGCTAAAACACATATATTTACGATAAAATATTGATATAGGTAAGAAATTCTGCGCACTCCCCTGCAACGCATAAACGGAGTTGTAAGTACTGTGTTGCTCTGCTTGTCCAGGTTCTTGGTAAGTGACTAACCCAATTTACAACAGGAAATCCGCACGTAAGAAACTGATATGCTTATATGACTCTAATGATTATATGAAGTACAAATAAAAAAATAACCTGTCTGAACAGTGTCACAACTTTAATATATTCAACTAACAGCTAAAGCGTTAATTTAATACCAGCTCAAAATAATAATATTAATTAATTATACATATTATTCCAAATAAAGGTTACACATTCATTATAATTTGTATGAAGAAAATATAGATTAATGAAAGTAAAAAATTATTTTTGTTTTTTGTATATCGATATTATAAGAAATGATGTTTTAGGATACAAAAATTAAAGTTTTTTTCTTTTTTTGTTTCAACTTTAAGGGACTGTAACTCAATAGGGGCGCATTTTGGTATCTAGATAAATTAGATTCAATATGATCTAGTTTCCCCGATGTAAGTTGTAAGTTTGGCTACATATTTTATCACCCTGTATTTGTGCAGTTGTTTTTAACTGAAACTACTGCTTTATATTATACATAACACTGTTTTTGACATAGCCAAAACATTTCAGTTCATAGCGATTTGTTAGCGTTTTGCAACATTTTTTTTTTTTCACAATATCAGTTGATCGGCTGTGTGGTAAATTAAAGTTCTGTCAGATTCATGCGACGCCCAATTATAAGCACAATATCGCATACAATGTCACAAAGCAGCAACGCGGTATTGCCCAGAGAATAACCCGATGCAAAACCGACTACCATCTGCTAAACAAGCCAGACACATTATTTAACTTTTGCAGAATAATTAACGTCATAAAACATCGCCACTAGTGCAGGGCCTCCTTTGACCTGTTAATCAAAACCGTGAAGTAGACAAGTGGAGCTCGCGACTGGGAAGTGACGTCATAACAGGAAGCAGCTGCTCGATTACAACTTATTATCATACTCTCGGATAGCGCGAGTGTATTTGTGAAGTGTTTATCCGTCCGAGTCTGCATTTGGACGTGATGATGGGTCGTTGGAGTTGGAATGTCATTTATTCGAAGTCAAACAAATATAACTTCGATATCCTTCGACGGCGATCGCTTGCACTTAAATTTGAATTTGATGCTCTTGTTAAAAAAGGAAAGCTTTGATATTAGTACATGTAACTCCCTTTGTCTTTCTACACTTATCCCAGAATGCTTTCTTTCTTTCAATGCGAAATTCAAAAAATTGTTGGCTATGTAATTGCATAGAAATTATAAAAATGCATCGTATTAATCAAGTATTGATAATCGTGTTAGATACTTTACCGTTAATGGAAATTAATTATATGTAGTTAGCAAATAATAATGACGCCGAATTTTCAACAGTTTAATGATTTTACGTAGTAACCAAAAAGGTTCGAAGTATAAGACACAAAGATTGCATTTTATCTTCACAAAGATTATTTTTCGCGACTAGGTAACTTAAGTAGAGAATTATTATTTTAAAACAGATTAAACTCGTGGTACAACTTTGTTTTTCATGTCATTTCTATTATCAGCAAATGAGAGGAGTGGTAATTTAGAAAAATGCTCACTATCTTGTATCGTTTTCCCTCTTCTTACGTCAATACTTGAACCTAAGGAATTATTTTCTCAATGGTCATTTTAAAACTTTGGCTTGTATCTGTTTAAGAGTTTCTTGTTATTAATTTTAGGTCTTATTTTTCACCCACAACACCCGCATGCCTTGACCAAACTCATTTGTCCGCGAGAAGAGCAAATCAAGGAGGAGAGTTCGGGTTGTAGCTGAACTTTATTGGGCTAACGCATCAACCTGTTTAGTGCCAAATGTCCGTTATGCCTTCATTCCTATGAAAGAGTTACTACTTGTTAACTTTCTAGACATACCAAACCATCGAAATAACCCCATGGTAGCTTGCATCTGATCCGATTCGAGTACACTGCCTATATCGATGCCCGCCTGCGTTTTTACCTTAATTAAGATATTTAGTGGCGATAATTTCAACAGGTCATCTAGAGCTCAACATTGAAATAGTACCTGCTCTTAACTACGTATACTTGGTCACCCTCCCTTAAGTTGATACAACCTATATGTATTTTTCCACGTAGCTGTATGTACCTTTCGATGGCAATTTCGGCTAGATGAAAAATTTGTGCCTAAGGTACCCTTTGAATGAATGTTTTTTGTAACTTAGAGAAATGGAAAAGCAAACGGATCATTAAAAATGTAACTCATTTCCAGCCAAACAGGAAGCTGAATAAAACAGTTTTTATTACCGTTTTAACTCCAGAAATTTAATACGAAATTCCAAAGTACTTATAGTCCAAAATTATAATAATTATTAAAAAATATGTACATAGAATATCTCGGAAAATTGTTTATATGTATTGCGATAGTTATTTAAAATTCAACTATTATTTGTATTGATCATTTTCTATGCCTATGTTTTAGTTTTTTACTATTAATTTCTTTACTATTATAACAATTTTGAAAGACAGCATTAGGGAGAAAATAAACTTGAATGAAGTGAGCGATTAGCTGTAATATATTCCATTGCAAGAGGAAATGACAGAAACCTACTTTTATGGAAGTGGTAGATGGTATTTAATAATGATATCTGGTAAACTCGAACGTGTTCGAATATTAATAATAATAATATAATATAATATGCCATCCGACATCAGCCTATCAAACAATCACCTATGTATGTAGTAGGGTTTCTGATCGAGACTTCTCGAAGCGAGAATTCCCGGGAAATCTGGCCTTACTCGAGACGAGAAAAAAGTGTCGAGAAATCGAGAAATTTAAAAATCACGCGCGTCTTATGTTCTTGATTGGAGTTCGTTTCGTTCATGCGTTCAATTCGTTTCTCGACAAATAACTGAGCGGTTAAAGGGTCTCTCGACTAGATCATGATTTATTTATTTTAAGTTTTTAAGGCTTTAGTTTACTTTGACGATTCTTATTTTTTTAATGTACCTTGTTATAAGTCTGTGTAAAAATTTTATTATAAGCAGATACCTAATGTTGATGTTGATTCTTAAAATATTTAGTTCCTGTTCCTTTAGTTCATTATTTTATTTTTGTTTTGTTAATTAAAATTTTGTGATTATAAATGATAAATTAATAGGAAGAACGTTTCTGTATCTTTATATTAAATCTTGTTTTTTTTTTAAGATTTCTTCGTTAAATTCCTTATTTACTATTTGTTTAATTAAAAGACTTCATGATTACAGATTATTAATAATTATTGGAAGAAAGCTACGATTCAAAAACATTGAAATAAACATAAGTATAGTGAAAGTGTTTAATAAAAAAACAAGTCAAAGGTTTTTAAGAAGAAGATACTCAAAGTTTAATTTAGTTTTGTTAGTAGAAATAGAAACATAAGTAATTAATAAAAAATACTGAATAAATAATAAATATTAATGATGATTGTTAAGTATAATAGCATGTTTATATTTCGCATTGCAATACCAAAATTATTACTTTTTTAAGTTTTAGAAATTTCTCGAGAATTCGAGAATTCCCGGGAATTCCTAGTCGAGAATTCTCGAGTCCCGAGAAAAAAAGTAGGCCGAGAAATCAGGAATCCTAGTATGTAGGCTGTATTATTATTATCATTCCCAATATTGTGTTTCCAATACTTTTTTTTATAGCAAATGCTAAAGTGTGCTTTATACAACTCAAATCAACAGAACAAGCAGCATTTTAACCGAAAGGGTAGATAACGTAATAATTTAACAGTAGGGGCAGATAAAATACTTTATTTTTTTATCGTTATTTATGCAGATACAACTTATTTTTTATTTTCATTTGATTTAATATGCTTTATATATATTTCGAACGTACAGTCAACATTTCCAGAAATTTGTATTCTCGAATAGAACTTTTTTCATATACAAACATACAGACCTAGAACTGCAGGAATTTTCTACACAACTGAGAATTTTCTTCGACATTTCAACCTTTCTCGCTACTGAGTCTTGTATTAAGCTTTGATCATTAAAGATGACTTCTATCGCCCACGTCTATGCACATGAATATTAGGTCATCAGCAAACTTTACCTGCATTACAGTTGCAAAACTGAAACAATGCTGGAATATTATATAAGCTATTTATTTTATAGATTAGATGATAGGTATACTTTTTCAATCGATAGTTGATAAAGAACTTCTGGTGAGGAAGGTTTTCATTACACAAAACGACGTATGTTCGACCACGTTCCAGTCATAAAGAAAATTTCTCAAAAATAGATATTTCTAGTCATCTAGTCCATTGGCAATTACAAGCGTCGGAAAGGTAGATCCTTCACTGATGTACCGTCAAAATTTCAAGACATTTGGATCAATAAAAGCGGTGTTATTGCGTCTGGAGTGACAGTATGTTTGTGTCATCGGTATAAAAATGAGTATGGAACAAAGCTAATACGTGTATGAAATTTTGTTTTAAACTTAGTAAACTTTTACTGAAACGTTTCAATTGATGAACCAAGTTTGTGGTGATGATTGTTCATCCCGTGGCAGAGTTTTTGAGTGGTATACGCGGTTTAAAAACGACCGTGAGGACATAAACGATGAGTATATGTTGGCCAACCGAAATTCATGATCACTGCAGAT
Organism: Anoplophora glabripennis; assembly: GCF_000390285.2. NCBI lineage: Eukaryota > Metazoa > Arthropoda > Insecta > Coleoptera > Cerambycidae > Anoplophora > Anoplophora glabripennis. Next base: position 813,441 of record NW_019416363.1, on the reverse strand, counting down.
TCCAACAAAACTGTGCGTTAATTCATCAAAGGTCAGCTAAAATCTTCATTCAAATTCATGGAACTAGAACTGAACATCTCAAAAACATCAATTCATCGCATTTTGGCCGAACATTTGGGCTATCGAAAAGTGTGAGCATGTTTTGTTCCACGCAGTTTGAGTGACTATCAAAAATTGCTCAGAATTCAAAATTCGAAGGACATCATCAAGAGGGCCAAAAAGAATAAAAAATTCCTTTACAACATTATAAATGCCTTTCAATATGATTCAAAGACCAAGCGCCAAAGTGCCAAGTGAAAGGCGCCAGACGAACAAAATCCAAAAAATCTCGTTTGGAGAAATCAAAAGTGAAGACAGTGTTGATTTGCTTTTACGGTTCCAAGGACATTGTCCACAAAGTGTTTATTCCACCGGGCCAAATCGTAAATGCACAATTGAAGGGTTTGGTGCAGAAAGAAGTTGACGTTTTTAGATGCCCGCCGTTACTGAAAATCCTCACTTCAACTTGGTCCTCAGATCACAGAACTCGGAAGTCTCAAAAGTGGCATCCTTACAAAGTTATTGTCTTACAAGAACAGATGACACAGACAAAATATTACAGTTTTGCGAGGAAATTAGAAATTTATTTGAAAGACAACCCAACTTAGAAAATCACCTAATTTTCAATGATGAAGCAACTTTTTGCTTAAACGGAACCATGAACAGGCAAAATACTAGGTTATGGTGTCAAGAAAATCTGCATTGGATGCAAGAAAAACACACACAACGGCCGGAAACAGTGAATGTTTAGGCTGGAATAGTAGGAAATGGCATACTGGGACCTTATTTCTTTGAGGGCAATTTGACAGGCGACATTTATTTGGATTTTTTGCATTTTCAGCTGATTCCAGCCCTAGAATTAATTTTTCCTAACTCTAATACGATATGCCTGCTGGTGATGTTTGGTTTCAACAAAATGGTGCCTCTCCACATTTTCACCGCGATGTAAGAAATTACCTTAATGAAGTTTCCCCAAATCGATGGATAGGCAGAAGAAGGCCGCTTGAATGGCCACCACGCTCCCTTGACTTAACCCCACTAGATTTTTGTGGAGTTATCTAAAAAGCAAAGTGTATGTGAACAAACCAGACACTATTGAAGGATTGAAACATAACACCAAATGTTATTCAAAATTGAATTGACAACTTTCAACACCGAATTGGGCATTATGCAATAGTTGAACATTTGCTATAATAAAACAAAAAGTATCACTAAATTATTGTTTTTATTTAATCCCTCCATTTTTTTTGACAACTGTGACAAAAAAGTAGGTATAACCATGTATCGCTGAATTCGTCTTTACAAAAGCTATCTATTTATACTATAAAATATAGAGCATCCTATTAAAAAAATGTCAGTAATGTTGTGGGTCAAACATGGCTCAATAAAATAGAAGATGTTGCAGAAAAGTGACAATTTCTATTTGCTAATTGACCTATTTCATCGTTTTTTTTTTTTAATTTCAAATGTAAACAAAAATATGAATTATGTTCCATCATTTTGGGACACAGCGTATTTGATAGCAATAAGTAAGACGATCGATTTTCGTTCATTAACATTAGTTTCTAGGTTGTGTAATTCGTTCAGCCCAACACGCTTCAAACAAACCCATTGAATTTAAAATCTAAGTTACTAAAAGTGCTGAAGAAAATGTTTATAAAAGTTTCACCTTCATAAATAGATAGTCTTCGTCTAAAGCTTAATCTAAATCTCTTAAAAATCGCATCACATCACTCGGTTCCAATACTTTCGATTTTTTAGGTTTGAAACCATCAATTAATTTGTTTAACAATGTAATTAGTTTGCTGTGTCTGAAAAGATTTAATAATTAGTTGTAAAAGCTCTATTTGAAAATCAATTTCATTGCCCGGACAAATAATTCCCAACAAAGTGTTCATATATTTGTTTCAATAATAATACCGGGGATGTGACACCCAGCTGCACTCTAGCACTGTAGTGGAACCAGCAGATTTACCGACCTGCCGCTCGCCCATCTCGTTTTTACCACCCGCCATCTCTCTCCCTCTCGCTGGGGCCGCTTCACTCCAAACCTAATCGATTTCGATGAGTGAATGCTAACACACTGCTATAACCATAAACTTTACTAACTTCAGATAATGTAAAATGAACAGCAAACGAGAAACTGCAGAGGGGTCGGGTGGTTTTCAGGTTTGGAATTGAATGAATATTTCTACCTGTGCCATATGAGAATTTATAAGTGCATTTCTTGTGGCTTTAGTTCGCAGTATTTGTAATGAATAATAGAGTATTTGAATTATGGACTAATTAAATCTAAATTCATATTTCCTAACTACAAAATGATGAATTATAAATTAAATACAAATGCAGCATTCGAAGTAATTCACATCTTTTTAAAAAACTATGATATATGCTCTATGAAAAATAAAATCGATGTCACCAAAAAAGTTTTATATATAAAAATATTTACATATTTAGAGAACAAAAAAAAATAAATTTATTATATTTAAAAGCACTTCGTAGTGTGTTTATTACAATGTATCTTAAGATCTTTGCGCGCGCCCTTGCAGGCTGTTTCAAAAAAATTTTATTTGATAAATACGATATTATGGTTTTTATAGTGCTTTTATTACCCGGTGTTATTGTTTACATCAGTTTTCGAAATAGCTTATTCGTTAGTCATTTCTTTCTCTTGGAGTTTCGGACATTCGAGCCTCACGTTGTGTCGTACTATACCATCATTAACTCCAGAATTACCTCAAACATGACGAGGTCTGGCATTTTTACTGAGATTCCCATGTGGTACTCGGACTCTCTTCTTCTGCTCACCTGCAAGATGTTCCGACGTCTCCCTCATCACGCCAACCTCATCGAGCACTTGGGGTGTGGACGTCGCGCTGGTCGATTATCTTCTATCGGAGGCGAGATAGATCCCTAGAAACGTAAGCAACGATCTATTTGTTTTGTTGCCTTCGTCCACTCTGGTATACCCTCAGGATGATATGGTACGGTTTCTGGAGGCTTTCAACTGAACCTTGTTGCACAAAATGTTTTTGGTGGCACATCAAGTATAGTACTCTGATGTCTATATCATCTAGACTTTGCCTCGCCTAGCACTGATTTCGAAATCTCCTGTGAGTATTAGAAATATAAGCTATAGAGCTTCTTGGAGCATGTGTAGGCCTTCCATGAGTACCTATATACTCTTACAATCTTCACTGCCAATGCCTGGGTGGATGGGCTATCGACTCTTCTAGGGTATACGCTTTTATATATGTCAAAAGCATTTGACTCAATAGATTTTAGCTGCCTGTTGGCCAAACTATTTTTCTATGGAATTCATAATAAATGTCATGATTGGTTTGTTTCCTATATTAAAGACAACTTACTAAAATTAAAACTGAAAATGTCCTTTATTTTCTGAACCTAGAATAATAAAATCCGGAGTGCCACAAGGCTCTGTCCTGGGGCCCTTACTTTTTAGTATACGTACTATGGATTTTGTGTCGTCAGTAGTGCACACTACTTTGCAGATGATTTACAAATTTTGTACAGCTTCGAAATCGAGAATAAACAAACTGCGGTTGATCTTATTAATCTGACTTGCATCGGATTAAGGAGTTATGCGATAAAAATGCGCTAAATACTTAACCCAAATAAATGTAAAAACCTGGTTATCGGTACTTATCAAAAAACTTGACAGTTGGGGGATTTTGCTATTTATATTGACAATTGTCCTTTGGAAAACTGTAGTTCAGTAAAGAATCTGGGACTTGTATTTGAAAATGAGCTGAAATTCTTACAACATGTTAGTGAGTTATGTAAGAAGGCGTTCATCTCCTTTAAGCAAATAGCGCCTTTAAAACGTTATTTGAGCTCTAATGTTAAATTAATATTGGTTGAATCCTTAGTTTTGTCTCATCTAAATTATTGCGATTATGTTTATGGTCCTTTACTTACAAATGCTGATAAGTTTAAGCTGCAAAAAATTCAAAATTGGTGCATGCGTTTTGTCACATATATACCCTTTCTTCACCATGTCACTCCTTTTATTAGACAGTTTGTTAAATTAAAGACTCAGTAAAAGATGCTATGTTAATTTTTGTGTTTTTGTAAATAATATACTGTGTAATACAACTCCTGACTATCTTTATGAGAAATTAGTTTGGCGGCATGATGTACATGATCGTCAGCTTCGTAATTTACATGATTTGCAAATAATGCGTCATCGAACTGAGTATTTCAGATGTCCATTTACCTATTTAGTAGCTACGGTATTAAATAATGTACTAGTGCTTCAGGACTTAACACTCCGTAATGAATCTCTGATTAACAAACGCATTCGTGAGTTGGTCATGGAAAACGATAACTCCACAAATGCTGCTGTTTTCTACTTTTTTAGTTGTTATAATAATTATAATATGCGTGTGTGTATGAGTGTGTGTCTGAGTATACTGTGTATTTGTATGTGTATTTTCATAGCCATCCATGAGTATTGTGTATGTATTTATAAGTTTGTTTTTTACATTGTTTTAATAGCTCTTTATAATTATATTGCTCTTAATATGTAGACTTGTTATTATGTGTGAGTTAATTGACTTTCTGAGGGGTAGGCTAATCATCAGTTATCTGTGTCTAGACCTTTTTCGTATAGGGTGGTATATTGCCATTGTAACTATGCACAATAAATATTTTTTGACTTTGACTCTCAAAAATTCTGTGAAATTTTTTTAACAAAGTTTTGAATTATTAAAACTGGATTTATTGTTAAAATATGTATTTATAAGAAATAGGTATTTGATTAATGATTTGCAAAGGCATGCAATGCAAAATGGCAATAACTTATAATGTACTACACGTACTGACCAGGTTCCGTTCCTGGTTATTGAACTGCAAAGTTCCACAGTCGACGTTCGATCCCAGGGGTCCCGTAACGAAGTCCCCCTTAAGCTTGAACGATTGGCTTCTTTGGGTTTTGCCCATCTTTGGATTGAAGTTGACTAAAACTGTTGTCTGACGTGGTACTTGGGTTTTTCCCTGCGGTTCCCCCATCTTTAGTTTCCGAAATTAGAAACCGAGATGACTTTTTATTTCTGCAGCGGGCGGCTGAGAACTTCGTAAAGATTTTTGGCGGAAATTTTTACGCCTTCTACATTTCGTGGAGGGTAATTTGGGTCTTCTCGGACCTTGCACCAAATTTGTTCTTATTTTCTCACCATTTTTTATAACGGCCTTATTAGTTCCTGATTCAACTTGTTTTCAGGAATTATATAATGTTTTTCTTGTAGAAACATACTAAATAAACGAGGGAAAGTTGCAAAATTATCAGAAATCGCTTTTTCATCATAATGAACTGAAACTTTATATTCAGGCTAATCTTTTAGAGCGAATAACTTTTCGTTAAGACATTTTCCCCTATGGTTGAAAATAAGGGTACTTTACTCTAGGGCCGATTTGCAGTTTTCGTCTGCCCCTCGTATATGATAAAAGTTTTATGAAATTCGATGGGCGCTATTTTGATTTGTCGACATGCAGAGGCAATTGACAATCGATGGAATGTATTAAATTTATACATAAAGTTTTTTGCCATATGGTGCAAACTTTTTGGATAGCGCTGTATGTTTGGAACTTGAAAATCTACATGCGATTCAACGAGACCACTTCTAGAACTTTTTTCTTTGAATGGTGATCGCTTAATTGAACCGTTCGTTTTGCCTAATCAAATGGGATAGTTTTGAGTATCTCAAATTTCTTTGAAATGATTTGCCTCGATTTCTTGAAGATGCACCCTTAGCTACTCAATAATGCATATGATTCTTGCACGATGATGCATCACCTTATATTCTGCAAAATATTCGATACTGCCTAAATTAAGTTCAAGAAGTCCATAGATTGGACAAAGACGATAGGTCGCCGCAGTTTCTTGACTTGAACGCTCTGACTTTTTGTGGTGACATTTACCAATTAAGTATATCTTACTGGAATGGAATCAGACGATCCTAGATTTATTTAGTTAGATACATTCATTTTGAAGAAAACTATTCAAATAAACACTTCTCGAACTTCATTGATTTTTCGTATATCAAAACTCTGAGATTCAGGGAAGTGATTTTGATACCTCAAAAATAAAAAAAATAACAGAACGCCTCCAGGTGGTGTCAATAATAATGTAACAATATTTTCATCCTACATTTGAGTAACAATTAAAAATATATAGTTTTCAGTATTTAATTATTTTCTTTTGTTTTCAAGAAATACACATTTGTACAGATATATCGATCATTCTGTACTCCCTACACTTCATTTACTATTTTCGTGAATGTGAAATATTGCCTCTGTATAACATTGTGAGCTGCAAAGTAGTTTGATGTTGCTTCAACAATTACCTAACTTACTCTATTGTTATCAAAGTAATACAAATTTAAATACAGGGTGGCCAAATGAAAACAAAACAGAGCCATTTTCAGGAACTGCGTCAAGATTGTAGAAAAACGCTCAGACCCGTCGATTTTAGATTAAAGGGGGACATTATTTGCTGGTGTTTTTGACTCCGCCACTTTCACCCCCAAGGTAAGCATCACCCCAAAATATTTAAATGGCGTAGAGGGTTGAGTAATATTTCTTTTGAAGGCTCTTACAATTCTCTTTACAACAGACTTTAAATTTTATATTTCCGCCCAATACTTTGAAAAAAATTACATTTTAAAATTTAAATTATGTTTAGTTGCTTACTTACTACTTAGTTGCTTAAATGGTCAAACTGATGACCGCCCGCTTCCATACAAGAATAAAGATTTTATTCGAATCATTCGCGCACATTCCGAAACATTTCCGGAGAGATTCGACGGCATTCGTCGACGATTCTTTGACGCAAATCTTCCGCTGGCTGTGTTTTATAGATTTTACTTTTTAGGTATCCCCACAAAAAGAAATCAAGGGGCGATAAATCCGGTGATCGTGGAGGCCACTCAATGCTGCCTCTTCTCCCAATCCAATTCCGTAGAAAACGTTGGTCCAAATACTGACGGACAATTAACGCATAATGCGGAGGAGCACCGTCCTGTTGAAAAATCAAATGATCTTCATCATACTCTGGAACATTTTCAATAATATCAGTCAAGGCAGGGTCAATAGCGTCTTCCAGTAATTGCAAATACATTTGGCCAGTCAAATTACCAGGTAGAAAAAAAGGACCCACCAGCCGGTCACCGAAAATTCCAGCCCATACATTTAATTTTTCCGGTTGCTGTGTATGCACCTCGTGAAAAACTCTTGGGTTTGAATCGGACCAATAGCGGCAATTGTGACGATTTACCGTCCCGTTCAAGAAAAAACTGCATTCATCAGAAAAACAGATGTTAAAAAGGAACTGTGGATCGTTCCCTGCTCGCTCACTCATTATTTCGCAAAATTGCAAACGGCGGTCATAATCATCCTCATGAAGTTCCTGGACTAAATGTATTTTGTATGGATGGAATTTATTCTTCTTCAAAATGGTTTGTATGCTAGTTCGATTGATCCCAGACACAGATGCCAGCTGCCTCGTACTTAATGTAGGATCAAGATGAACTTGTCCCAAAACTGCAACTTCACTAGCTTCATTAACTATAGGTTTTTCAATTTCTCGTTTTTTATTGGCTACGTTCCCTGTCTCTTGAAATTTTTTTACTAACTCTAGAACATACTTCCTCCTGACATGTCGATCTTGATGTTGTTCATTAAATAGCTGAGCTGTTCTATTCGCACATTTATTGTTCATAAAGTAAAGCGAAATGATATCTACCCTTTCCGCAATGGAATAAACCATAGTGTTTAATTTTCAAAAACACAATTAAATAAACTACCAACCAACGCTTCCAAATAATACTAGAAAATAATTTGGAATCCACTAATTTTACGTTCATTGTGTGTGTATAGCATTCACTTCTGTTTTTTACAATTGTTTTTTTTTACGAAAGTGATAACAAATCGCCAAAAACCAATGTAACGCAAGAAATACTAAATTTATACCATTGGCGTACTTAACTCGAATGACTGACATTTTTATCGTTACTAATTGTTTGTACATAAGTTTCAACTTTAAAATCAAATTTCTTAATAAGTATTGGGCGGAATTATAAAATTTAAAGTATGTTGTAAAGAGAATTGTAAGCGCTTTTAAAAGAAATATTACTCAACCCCCAATGCCATTTAAATATTTTGAGGTGATGCTTATCCTTGCTTGGGAGTGAAAGTGGCGGAGTCAAAAATACCAGCAAAAAATGTCCCCTTTTAATCTAAAATCGACGGGTCTGAGCGTTTTTCTACAATCTTGATGCAGTTCCTGAAAATGGCTCTGTTTCGTTTTCATTTGGCCACCTTGTATAAGGATATTAAAATGTTAAAAAGACATACGATTGAAAGTATGTTCTTTGAATAATTTTTAACTTTAATCAATATTTTTATGAAAATGTCTCCATTTTAGGAAATTGTGATTTCATTACTGATGGAAATACGTTGATATAGTAGCAACTTCAAAAATAACCTATTCAAACATAACCCATTCAAAACTTTAAAGTTTCACTATATCAATTTTGAAATAATAATAATGAAGCACCTTATTTCTTAAATTTAACGTTGGCAAAACTTCTTCAAAATATACAACCGATCCTGTATTGTAATATTTTATCTTCTTAAATAATCAAATATATTGCACTTTATGGAACAGTTCTTTAATACTGCAAAAACGCATTATCTTAAACATTAATTACAAAGCTGGACTTTTTTCATTTAAATAAAAATTACATTCAATGTTTATAGTTGCGTTATGACAAATGGAGTACTTGCGTGTAACAAAGTCACATGATATGCTGAAATCAACAGAACAGATGCACGTACAATCTACCACACCAAGATCTACATATGTTTGACCCTTACATGAAGTGGTTACTCATGCGATTAACAAAGTTTTCTTGCGGAGTCCACTTATTCTAAAGTTACCTCATCAGCTAGTAAGTATAATAGGAGTTAAGGATTGGATAAAATAAATATATCACCTACAGCGTAAGCGGTTATATGGAAATCGGCCATAAAATATGTTGATATATATGGGACATTTCATGTATAAAATTTTATACAAGCGATTTGCCCGCGGCGTGTTTTGGAAATACAACTTTGTCAGTCGATCCTTCAGTTTCGCTGTCTATACATGATCGTCATTTCGCAGCTTTGATGCTAGTTGTTGTCACACGTAGTAAACTTTATCTCGTTTATAGTCAACGTACCATTAGAACTTAACGCTGACAATTCCGCAAGTCGAATTCTTAGATATATTTAGATTCTCTTTTTCCATACTTTTTTTTATAAAAGTGATTATCGTTGATTATTCATTAATTTGATATATACTAGTAAGTGATTGGCAACAGAAAAAGTAAGTATTAATTTCAAATCTTTAATCGCTATGTTTATAATAAAGCCAATATTAATTGAAAAAAATTAATTATTATGCCTTTATTATTCAAAACAATTGGTATATTTATTAAAAATGATTTAAAAATGAGTTTACATAAATAAAACACTCTGAAATTAATTTATGATCATCCACGATTATATATGCTGCAAAAAAGGGACCTCAAATATTAAAACACGAATCAGTTTATTCTTTATCAAAATCATTACAATTTGTGTTTGTAAAATTATTATGCTCCATACATATTGGTTTACTATAAAACTGATTTTTGCCGTTGCCCAGTAATGGCGTAGACAAGAGTTTAGTTCCGATTAATTTAGATTTACAAGGCGACTATAAAAACAATTTCAGGTTAGTATCGTGAGCAAGACGTAGGTACTCTTAAAAAATTCACCGCCCACTTAAAGTCACACTATTTTTACTTCAAATATGGCAACTAAAATAATAACAAATCTTCACTGTTGATTGATATGGTTCGACCTTTTCGAGGATTTTGAAACGTATTAACGACTGCATAAACATATCTTCATCATGTCGGACATAGGAAAGTGTTGTATATGTATTCCACAAACTATCCTATACACTAAAAGATTTATATAAAATTGCACATTAGATCACTGGTTATTTTGACGCCACAGTAGGTGTTATAAAACTACATCATACAAGTAAAGTTACATTGAGCTTGTAATTTTACACTGTGTAATTCACATAAAATGTAAATTTACTGTAATAGAATGAGTAGGGGCAAATATTTTAAAATATCTAAGAGAAAGGCAAATTTGGGAAAATAAAATTGATTTTATGAGTACAGTAGATGGTTGAAATTGGGAAAGACAAGATAAAATAAATAAAAATTAGTATATGATCAATTAAAATTTTAGTAAAAAAATGAATTTCAAACAAAATTTAAAGAAATATAATGTAATAAAGTATATTCGAAATTAAAAATGTGATTGGCAATAAAAATTTGGATTACTAGAATTAGAAAGTGACTTAAAAGAAATTAGTGGGACATGAAAAGAAAAATAGTGAGGTAACTAAGAAAAAAAGTAAATTGTTTATAAATAAAATTTTTAATTTAAAAGGAAGATAATTTGATTTCCAGAAAGAAACAAATGTATTCAATAAAGAAAAACCATTCAGTTTCAAGAACTAAATTAATTACGGACAATAGAAACTTAAGTTAGTCCAATAACAAAACAAGGTTAACTGTTATATTGTATTACCCAGTGTCGAGTTAACACAGATCTAATCCAAGTCACCGACAGGGAATAATAATATAGACATATCAGCAAGGAGACAAACAACAAGGAGTTATATGACAGATGACAAGTCAGGAACAGAAGTTGTGCTAACAGGTACAGGAAAGAAATAGAGGAGATAAAGAACCTAGAAGAAAAAANAAGAAAATAAATTAGTAGTAAAGAGGTATAAACCCCTAGTATAATACAGACTTGTGTTCAATTTAATATTTATATCCAAATCTTGGATATTGTAATTTAGTTTAAGTTAGAGGATACGAAGTGACGTAGGTTTAATTTAAGAATACTTCTATTGATAGAAGATTGGAAAAATAGTAAAATAAATTGAGTGTTAGCCAATTACATAATGTTTATTTAATTTGAAATATAGTGAATCCGAATAATTAAATGAATTAGAAATTATTTTTACGAGAAATAAAATAACTGTGTTCAGTTAAAATTCAAATATATTTTTTTTGCCTTTTCCTTCTCAAGATTAAGTATCTAAATTCATTAATCAGTATAGTATTTTAAAATCAAAATACTAATGCTCTCAGATAAAGATAAAAATTAGATTAGATAAAAACTTGCTTATATCTTAAATTAATATATTTTTTTCAAATACTTTCTCTAAACATGAACAAAATTTGAATTAAATGACAACTATAAGCTCATGTGAGCTGGCGCCCAGATAATAAAGAAGAAAAATGGGATACAAAGAAGAAGAAGAAGCAAAGGTAAGAAAATTACTATTTCATAAGAATTTATAACATTAAATTATCGATATATGAATACTTACGACACTTAAAATATAATGTTACTAAGAAACAGAAAACCTACATGGTATCATTAAAAAGAAATCGAGCCGTTACTATTTTGTAATATTCTTATAAACAATGTCTTTTTTTACGTATGTTGACTGCTTATGTGAAGCAAAAATAACATTAAACTAATTTAGCGAATTTATTAATGCAGTAAATGACACATATTCTCTAGACTTAGAGTAAAATATAAATTTCTGAATTATATCTAAAGGTAAATAATACAGAATATTATTTAAACAAATTAATTAAACAGCTTTCTTAAAATAATAGTACAATGAAAATCTTGGTACATCATAATTATTAATGAAGTCTGTAAAAATTAAAAGTACATGTAAAAAACCTCTTTACTTATTTAAAAGACAAAGCATACATTTATTTTACACATATTTTTTTTAGTAACGCCTTCAATGTTTAAATTTAAAAATAAGCTACCAAATACAGTTTCACACTATCGAAAACTGTATACAGTTTGAATTAATCTTACAATTAAATTTATTTAACTGAGAACTAAGTATATAATTTACACAAAGTCATATTACGAGGCATATTCTAAAACTAAGGTCCGTTTGGTCATAAAAAAAAATTTGCTCATAACAAAAGTTTTTTATTGACAGTAATATTTTACTACATATCTAGTTTATTTTTCCACGTAATCGCCGTTCACATCTATACACTTTTTCTAACGCTGCACCAGCCACTGTTTCAAATGCAAGAAGAGGAAATAGTCGCTTGGTGCAAGGTCGGGACTGTACGGTGGGTGATCAAAAATTTCCCAACAAAGATCTTCTTGGTTTTGGTAGCGGTGTGAAGGCGTGCGTTGTCCTGAAGGAAAATTATTCCAGACGACAGTTTCCCGTGACGTCCATTTTGGATCGCACATCTCAGTTTGATTAGCGTTTCACAGTATACATCAACAGTATGTGTGAACTTGAATGGCACCACTGCATTGACTATTGTTTCGATTCTGCGTTGGTGTACAATATCCACGTCTCGTTGGCCGTAAAATTGTGAAAAAACAAATCATCTCCATCTTGTCCATAGCGCTCCAAAAACTTTCGTGAACTACGCATTCTTTGCTGTTTGTGTTGATCAGTGAGCATATTTGGCACCCTCCTTGAACACAGTTTCCGATATCCAAGCTGTTCAGTGACAATCCTGTAAATTGAGGTTCGAGCAACATTTGGGGAATCATCAGCCAGACCACTAATCGTCAATCGCCGATCACTTCGGAGTTTTTGTTTACTTGATCAACGATGTTGTCGGTTCTATTATTGGGCCTACCACTCCGCTGTTCATTGTGCACATTTGTGCACACTTGTTTGTCACTTATTATTTCAGGTTCATACACTAGGCATAACTCACGATGGATTTCAGCAACTTTTGCCAGCAAAAATCTAATCATACCGCGCATTTCACAACTGGAGCGATCTGCGATTGTCCCGACCTGCTCTAACCGACTGGCAAACAACTACTGAATCAAACCAACACTGCAGTAGTTTCATAAATAGTCGGTAGATAGCGCTGCATGCGTGAAACGTCATTCAGGCCGATCATCAGTTAAATATTGGTCACTGGACCTTAGTTTTGGAATACACTTCATATTTACTTACCTCAGTGTTTATAACATTATATTCAGGTATTTTAAACACTGTGTTATATTATTACGCCACAAATGAATCTAAACATGCCTACTCAACAATTAGCATAGTTCTCTAGAGCCAGATTAAGGATTAAGTCATGTTAAAATGTAAAAGGCAAGAATATATCGGACAAAGATAATATACACTCAAACGGTAATTCTACACAATGCATAATGTATGTTCAATTTATTCACAGTCTTACTTTAAAAAAGATTGCCTGTAACTAAATCATACCACCGTAAAATGACTAATGCCGTTCAAATTGCCCCTACTTGTATCAGTAACATCTTTTTTTCCTAATTCAATTTACACGGCAAAAAAAATAAACACATTAGGCTCGAAACAAATTTAAAGCGAAGTAAATGTATTTTATTATACGGTTTATGCCATATTTACAGAAACCAGTTTTCTTTTCATCACGAAACATAATAAATTTGAAGTAGCGAACGGGTCGACGAGGGAACCGAGACATTCCTACCCCGCGTGGCAAATCTGGGGTGGTGGCTGCTAAGGGGTATACACCCCTCCCCCAACCCCTTATCGAACTCTTTCAGAGTATCTTGCTCTTTGATCTATTATTAGCCAGATCTTCGGTCTGATGCAATAAAATGTTTACAAAAACAAGTACATCCAAAAACTGAACGTAATTATTACCAAGTCAGTACGTTGACTCCTATATTTAGTGTAAATAAAACTCTTCTCAATAGTTTTAATAGCAATTGCTATAATTTTACTTATTTACGAACAACTACACTAATTTCTACCATCTTACATGTTTGATTTTAAGTTGCCTTAAAGGTATTAAGATAATTCAAATTAATTCTGAAAAATGTTCTTAAATTCTCATAAAATCAAATCAAATATGCCCTTTGATACCAAATATCTAAGTATAATGCAGAAGTAATAGGCATGCTAATAATTAAGGATTACCTGTATTTATCTAAAACAGAAAATAGACCACTACCCAGACAATTTAATGCAAATAAGTTTTGTTCAAATCAAAAGTTCGCTTTCTTTTAACAAATTTAATTTTTAAGTTAAGTTTGCTGGCGTATTAATATTAAAATTTACATGTTAGTTTGATATTAGATAATGTTTTTGTATAGAAAAATGTCAAAGTAATAGGCATGCGCACTAAGTTGAACAGTATAGTAATATCTTGATATAAATTTAACGGATTTATTTACTTACGGAGTAACTGTTCAAGCTAAGATGAAAGAAGGGTATGCCGTGTGTTCATACGCGGCGTAAATATACCCGATTTGTGTGGTATACATATATTTTTATATCTAGAAAAATAGCGAAGCCTTGGCAATTAATATACAGGGTGATTTACATAGCTGGACAACTTATCCAAAAAAAATTGGGAATAGATGCGGCGTGGGAATGGAGTCAATATCGTAAAAAAATTTTTGTAAAATCCTTATAGTTTCCGTTTCAACCGTTACATAGCTGGACAACTGTAGTCTCTAGCGCCGTTCTCAATACGCGTGGAGAGCCACGTGGTCTCAGCGACTCCGAATACTGAAATCCGATTTTACAATCGTAGTTTCGATAGTGTTTACAAAATAATTTTTTAGTAGTTAGTGTCAAAAATGGCTTGCGTGTATACCAACTCAGAGTTGAAGGATATTGTTTTAATTTATGGTGAAGCAAAACCACATTTGTATTATGTTGAAGCATTTGTGATATGGTGAAGCAAGGCAAGATCGGTGTTAGTTCGTAGACACTGAGTAAGACGGCCCCAAATGTGTTTACACATCGGTGGACAAAATTTTGAACAGTTGTAACATCAGGTATGTCAACTTATTTTACTATTAAAAACCACAAATGAATTTAATTAATTAATAATAACAATAGCGGCAAAAGCAGTTGAATTTGCTGATATAAAGTAGGTGCTATAAAATTCTATTTATTTCTTCCCTTGCGAAATTCTTTAAATTTTTTGTCCGTTTTTATCACACTTTGCCGCCATGCCGGTTTCATTGTACGAGGTCAATTTTTACAGTGGACCAGTTTCCAGTGCCGTGCAGAAGTGTATTTTTAAATCATTTTGGAACTGCCCTTTTTGATTTTTTTACAACAAGACTACAAGACATTTCTTTGAAATATTCCATTATTTAAAACTTTCACATCTTTTCACATCTTTTCTACACGCATCTGTATTAATATTTTTAGACACATCATTTTTAACTTAT
Source organism: Anoplophora glabripennis (assembly GCF_000390285.2). Lineage (NCBI taxonomy): Eukaryota > Metazoa > Arthropoda > Insecta > Coleoptera > Cerambycidae > Anoplophora > Anoplophora glabripennis. Next base: position 798,072 of record NW_019416363.1, on the reverse strand, counting down.
CTAATTTAACTACTAGCTGTTTATTAGATACTGGTATAATTTAATACTAGTTGAGGCACATAGTCCGTAGAGTAGTTGTTTCTCGCAATATCATGATATTTTATCTATGAGGTTCGATGCATATCTAGAATTTAGATATCGAAGAACATTGTTTGATTTCATTTGATATGACTTTTGCAACATATTTGAATTTGGGTCATTTAAAGATAATTCTATGAAATTTTTTTGTGAGGAAATTTCTGGGCGAATACCAATAAAAGCGTCAAGTGTTCTTAATATTCCCATTCGCTTTGTGTTAAATTTAGTATAGTACATTCATTTTATTTTTGTCGTATTCAAACAAATTCAGTCACCTTGTATATAATGAAAGACAAAGCCCCTGACGGCTTCTGTACTTGTATCATTTATCCACGAATGATGCATTGGATTGTACAAAGGAGACATCTTAAAATTTGTTTGTTGTAAATGTGGTAATTAAAGTTTACTTTTTGTGACTTTGGAGTCGTAGTAAATTTCGAAAACAAGGCAATGTTACAAGGTGCGTTCCAGGCAATTTTAAAAATTAGAACCACAAAAAGCTTTTTTGGCAAAACCGATTTATTTTATTCAAAATAGTCCACTTCCTACTCTCAATACTGCTATTTGTATGGTCTAAAAGCATGTCGAATGAGTGTCTTAGATCGTCGGTCTGGATGTCCGTACAAACATTTTGAATGGATGTCCACAAAACGCTTTCCTTTCATCGGCAAATGCATTTTTCCGAAAAAATCAGTCACAAGTGTCGATCGATGAGATGACGCATTATCGTGCAACACACGCCAACTTCGATACGATATACGATGAATACGATACACCACATATTTCAAAACATCAAGGTAGAATTATGCCCTTGGAATCGTAAAAACAAATCAACATTGGCTTTTGACTTCTCCAATGGAGATTTTTTGGGTTTTGACTCATCTGGCGCCTTCCAGTCGGTACTTTGGCGCTTGGTTTCTGGACCATATTGAAATCACCACATATCGGCACCAGTTATAATATTGTAAAGGAAGTTTTTGTCGTTTTTGGCCTCTTCGATAATATCCTTCGAATGTTGATTTCTGAGGTAATTTTTGATCGTCAGTCAATACTGTGCGGAATAAATCGTGCACACACACTTTTCGGTGGTCCAAATGTTGGGCTAAAATACTGTAAATAGAGATTGGTTGAGGCCTTGAATTCGAATTCCATGATTTGAATGAAGGTTTTGGCTGATTTTTTATGCATTCCCGCACATCTTTGATGGAATCTGCGATGATCACGGATTTCGATTGGGAGTTGTTGGATTTATGTCCTCACGACCGTTTTAAACCGAGTATACGATTCACGAACTCTGGCACAGAATAAATAACCATCCCCATAAACTTGGTTCATCAATTAAAACGTTTTGGTAAAAGTTTTACTAAGTTTAAAACAAAATTTAATGTTAGCTCCTTGTTTGATGCTCATTTTTGTACCGATAATACAAACATACTGTCACTCCGCTTCTATTCGTCTAAATGTCATGACATTTTGACAGTAGATCAGTGAATAATCTACCTTTCCGACGTATGTAATTGTCAATAGATAGCCTCACTAGAAATACCTATTTTTGAAACGTTCTGTTTATATGGAGCGCACCCAGACAAATTTTGATTTCGATTGCAGTTTAACATACAACTGAATATCATTCATACCAACATTAATTTATTTTTTTGAATACACTAATAAAGATATTAACTTAAAGCTTAATACGTCAATAATTGCAGCCGGTAGCTCATATTTAAAGAATATAATCTTATAAATGGGCAAATATATACCAGCGGAGTGATGCATCAATTTATCATTGATTAAATTCCAATAAATTATTACTAAGTTCGAACCAGGGCTAACTTTGTCGTTTCAATAACAAATAACCGTCATAACTTTCTCGACCAAACTGGGATAGTTGTGTAAACAAAGTTAATCTTCGAACCGACAAGAAGCCGGAATTGAAGGAGGGGCACTTAAAACTGATCCTAACTGATTTAAATAAAATTAATCCGAGGCTTATTTTCCTCTAAGCGAGTTGAATTGTTCGAGCTAAAGGATGAATTTATTTTATTTCTTTTCAAGAGTCCCTCTACGTCTTACTCATTGCTCCTTTGCCTTTGATTCCTACTTCGGGGCATTTAATCTATTGAGTTGTTCGACGCTAATAGATCCATCTTCGGCAAAGTTCTACAGGAGTTAGTTGACATCCATTTTTTCATTACGCTCATTGGTTACTACGTCACAGCTTTAATTTGTCTCGTAATAAACAATCAAATAAACAAGTAATTCTTTTGAAAGCACTTTTGTGCCTAATCTAGATCTACAAACAATCCTTTCATTTAAATGTTTTCAAACAAAATCCTGAAGGAAAAAAAATATTTGTCCATGAACAAAAACAAACGTTAATGAAATCTTTTTTATTTTCACCTGAACAAATGTTTAAGGGCAGAAATAGTCCGCCCACATCAGAAAATATTATTCATTCGGTTTTAATATTTCAAAGAATATACTTCAAAGTAAAGCAGCTATTGGAATGCTTGCAAGTTAAGTACATATTTCTGAATTTAAAAGACAGAAGCTAAAATCGTTTGAGGATTACATTTTTCAAGATGGTGTACAAGAGCGTGAAAATATTTTGATACAGTTGAAAATAAATGACAATGCCGGATTCCGAGATTTTTTGACAATGACATTCATTGATTCCGAAACTCTAATTGAGAAGATCAAAAATTGGTTCATTTATGCATATACAAGATACAAAATTTAATATTGCTATATTTTAAACTTGCCGTATCCGTATTTGCGAACAATTATGTCAACACTAGTTTGAGGGAAAATTTTTATATTTAAAACTTCTCGTTTCTGTCCTAGACGCAAAATAAAAAAACGCAGATGCATTTATGTAAATGTTTTACAAGTTCACAAACAGTTTTTATACATGTTATTGTTCTTATAGGCTTTAGGTGCAGGAGTGAAGGGGTAAGTACTGTCAGTAAACCCGGACAAGACGGCCCTAGTAGCCTTGACCAAGAGAAAAGACGAGAAGGCTAATGAACTTGTTAGGAAGAGATCCGAACCAGATTTCATTGGTCCGTAGCACTTCTGTCACATTTCCAGTGTGGCGAGGGGGATCTGGGCAAATAGACTGACTCAGAATAGGGATTCGAGATCGGGGCAAGTCTTTGCGAAGGAACTTATGGAGTGTTTTTTGCAGAAAAGAACGTTACCGAGCTTGAATAAAATTCGGCTTAGAAAGTGACGGGACTTTAATTAAGATATCACGAGCTTTATATTCGACATTAAAAAATTCAAATTGCAATTGTGCCAAAACTAATTGTTTGACAGTGTGTGCTTTAAGCACACAAGTGCTTATAATTCACAACTTTTGTGCACAGGGTCACTCTACAACTTAAAAAATGGTGGAGTAATGAATTTAAGAAAAACGCTAAATTTTTTGATTTTTCCGGGTTTCCTCCGTTTCTAATTATCGACCTCTCGTTTTATTCGAATTTCAATTCTCTACAAATTCTCATAGCATTCAGATTGCTTCGTTAGTTTAGGTTTTATAAACAAAAACTAAAAAAAATGCGTTTTTTGCATAAAAAGTTTTATAAAAAATTAATTAATGGTAAATTGGAGTAGGAAACATATAAGCATATATCCACAGACTGTCTTTTATATGATGGCCCAGTCTGTTTGCTACTAGTATTTTTTGCCTTAGTAGAGTATGTTTCCTACTGTTCAGAAATATTGGGTACGTTACATACGTACTAATATAAAAACACAGTTGATTAAAATAATCGGATCCTATTAGAAACATAGGTACTTATTTATAGAGAATACTTGGTATATGTAAAGTCAATTTAATTAACATTTAGAACTATTGTTGCCAAAGTTGTTCCTAACTCAGAAACTGTATACAAATGTTTTAGGATATCTCTGCTAATGCTGTATTTATTTATAGCATGAGACACTCATGTTCATGTTTAAAATGGAAATGTGAGCATTTAAAGAGATAATCAACAATCTTGATTCAAAAGATCCCTAGAACTAAAGAAAAAATCCACAAATTGGCAACAAAGTTTAGGACACTGTCAAATAGCAGAAGGTGCTCAGTTTGATTGTTTATTGTAATTATTACAGTCAATTAACGCTTCTGAGCGTTTGATGTAACGTTCTGTGTACTGATTAGTATATATTTCTTATTAATTAATCCACTTTAGTGCAAAGATATACATATGAAAATCACACCTGTGTTTTTTATATTTTTGATTCTTATTACACTACTTAAAGGGCACCAAAATCATTTGATGAAAAAGCAACATAATTTTGCATAAATTTTCCGCGACAAAAATAGTTGCAAGCTTAGTAACTGCAATTTTGTGGACGTTATAATTTTAAATTTTATGCGATCTTATAGTTTATTTAATATTTAATTTAAATGCACTATCAAATCGAAACACTATCTAGATATAAAAAATATTTGGCGAAGTATTACATAACTTTTGTAATTATTATTTAATCCCATTTCCTAGAGGATTTATAAAAATAAATTTCCAGTTCATTTTTGATCTGAAACACTGCTTCGATACAGAATTATTTCGGACACGAGTATGTTCTTTGATATGTTAAAAACCTACGTAAAAAATAAATGTTTGATACATTCTGGATGCAAACCTTAATAAACAAGGGTCCCCATAGCTTCAAAGTGGTTTAACATATCTCCGAGCCGCCCTCTATTATACGCCGAGGCATATGGGAAGGGAAAAAGTAGCTGCTCCATTTCCACTAGGTCGGATGTCACGTATGCAATTATTTGTCAGGACGTGATGCGGGCATCGGCTACTTTCTTATTCGATGCGTTTATGGTTTTTGCGGAAGCCTATAGGATGTCCCAGTCGGTTTCCGTGGGTAAAAAGTATAAAAAAAATACGGAAGCAGGAAATGTATCTATTTTCATTTAACATCAGCTGCAAGTTTAGTGGTTTAACATTAATCCATTGATTCGGTTCAAATACGACGGCTCAACCAGTGAAATCATTTTCATTACACTTTATTTACGGACAAGGAGTGTAAAAGTGTCTTTATTAACGAAAAAAAAAATTACTTATAAAAAATTACCAAATTACTGTGGTCCTCCGGTTTATGAAATTAAAAGGTATATTAAACAAGTTTAGACAATGTACGAGCAAGTGCAGCGAGCGAGTAACTCAAAAGCTGTATGAGTTTAGTAAAACTGCTTTTCTTACGAGATTTGATTATATTGTTGTTTTTTCGCATTTTGTGTCAGTAGGTGTTAGTAAGTGATAGATTACAAAGTTAGAAATTTAAAACATTTCATAGTAGGCACTTGTGTAGGATTTCCGTAACCTAGTAACCTGACACAGTTAAATTTCATTTTTGTTAGTCGAATTGATATAAGTTACACAGGGTGGCCAAATGAAAACGAAACAGAGCCATTTTCAGGAACTGCGTCAAGATTGTAGAAAAACGCTCAGACCCGTCGAATTTAGATTAAAGGGGGACATTCTTTGCTGGTATTTTTGACTCCGCCACTTTCACCCCCAAGCAAGGGTAAGCATCACCCCAAAATATTTAAATGGCATTGGGGGTTGAGTAATATTTCTTTTGAAAGCTCTTACAATTCTCTTTACAACAGACTTTAAATTTTATAATTCCGCCCAATACTTATTAAGAATTTTGATTTTAAAGTTGAAACTTATGTACAAACAATTAGTAACGGTAAAAATGTCAGTCATTCGAGTTAAGTACGCCAATGGTATAAATTTAGTATTTCTTGCGTTACATTGGTTTTTGGCGATTTGTTATCACTTTCGTAAAAAAAACACAATTGTAAAAAACAGAAATGAATGCTATACACACACAATGAACGTAAAATTAGTGGATTCCAAATTATTTTCTAGTATTATTTGGAAGCGTTGGTTGGTAGTTTATTTAATTGTGTTTTTGAAAATTAAACACTATGGTTTATTCCATTGCGGAAAGGGTAGATATCATTTCGCTTTACTTTATGAACAATAAATGTGCGAATAGAACAGCTCAGCTATTTAATGAACAACATCAAGATCGACATGTCAGGAGGAAGTATGTTCTAGAGTTAGTAAAAAAATTTCAAGAGACAGGGAACGTAGCCAATAAAAAACGAGAAATTGAAAAACCTATAGTTAATGAAGCTAGTGAAGTTGCAGTTTTGGGACAAGTTCATCTTGATCCTACATTAAGTACGAGGCAGCTGGCATCTGTGTCTGGGATCAATCGAACTAGCATACAAACCATTTTGAAGAAGAATAAATTCCATCCATACAAAATACATTTAGTCCAGGAACTTCATGAGGATGATTATGACCGCCGTTTGCAATTTTGCGAAATAATGAGTGAGCGAGCAGGGAACGATCCACAGTTCCTTTTTAACATCTGTTTTTCTGATGAATGCAGTTTTTTCTTGAACGGGACGGTAAATCGTCACAATTGCCGCTATTGGTCCGATTCAAACCCAAGAGTTTTTCACGAGGTGCATACACAGCAACCGGAAAAATTAAATGTATGGGCTGGAATTTTCGGTGACCGGCTGGTGGGTCCTTTTTTTCTACCTGGTAATTTGACTGGCCAAATGTATTTGCAATTACTGGAAGACGCTATTGACCCTGCCTTGACTGATATTATTGAAAATGTTCCCGAGTATGATGAAGAACATTTGATTTTTCAAGAGGACGGTGCTCCTCCGCATTATGCGTTAATTATCCGTCAGTATTTGGACCAACATTTTCTACGGAATTGGATTGGGAGAAGAGGCAGCATTGAGTGGCCTCCACGATCACCGGATTTATCGCCCCTTAGTTTCTTTTTGTGGGGATACCTAAAAAGTAAAATCTATTAAACGTTTCGAACAAAATCTTAATTCTTGTATGGAAGCGGGCGGTCATCAGTTTGAACATTTAATCAACTAAGTAGTAAGTAAGCAACTAAACATAATTTGAATTTTAAAATGTAAATTTTTTTCAAAGTATTGGGCGGAATTAGAAAATTTAAAGTCTATTGTAAAGAGCTTTCAAAAGAAATATTACTCAACCCCCAATGCCATTTAAATATTTTGGGGTGATGCTTGGGAGTGAAAGTGGCGGAGTCAAAAATACCAGCAAAGATTGTTCCACTTTAATCTAAAATCGACGGGTCTGAGCGTTTTTCTACAATCTTGATGCAGTTCCTGAAAATGGCTCTGTTTCATTTGGCAACCCTGTATATTAATTAGAAAAATGAGTCTTGCTACTGAAAACAATTTAAAAAATTGTTCTGAAGACATTTTAAATGCTACTCGAGAAACTTACTTCGTGTACATCCAAGGAAAAATACGAGAACGTATATGAAATATTTTGTAAGTGGAGGATGACAAATAACACGCCAAGAACTGGTGAAAGTCTAATGATAACGTATTTTTTTGAGAATGTAATCTATTTTTTATATATTTTATTTTTAATGTTTTTCATTATTTTAGGCTAAATCTCTTAAGGCATCCAGTTTATGATCTGCATATTCCATGTTGAAAACTACTATACAAATAAACGAAAATATGGATATATCACAATATAAAAGGCTACTTACCTTTTTAAAACGTCAAAATAACACTTACGAAGCAAAGAAATCAAAAGTTTTCACTATAGAAAACGTCACTATGTTTTTAAAAGAGACTCAAGACGATAAGTTCTTATTAATAAAAGTGATACTAATATTTGGTCTAAATGGGGCATGTCGGCATGCAGAACTGTGCAGTTAAACTGTTAAAGATATTGAAGATAAGGGGAAAATTATATTATAACTACATTATACCAAAGCTAAAAAGAAACATGTACTTACCGTATGATCACAGTGCAACGGATATGAAATGTATCATAAGTATTTACAATTTAGACTTAAACAAGTAAAACACAATAGATTTTTCATTTACTATAATCATGGTAAGTGCACAATACAACCAGTTGGCATCAATAATTTTGTAAAAATTCCCCAAAGATTTGCAGATGCAAAGTGCTTAAAACTCCTAGATGCATCCAGTTACACTGGCCACTGCTTGAGGAGGACGTCTGTCACCTTCCTGGCTGACAATGAAGCTAATATTCAAACACTTAAAAGATATGGAGGATGGCAGTCGATCGTCAATAAGTTGAAAATTTCAAATAGTATATTTCATCAACAAGAACGATTGTCTCCTCAACATCGTTGGGGAATACAGATAGAAAATCATAATAGTTTTCTGAAGAACAAATAGATTGAATAAATTTCGTGTTGACTTTTCAAATTTGAATAATTGTACTTTTAATATACAGGGAGTTAATTAAGTATGTACAATAAATTCAACAGACGATTTTTTGAGTGATTTTAAGAAAAAAAGTTCATATTGTGCAAAACCGTACTTATCTTATCAACTTCGACGTCACCTGTTACATAGGTGTTGTATAACAATGAAAAAGTAATATTAACGGTCGATAGAAGGAAGCACAAAAAACAGGCACTTAGGTAGGAAATTCTGGAAGGAAGCCTAAATAGTTGAAGATAGGCAGTTGAAGTGAGAACAGTGTGCAGATAGGTAGTAAGACGATCGGCGGGCAGTGTGTCAAAGTAGTGAAAAGTTAATTGTTTAAAGTGTTATTAGTTAGCAGGTAATATTCTTTAAGTACTTTGTTGTTAATTGTTCTATATAATCTTATGATTGTGATGATTATAGATGTTTCATGATAATAATTCTTTGTAAGTTTAGCTTCCATTGCTTTATGCTCAAGGGCATATATTTTTCCAAGGTAAAATTGTTATAATTATACTTAAAGTTTGCCCATTATTTATTTCATGTTAAAAATATATGTATTGTCCTGATTGCCAGACATTACAATAACGACTTCTTTGTTTCACATCTAACTTGTTTTTGCCACGATTACGTTATACGTAAAATATAGATGTTTCATGATAATAATTCTGTATATGTTTAGCCTTCATTGTCTTACGCTCAGGGGCGTATATTTTTCTAAGATAAAATTGTTACAATTATTATTATAGATTGCTCATTATTTATTACATGTTAAAATATGTATATTGTCGTGACTGCCCAGATATTGCATTAACGACTTCTTTGTTTCACATTTAACTTGTTTTATCATGATTAAGTTGTTCTTTGATTTCTTGTGCTCACTTTATGTCATACGTCTATACGAGCCTTGTTGAGTTTACTAACATTTTCGCCCGTGCGGAACGAATCTGGATTAAGCTCGATTGCCTCCCGTATGGGACTCCAGTGTTATGAAGGATCTTCCGAAATCTCAACTATAGCTGGATTGCCTCCCGTATGGGACTCCAGTACCTTCCGGCTCTGCCGGCTAACTAACACCAAACCTCTTCAGTTTTACTTGGAAGTGTGTATGACTAATATGAGGTAACAGATGACATTTAGTGACACATTAAATGAGACAGGTCTTATTTATCATTAGCAAAGGTTCTTAATTTATGCCTTTGGTTAGCGGTTGTTTTGTATTTATATTTGGGTGGTAAGAGCAACGATCGTGGGTTTCTCTGCCATGCTCTTTCCCCACAGGAGCTCTAGGTGAGCCTGGCACTCTCCTTTTATGTTTAATGGTTGTTAATGTTTTTGTTGTTCTTTCTATTTGTCACATGTTTAATTTGAATTGTATGTAAATAAAGGTTAGGTGTATTTACTCTGCTTTTGTTTTATATAATTAAACCATACATCCCCTCTACAAAGTTAGTAGCCAGCGCCTTCCGGTCAATTAAAAATAGATACACACAACGTAGGTAGTCCTTATGACGATCACATATTTTTGGCCACAACTACGTTTACTTATTTTTTGTCGAACCTAGGGTTGTTATACTACAGTATGAACATTGGTCCGCAGATCCTTCGTTTTCAAGATACAGGGTATTAAACTTTTGTAAAAAATTGCAATTTTGTAAATAGCTTAAACACCATATACCCAATTTTATTGTAATTTGGCAGTGTTATTTGTAGTGTTAAGAGGCTAATTTAACCCTAATTAATTAAGTGGATTTTATTTTTTTTTCTCCAAAGATTAATCAAGATACGAAAAACATTCAAGTGACAAAAAAGTTGTATTTTTAGTTGCTTAATCCAAAAAAATATATATAAAAATTACAAAAAAGTTAGTGGCGTACATTTTTTAGTTCTCGAAAATGGTACATGCTACCGAATTTCAACAAGTATATCTTTATTTTGTAGTATGCTTTAGAGTTTACAGAACCGTTTAGAAATGTAACAAAATTTGACTTTTAACATATATTTTTTTCGATTGTACCCCTCCAATTACCTGTATCGGCGACACTGCTATTCAGAAAGAAACCGTTTGCACATTATTCTTAACACACAGTTGATGTTTGCCCGAGTACAAATTGATATTTTTTTCTTTAGCTGATTTAAAGATAATTAAGAAAAACCATTTGGAAAGTAACAACTTCAACACACTGTATCTCGAAAACAGGGCGTCTAGAAAAGACTTTACATAAACTACCCCTATTATTTTTCCATGAGGAACTTGCACACAACTTGTTTTTTGAAACATGAACGAGACACCCTGTATATAAGTGACTTTTCATGTGGTAAAGTGCCACTTTATTAAACAATTTTGAATTTAGTAAAGTAGCATATTATCAGCGAAAAAAGCTATGATAATGTTGCAATTGTGTGTAATTAAATATACAGAAAAGCTTTGGTAAACCATTTTTCTTTATTACGAAGGATGAGAGAAAATACATCAGGAAACAAACCATATAACAAAAACAGAAAGATGCACAAATATGTAGTATCTATTATTGGACTCCCTACCAAATAGAGTTCTAAGCGAAAAACGTAATACGTATTTCTATTTTCGAATCTTTATAAAGGCTATCTGTATGATTACAGGAACTGGAAGTAGTTTCACGTTTAAAGGTTCGACAATCGCTCGCTCCATTTTCGGCGAATTTATGGCTGCCCGGAATGTATCTACCAGTCTAGACGTATTACTGATTGGAGTTTCTATTTTCGGTTCATGTAACATGTACGCGTTCTCCTTTGATTAAATATACATGGTAAATAACCGTCTGAATATTGTCAAAAGCTTTTTAGTGTATTATATAGCTAAGTATTAGTACCAAATTTCCAGAACTGTGATAATACAATAAATTTTAATTGTGCATAAAAGTAACATAAAAAACTCATCCACAATATTTCTTTAAGTGTTTATAGTCCTTTACTTCATGTATATAAATGGTAACGTGTTCAGTAACAGTAGCACTAATCATTTAACATTTAATATATTATAATTAATTTAAGGTTAACTTTTTTCTGCCCTTAAATATAGTCATAACAAGGAGAAATGAACAAGCCACAGTAATTTGCTCAGGTTAAATTTAAATGAATTGCTATACGGAGGCGTGTGATAATAACGATCTTTCTAATTTACTTAGATCACAATTAGGTTAACTGAAATTGGATTTGTATTTATGTTGCAATCAGTATCTTAAGTCTCGCGGAGACATTGGCAGGTAAAGTTTGCTACAGTAACTTTCAGTGCAATCTCTACATGGTTATGATAACAGACTTACTGCAAGAGTGGAGTTACTAGAGCAGAATTTCTAACCACTGGAAATTTTTGTTATAAGCAGTTAGTAACGGCTACCAACTCAAAAACAACGTCAACTTTGGATGTCGGTGTCAAAAAATAAATGACATGTCTTCTGAAATATCCCAGGTTGCATTTTAAATGCATTTTAAGCCCCTTCTAAGTATTCATGTTGTAAAACTTACAAGTTTTTAAATGGTTCTGCATACTCCAAACCTTTATGATAAACCCAAATAGAATACTCCAGTATATTCAAACCTGGCGATCTAGGTGGCGATTGAACCGGTCTACCACTTCCGATCTACCTTTGAACGTTTGTGTCATTTAAATACTCCCAAACCAACAGTTAAAAATGAGCAAGAACACCATCGTACATGAATCACAGCGCATTTCTAACATTCGGTAACATATCTTTAAGTAAAAATGTAGATATGCGGACTATAAGGCTAGTCTGTTTTTAAATAATAATTCATCCACTTTAATCACCCAATCGTGAAAATCGACAGCCTTTCCGCAGAAAAATTGCAGGCTTTGTTACCTCTATTCTTTCGTTGACTCCAGCAAACGTCAAGAATTACTCTCTAGCAAAACTGTAGCAATTTGTTAATATCAACGAACCTTTACTTTTTTAATAACTCTATCACACCTGAACTAACAGCTAATTACAGTAATCTTCTGTTTTTGTTGATAACATGTTATAATTTATTATTTAACACGAAGTTAAACTAACTGTTCTTATAAAAATCATATTATCCATCAGTATAGGGACAAATACTTCACTGATATAGGAAACTGTAATCCTAAGAGAACTCAGAAAATATAAATTAGTGTGGACTGATCAAATTTAATTTTTTCCGCTGTTCTAAGCAGCATTTAATATTCAGAGACACATTAGGTAAGAAAATATCCATCTGAATATTCAATTTTTCTTTAAAATAATTCTTTTTTTCCAATTCTTTTTTACTCTCATACGTTGCACTAACTTTTTATTGAGGCAGAAAGAAATATTTTTTGTTGCGCCTTCACTAGGATCTTTTCTTTAACCCTTATTTACATGTTTATCCCCCAAAGTGTACCTCAAAGATCCAAACACAAAATAGGAATACTCGTAGAACAATATTTGCATAGCAGTGTAAAAGTTTGTTTCTTTTTAATGAACATTACTATATAAATCTTCATCAACAACAGCTTTGGTCGTATTGTCGACTTCAGCGCCTCCTGCAAAGGTATCTTTATTTTAAAAATGATGAGTACGACCTTTCCAACAGAAGATTAAACAGGTTTACACATCGAAAGAAAAACGATCGTATTTCAATTACATTTCCAGTAATAAAAATTCTAAATTACTTTGGGTTGAATTAAGAAAACTTGATGTAATAAATAAAAAATCTGTACTACCTTATCACCTTTCGAATCCTGATGAAATCAATATTTTTTTTTGAGATAATATTCCTCGTTAAAATGTTTCCCCTGATTATATAGTTCAATATTACAAAGAAAATAAAATACGTGAGAATTCATTTAATTTTAGTTTGGTCATAGTTGCAGATATTCATAAAATCTTTATAAATTTGAAAAAATCATTCCCTGGTGCTGATACCATGAGTTTAAATCTAATTAAGTTGTGTTGTCCCCGTATATTAAAGTATCTAGTACATATAGTTAATAGTATGTTTCTGGACTCCAGGTTTCCTATATTATGGAAAAATGCGGTTGTGATTAAAAATAATCATTCAAAACAAATGTCGGATTTAAGGCCGATTATCATTTTACCCTGTCTATCTAAAGTTGCTAAAAAAGTAATGGAGAATCAAATTCGCAATTTCTTAGAAATTAATTACATTCTTCCATCGATTCGGTCTGGATTTCGACCAGGATACAGCTGTGCTACAGCATTAATGCATATCACCGACGACATTATTCAAGCTGTGGATGAAAAGAAAAATAATGCGATGGTATTACTAGATTTTAGTAAAGCCTTTGATACTATTAACTATGAAGTACTGTTATCTATTCTTGAATCATGTGGGTTTCAAAACGAAGCCAATTCACTCATTTAATCATACTTGCAGGACCGCACACAGATTGTAAGGTTATGGGACAAATTATCTAAAACTAGGCAAATTTCTTCTGGTGTTCCGCAGGGTTCCATTTTAGGGCCTGTGTTATTTAGTATTTATACCAGCCAGTTTGTTAAATTTATCAAATACTGTTCTATTCTCATGTATGCTAATGATATTCAACTGTATGATTCATTTAATTCCTCGGATTATAAATCAGCCAGTGTCAAAATTAATACTGACCTACAAAGGATTTACGATACTTCTAAAAATCACCAGTTGGTTTTGAATCCCACTAAATCTGCTGCGATTTTATTTGGACATAAGCGTACTGTTTCTAATTTGGAAAATTTAATACAACTTGAAATAATGGGCTCACCAATAACAATATCTGAAAGTGTCAAAAATTTAGGACTAACTCTTGATTGTTCACTTAGGTACAGAGAGCAAGTCAGTAAACTTATACAACGGTCATACAATGCTTTGAGACTTCTATATCCTCATAGGAGTTATATTGACTACAATACAAAGAAAATGCTATGCGAAACTTTAGTGTTAATCCACTTCAACTACTGTGCCTTGTTTAGACCTGACTTCTAAAAATCGCATTCAACGCGTACAAAATTCGTGTATTCGCTTTGTATATGGTATAAGAAAATTTGATCATGTTTCACATAAACTTATAGATATACAATGGTTAAACATGGCAAACCGCAGACTTTTTCATTTACAATCCTTTTTTCATAAACTTGTGTTGACAAAAACTCCTCCGTACCTATATAATAACATTACATTTTGCAACTATGTTCATGATATAAATATTCGTTCTAAAGGTCTGCTTTCGCTACCATGTCATAATACTGATTCTACTAATTATATGAAAGGAGTTTTAAGTATAACATATACAGAATCTACAATAAATTTTCTTCGGAAGTGGCATCATTAAGCATAAATAAATTTAGATCTTTCATAAAAAGTAGGTTATTTGCTGACCAGAATATTAATATAAAATATTTTACTCCCCCTACCTCCATCGGTTTACTGAAAGATGTTTTTTTATTATTTATTTTTTATACTGTATTTTATGGAATATTTATGAATTCTGTGTCATTTTTTTTATTTTATCGTAGTTTACATACTTCATTCTGTATCATCCTGTTTTTGTAGTATGTTTCCTCAGTTTAATATATGTATAAATGTTAAATGAAAGCAAGGGTTAAGTGGTAGAGCACACGTAGTATGAACCTCCCCTTGGGATTTCCAATATAATATTTTGTTTTTTTTTCATATCTTGTTATATGTTCTTTACTTTGGAAATAAAGACACAGAGACAGTCAAACATAGTAAAATGTACAAAAAATCCAGTTTGACACGTTTTTCATATGTCACACCTACAGATATTTATTTTACTCAATATTGTATACATTAACTTTCTCTCGATTAGATCTTTTTCCCCCTTGACATTACCAATTAAAGCTTAGTTGATTTCATTATGTAATCTAATCAAAACATTCTAACTGATGCCTTCATTTTAAGCTTGAAAATCTCATATTTAAAATCACACCAAATCACAGGATTCCTGAAAGGTATGTAGCAACTTACTCTACTTTCTGAGAATTGTAACACAATTGTAACACAATGAGAATTGTAACACTACACAATGAGAATTGTAACATCATGAAAATTGTAACACAATGAGAATTGTAATACAATTGTAACACAAGTCTGACAAACTGGAATCAACTAAACGTTAAGTGGTAATAAGTTGAAGAAAAAGGTTGTATAGAAGCAAATCAAAATGAAATTAGTAGTATTGACTGGAAAGAGATGTCAATAAGCAAGTCAGTAATACAAAAAAAACGTGTCTGTTATATATATGTAAACATTTATTGTTTGTATTTAAAAGCAATGGAATGCGAGAAAAAGTATCCAGTTTTTTGTACCGACACTATCGCTTCCTTGCTAGCCACCAATACAGTATGTAGTAGGCTTTTGAACAATAAACGGGGTTTAATAAACTAATCACGAGTTTTGTTTCTAAAGTTGTTTTTGGCTATTCACATTAATACCAAAACATAACAGTGTCTAAACGGCTTTTTTAGACTTTCAGGTTTAATTATCTTAAAATTCTGATGTGACACAGTATTTTTACAGTCACTTATGATCCCAGGGCGATTAATTACGTCTGAAAATATTATCAGATTGAAAAGGGCCGTATAATGAGCTGTGATTGTCCCATGAACCATTATTATTATTATTGGAGAAAGAAGACCATCAACGACATCAAAACCTTTACCTTATGGAGTGTCTGCCCACCCTATGAGATTCAGGTTCTTAGTGTATTATTTTAAAAAAATGTTATCATTAAACAGATACTTTTTGAAATACCCCCGTATATTTATAAAAGAAAATTCTTCCTGTTACTTTAGTATCCATCACAATGAAAATAAAGCTAATTACAAGCAGGCGACGCTGCTTGTTTAATAAACATCTTGTAAAGTAAATCCTCAGCGGCATTATGTAAGTCAAGTATTGATTGAGCCCATGTGGAATCTGTTAATAGTGGCGCGAAGCCACCCCATACTGCCGGTGAGGGTAGGAGGGCGACATGTACGCCATGAAGGTGACGCGGTTCAGTGTATGAGAGCTAAATAAATTGGGATGTTGTCATCTGATCAAGGCATGGACAATTTGAGTGGGTCTAAATTTGTTAATTTTATCTTATCTATCCGTGATGTATAAAGTATTTAATTAATTAATATGGTTAATGTTGATTTCTATACATCACGTGCGAAGGCAGTGCGAAAAGTAAATATTATACTTAGTTGTAAATTATTTTTACATATGAAATATGATATTAAGCAAGTACATATTACTGTATAACTAAGGTATACGTAGAATTACAACTATGGTAAATAATATATGTGTACCTTTAAGGAGCATCTATAGGACATAACAACGATGTTACAGACTTACAAAAAAATTACCTTTTATCTTAAAGTATTTCCTAAGAATTCTATGATTTAAAAAAGTAGATATATAACATAGAATTTTAATAATAAGTATTGAATTTTCGAAACCGACAGAGATGCCTGACTGACTGACTGACTAATCAAATTTGATCAAAACATCGCTAATACAATGCGAAACATCGCCTTAATGTTAAAAATGTTGTCACCGCCGTTCTTGGTGGTGAAAATTCGAAATATTTGGAATTATTCAAATTTCGTGACTGAAAACATACATAGGAATTGTATTTTTGAAACCGATTAAGTTGCACGAAACTAAATTTGTATAGGACATAGCTAATACAATGCGAAACATCGCTTTAATGTTAAAAATGCTGTCACCGCCGTTCTTGGTGGTGAAAATTCGAAATATTTGGAATTATCCAAATTTCGTGGCTGAAAACATACATAGGTATTATATTTTTGAAACCGAGAAAGTTGCACGAAACTAAGTACAGGACATAGCTAATACGATGCAATCATCGCCTTAATATTAAAAATGTTGTCACCACCGTTATTGGTGGTGTTTTTTTTTTGTTTTGCGTCTATTTTTCGGTCTAGAGCGAAACAAGGGGTATGGGATCTAGTCTAATTAAGTGAAGAAAAAAACACAACATCATCATAGTAAAAACCCATGGTAGCAATCAAAAATATGATGCACATTATTTGGCAATGTCAACATACAGGCTCAATTTGATTCCGCTTATTAAAAAATAACGAAGAGGTGACAAAAAACTGGTACGTTTTATCCTGAATGATTGACTCTATTAAGTTTGATGAACATGATGAATCCGATAAGTCTGAAAACGCTGATATTTTGTACGGATTAATAAATTTTATGCCAGAACATTGCAAAACATCGAACAAAACACTAACAATCAGTGATCACCACAAAAATATAACAATTTTGAATTGAAGTTTGAATTGAAGAGAAGGAATAGGATGATGTTCATATATTTTTATACAGGGTTCCCCATATTAGACTATGCAGTTTAAAAGTCGAATAAAAACTTTCTGATCAAAGTAAATTAACTTTTTAATGGACTGACATGTAGCTAATTTTATGGCATTTATGACTGAAATAAATAATAATTCAATTTTTAAAGATCATATCTTCCAAATGCCCTCCTTCGACTTCAATGCAATTTTGAATTCTAAGTTTAAAATTTCTCATTACTCGACGAATCAAATCAAACCAATATTACCAAATAATGCTACACCATTAGGATCACATTTTAACAAGTAGGCGGCTGTCTCTAAGCAACGACAAAAGTAAACACTTCATTGTTTTAGTCACAAATGTCCCAACTTAATTTAATTTTCATTTTTTAACAATCTTCATTGCGTTATGAATTATTCAATTCAAGAGCGTGTGTTTTCCGTGGAAGTCTACATTAGAACTGGTTCAGTGGAAGAAGTTCGGCGTGCATTTCGACGGCAGTTTGGAAATAATAATAGGGGCGATGCANGATAGATAGATAGATAGATAGATAGATAGATAGATAGATAGATAGATAGATAGATAGATAGATAGATAGATAGATAGATAGATAGATAGATAGATAGATAGATAGATAGATAGATAGATGCATAATATACAGGGTGTCCCGTTCATGTTTCAAAAAAACTTGTGCGCAAGTTGCTCATGAGAAAATAATGGGGGTAGTTCATTTAACATTTTTTTCTTAGACGCCCTGTTTTCGATATACAGTGTGTTGTTGCTTTCCAAATGGTTTTCCTTAATTATATTTAAATCGGCTAAATATAAAAATGTCAACATTTGTACCCGAGTAAACATCAACTGTGCATTAAGAATAATGTGCAAACGGTTTCTTTCTGAATAGCAGTGTCGTCGATACAGGTAATTGAAGGGGTACAATCGAAGAAAAAATAATTTAAAAGTCAAAATTTATTACATTTCCAAACGGTTCTGTAAACTCTGAAGGATACTACAAAAAAAAGGTATACTTGTCGAAATTCCGTAGCATGTACCATTTTCGAGAAAAATGAAGTGGAATTTTTTTGCTCACATAAAGCGNATGGATGGATGGATGGATGGATGGATGGATGGATGGATGGATGGATGGATAGATGCATAATATACAGGGTGTCCCGTTCATGTTTCAAAAAAAACTTGTGCGCAAGTTGCTCATCAGAAAATAATGGGGGTAGTTCATTTAACATTTTTTTCTTAGACGCCCTGTTTTCGATATACAGTGTGTTGTTACTTTCTAAATGGTTTTCCTTAATTATATTTAAATCGGCTAAATATAAAAATGTCAAAATTTGTACCCGAGTAAACATCAACTGTGCATTAAGAATAATGTGCAAACGGTTTCTTTCTGAAAAGCAGTGTCGTCGATACAGGTAATTGAAGGGGTACAATCGAGGAAAAAATAAGTTAAAAGTCAAAATTTATTACATTTCCAAACGGTTCTGTAAACTCTGAAGGATACTACAAAAAAAGGTATACTTGTCGAAATTCCGTAGCATGTACCATTTTCGAGAAAAATGAAGTGGAATTTTTTTGCTCACATAAAGCGGCACAAGTACATTAACAAAATATCAAATTGAAAGAGGACCTCACCATTGAGTGAGCTGAAGACATTTAGCTACCAACAGTATTTGCATTTAAGACTATAATTTTAATTTCTTACGTATCACATGAAATTGTAAAACATTTTATTAACTAAAAACTAACATATAAAAAAATAAATCAAAATAATGGTAATGGTAATTAATTATGACAGCCACACAAAAAAAGAAGTTTTCTGTACTTTTCATGCGACATATGTTATCTGTAGTATTTTTGCCTCCTGATCACAAATCCGGTGTCAGAATTGAGCTATCACATCACAGGTATTTCCTAACCTCAAAAAATAAGTAAAAAATAGCAAAAATTCATGAAAAAGTGGATAGGAAAAAAACAAAAATTTTTTTTTTCTAAATTCAAATATTCATTTATTTTAAGACCCTGCCGAACGTGAATTAACGGGCAGAATGATGGTTATTTTTGTAACATCAAAAAAAAGGGTCAATAAGGTCAGATATCACGAATTTTCAAAAAATAACAAATTCGAGCCAAATTTGTTATACGGGGGATTTCGGGGTTGTTGATCATAGATCCGAGGTCAATTTTGCAAAATTCAAGATGGCGGCCAACCATATTTTCAAAAAACAACACATTAGCGCCAAATTTAGTATATGGGGGTTTTCGAGGTCACTGATCACGAATCCGAGATCAGATGTACAAAACTCAACCCGTGAATACATCTTTTACAGAAAAAAGAACAAGATATAGCCGAAACAAAGTAGGTTAACACATCATTCGGTACTAAGGTTATAAAGTAAAATATTATAAAATGAATTTCGCAATTCTGACCTCCAATACGTAATCAGCGACCCCAAAAACATCCGTATACCAAATTTTCTGCTATTCTGTTATTATTTGAAAATTTGGTCGGCCATTTTGGATCCGCCATCTTGAATTTTGCAAAATTGACCTCATATCTGTAGTCAGCGACCCTGAAAACCCCCGTATACCAAATTTGCTGCAATTTTGTTATTTTTTAAAATTTAGTCGGCCATCTTGGATCCGCCATTTTGAATTTTGCAAAATTGACCTCGGATCCGTGATAAGCGACCCAGAAAACCCCCGTATACTAAATTTGGCGCAAATCTGTTATTGTTTGAAAATTGACTCGTTTTTTTGAGGTTGGAAAAAGAACCATTAATTCTGACCGCGGATTCACGTTGGGCGGGGTCTTAACTATATAAATGAACATTTGAATATAGAAAAAACAAAAAATTTCCTAGCACTTTTTCATGAATTTTTGCAATTTTTTACCTGTTTTTGAGGTTAGGAAATCCTATGATGTGATAGCTCAATTCTGACACCGGATTCGTGATCAGGAGGCAAAAATACTACAGATAACATATAGCGCATGAAAAGTACAGACAACTTTTCCTTTTTTGTGTGGCTGGAAAACCATTTGGAAAGTAACAACTTCAACACACTGATCTCGAAAACAGGGCGTCTAAGAAAAAAAAATTACATGAACTACCCCTATTATTTTTCCATGAGGAGCTTGCACACAAGTTTTTTTGAACCCTGAATGGAACACGAACTCCCCAATACCATATTAGTCATATCAAAAGAAGTCTTATATAAAAGTAGTAGGTTATAATGATACTAATATGCTGCTTGCCCTAAGTAAAACCAACGTTGGCTTGAAAATATTAAATGGAGAAAAAAATGAGTTTTGCTTACAAAATATCTGCAAGGACATACAGGAAAAAATTTCTGATACCATATTCAAATGTATACTTCGTCGCCTCATCAATTATTGCTGACATAAAATATAGGGTGTTCAATTTAGTACTTTCAAGATGACCTCGGGTAACCTTGAAACTTAAGATCAAAGTCAAATTTAATATCATCAAAATATTGGTTTCTTGATACCTTATAACATTTATCTGAAACTTTTTTTTAAGAGAACTCCATCCTGCAAAGTTATCGGGAGTTTGGTACTTTCTAGGATACCCTGTATATGTCTACCATATTCAATTAATTTATCTTAAATATCTAAATATTCACAACCCGTGAAGTGTCATTTTCAACATAAACAGTTTCAATTAATGACTCCTCAATAGATTAAAATATTTTCGTTGACGTTTCTTTGCGTTTAAGAGTACATTCAAATGACTAGGCGCTATTGGCTGTTGGCCCTGCGTTAACTACATAACATACATAACATGACATAACTGTCAATGCAAATGTAATATTGTTCCGAGAAATTTCAATTTCAGTCTTTATTTTATGTTTATGTATTTCGTACAGAATTTCACGAAACGACCGCATTGAGGAAGAGTCATCACCTTGACCACTTACATGAATTTGTTGTGACTTATTTTCTAAAATAAAAATTCTTGACAATCACAATAAAACGAAACGTTTCTTTTTTTACGTGCTGCACATTACAAATTCCAAGCAGTTAATGTAGTTTCGTGAGATAAACAATCGCTGCATTATGTAGTTATATGGAGTATTATTATACCAGCACCAGCATCACGTTAGAACTCAGCTTACGAGTACGCTATTCATTAAATATAGATGCGAGGCAACATCTGCCCGTTGCCTTACATGCATAATGTAATAACCAAGTAACGGAGAGAAGAATTTGTCTATTACAGGGACAACTTATTATTTACTGACAAATAAAAATATATTCTATGGCGGATTCGAGTTTCCTCTAATACGTAGGTTGTATACTAAACATGTGTCTTGCAGGTGTAAATATTCTATTCTTTGGAACAGAAACAGATATGTAGTTCTTTACATACCACTTACAATTTCTTGCTGTTTATTTCATTTAGCAGGTATATCAACACTGAGAACAAAATTTTAATTAAACATCTCTAGCAAATACGTACGTGACTAAAGTATGGAATAAATTTAGTAAAAACGAAACAAATTTTTTTTTGGGAAAAATCCTCGAACAGGTCGATTTTTAATTTAAAAAATACATATTTTAGCATAAAAGGCGATTTTCAACCGTCATTTGTCTTCGAGTCATGACGTCATCGACATTTTTTTAAAATAGTAACCCCCTATTTTTTTTCTTGATTCTGAAAAATCGTTTCATTGTCGATCCGAAAGTAATAAAATGTTGCCATCTTCCATAGGAAAGTTTTCGAGTAACTGACGATTGAATGTTAGAAAACGTAAATTTTATTCATTAAAAAAATAANAACTTAGAATTCAAAATTGCATTGAAGTCGAAGGAGGGCATTTGGAAGACATGATCTTTAAAAATTGACTTATAATTTATTTTCGTTATAAATCCCATATAATTAGCTACATATTAGTCCATTAAAAAGTTAATTTACTTTGATCAGAAAGTTTTTATTCGACTTTTAAACTGCATAGTCTAATATGGGGAACCCTATACAAACAATTGCACAGAACACGCTGTACATAAACAGACCCATTATTTTAAACATTTACGTTTGAAGTGCTTAAATATGTTTAAAATACCTAGAATATGTTCAGTGTATTCTTCACTGTCTTTTTTTTCTAAAACCGGCCTTCTAGGGCAAGAGAGAAGAGCAAGAGGTTGCACACTTATGTTATCAGAATTAACATGAACAATCTTTTATTAGATGCACATGTAGCGATATGGCAACGAACCACTTGTTACACTGCTACATGCATCACGATACAGCGTTACATACGAGCATTATAGTCGCGTTAATAAAAATGAAACCCAGACAACAGCTGCTGGCTGTTGGCGTGCAGCAACTACCACAGGTGAAAGCCTGTTCAGCCGTTCGCACCACCCTAGGCAGCCTCTCGGTTATTGTCCTATTGGGAAGGCACCCTCATAATCGCCTCTCCTATTCACTTCCTTTATTAAATTCATATAGTAAGCGTTTCATGAAGGTGCTAGAAAATTATACAGCTATTTACTGGGAAAAGTATTTGTAAGAAATTATTTAAAATGTTCGAAAAATAAATTGTTAATTACCAGCTTAGTTTACAGTTGCAGAGTTTTTTCCTTTGAAAGGAGTAATATATTTCCCGAAATGTGGAACTGTAGTAATCATAAAAAGAGTTTAGATTAATTTTTTTTCAACAACTTTTATAAAAATATAAAAAATAAATATTTATAGAGTCACCTTGAAATAAGTAGGAGAGAATAAAAACACTATTAAATAAATAATGCTTTACTGGAAAAATACAAAAAACTGTATTCCGAAATTTGTCTAATAGCAAAGCACAGAATAACGAACGTATCGCAAATTGTTTGGCTTAACTTTGTCTTTCACACTGCAAAATATTTTGGTTCTATTACCATTTGAAAATAATTTCAAAATTTAATATAATATTTAATGAACTTTCTTAATAGTTTGAAAAGTAATTATACCTCTTTAACAATAAATTCAAATACGGATATAGTATATTGTATAATAATAAAATAATAATAAAATATAAGGGATTAAAAAATACATTTTTAATTGAAAGAAAAGACAAATGCCTACTTTATTATAAATATTATTGAAATTATATCAGATGCTGATGCACAGAAAATGGCCTATTAGGTGAAACTAAGAGGAAGAAGGTTACATTGTAATTTTCGTAGCAGTTTCCATGCTTCACAGTGTACAACAGTCGATTTGCTTTTTAAAATAATGATGAATACCGAGCAAATCCTAAATTAGAAAGGAAAATATGTATTCTAAGCGTCCGTCGTCGCATTTATTTCCCCGCCTCATTTGAGAAGTGTTCCAACTCCGCTCCACATGAAATAAATCTGAGTTCAGACAAACTCGGCTCTCCCAAATAAATTCCGTTCCAATTTGTGAGCACTGCCTAAACACCTGATTTACGTAGTGGCAGATCCAGCCCTCTCGGCTTTTCAATATTTGTAAGCACACTTTCAAACAGGGGACCAGATGTTTAAATGAGCTGAGTTAACGCTCTTCGTTTAGTCTCCTATCGGGTTTCGACGGTGATTTTATTAAGATGCCGAGTTAATGTAGCTGCGTAAACTGTGAAGTACAAAGATACGAGTATATTCATTTTGTCGAATGAAATAAAAAGACATTTACTGAGCACTTTCTTCATTAAGCCGTAATTAAAAGAAACTTTATTTGAATCAATAAAATCAAATATTTATGCACAAAACATTTGTCTAACTAAATTCAGTTAAATATATCTTGTGCTGCTCTTTTTGTGTTTAATACGGTTTCATTTTCATACAAAACAACATAATTGAGGAGGTGCATGATACTATACGGGCTGTCTCGAAATTGCACTCAATTCAAATTTGACTTGAGGATGGAGTTCCTGAAAGTAATAAAAAAATTATCGTTGGAGTTGGGATGTATTTAATGTAAGTGATCATGTTAAAATTTCTGAAAAGGATTTATTTCGAAAATGGTCACAAGATGTTGACATTTTAACTGTTTCACAAGTGTTAAAAAGACACTAGTTAAAAATACTCTTTTATTGTAGAACAAAATAGTATATTTTTATATTAGGCTTAAAAGTTTTGCTTTTGTGGCGATCAAATTTTGTATTTATGAGGCGAAACGTAGTGTTTTATTATTAATTTATACTTTGTAAACACTTTTAATCTAAGGATTAAAAGTGTCAACTTTAGCTCCTAGAATTAAATGTGAATGCTTTTATTGTACGAGTAGACTAGGCGGTATCTGTTTTGGTTTGGGTGAATCCACGGAGATTTTTGGCTTTTTGGCTTTCAAATTTCACTAGAAATGAAAATTTTTCTATGCGCATAAAAAAAACGTGGGCTTAACTTTTGGCATGTCATATTTTTCTTCCTATTTAACTATGTATTTTTTCAAGAGCTGATTTTAGGCAGAAATGGAAGAGGAAAAAATGTTTGTAATTAAATTTTAAAAATATAACTAGTTACAAATCGAATGAATTATGATTATTATTGTAAAAATCGTAAAAATCGCCAAATATGGGGTTAAAAAACATTACTTTTTAGGGAATTTTTTTGGGGTTTTTAAGTTGGGTATAGGACCTTCATACTTGGCTCAAGAAAACTTCATGTTACATAGAATCATCACACCAAATTTTATCAAAATCGGTTCTATAGATTTTGCATAATAATTTTGCAATCCAGATTTTGAAAAAAAAATTGCAAATTTTTAAAATTTTGCACAGCAAAAACCAAGGCCCTTAGATACTTGAAAATTTAATCACATATGGAAGGGCTCTCAGGCTTTCAAACGCTTTTACAAAAATTCGATTCCATCAATTAGGAGAGCTCTGGCGCTTGTTTAAACATTGGTCGAATTTTACTTATAAACAATTAGAATAACTTTTTAAAGCAGGTTTTAAAAGCTATTGGAAAGACGCTCTTTAAAAAAAAACAGATCGATTGGTCACTTAGTTGCGTAGTTATAGCCGATCAAAGTTAACCGTTATTTACACTAAATGTACTGGGACATCCGGGCTTTTCGAAAAATACCTTTGGTATTCCGAGTACTTATCAGGTCTAAGTTTGCAATACTTTTCTTCATTGGCAACCTACTTTAAAACGCGTTTAAAGTTATTTATGCAAACGAGAAATTCAAGAAAATCGTACGGGTGGTGGAGGTGGAGGAAGCAGAGAGCGCGGTCACTTCGGCCTGCTCGAAATTGAATCGGCGAGTTCAAAACCGCGACGTACTTAAAAATTTTAAATATCTCAGCTTCTAGAGGTCCGATTTTGATAAATTTTTTTAAATCGATGTCTCGCGTTTTAAAAAAAACAATTAGCGTATTTTCAAATGCCTATCGTTAATTGGTGTTTCAACAGTCCGATAAACTTCCTTTAATTATCAACTTTATTTTTTTTTATTGTATCAAAGGTAAGTGCATACACTTATATACTGTTTACAAAGATCAAAAACAAATTTATTTAAATATTCTAAAATTCTTTAAACAACAATTATTTTCAAAATATGTCGAAAATTAGTAATTAATTAATTAATTAATTATTAATTTAATCANATGTATTTAATGTAAGTGATCATGTTAAAATTTCTGAAAAGGATTTATTTCGAAAATGGTCATAAGATGTTGACATTTTAACTGTTTCACAAGTGTTAAAAAGGCACTAGTTAAAAATACTTTTTTATTGTAGAACAAAATAGTATATTGTTATATTAGGATTAAAAGTTTTACTTTTGTGTCGAGCAAATTTTGTATTTATGAGGCGAAGCGTAGTATTTTATTATTAATTTGTACTTTGTAAACACTTAATCTAAGGATTAAAAGTGTCAACTTTAGCTCCTAGAATTAAATGTGAATGCTTTTATTGTACGAGTAGTCTAGGCGGTATCTGTTTTGGTTTGGGTGAATCGTATATTCACGGAGATTTTTGACTTTTTGGCTTTCAAATTTCACTAGAAATTAAAATTTTTCTATGCGCATAAAAAAAACGTGGGCTTAACTTTTGGCGGCACAATATGTTTAAAAATGTCATATTTTTCTTCCTATTTAACTATGTATTTTTTTCAAGAGCTGATTTTAGGCAAAAATGGAAGAGGAAAAAATGTTTGTAATTAAATTTTAAAAATATGACTAGTTACAAATCGAATGAATTATGATTATTATTGTAAAAAAACTTTTTAGGGAATTTTTTTGTGGTCTTTAAGTTGGGTATAGGACCTTCATACTTGGCTCAAGAAAACTTCATGTTATGTAGAATTATCACACCAAAATTCATCAAAATCGGTTCTATAGATTTTGCATAATAATTTTGCAATCCAGATTTTGAAACAGAATTTGCAAATTTTTAAAATTTTGCACAGCAAAAACCAAGGCCCTTAGATAGTTAAAAATTTAATCACATATGGAAGGGCTCTCAGGCTTTCAAACGCTTTTACAAAAATTCGAATCCATCAATTAGGAGAGCTCTGGCGCTTGTTTAAACATTGGTCGAATTTTTGTACTTATAAACAATTAGAATAACTTTTTAAAGCAGGTTTTAAAAGTTATTGGAAGACGCTTCTTTAAAAAAAAAACAGATCGATTGGTCACTTAGTTACGTAGTTACAATCGATCAAAGTTAACCGTTATTTACACTAAATGTACTGGGATATCCCGGCTTTTCGAAAAATACCTTTGGTATTCCGAGTACTTATCAGGTCTAATGCAATACATTTCTTCATTGGCAACCTACTTTAAAACACGTTTAAAGTTATTTATGCAAACGAGAAATTCAAAAAAATTGTACGGGTGGTGGTGGTGGAAGCAGAGAGCGCGGTCGCTTCGGTCTGCTCGAAATTGAATCGGCGAGTTCAAAACCGCGACGTACTTAAACATTTTTAATATCTCAGCTTCTAGAGGTCCGATTTTGATAATTTTTTTTAAATCGATGTCTCGCGATTTAAAAAAACAATTAGTGTATTTTCAAATGCCTATCGTTAATAATTATTGGTCTTTCAACAGTCCGATAATTATTTATCTTTAAACTGTCTTTAATTATCAACTTTATTTTTTTTATTGTATCAAAGGTAAGTGCGTGCATAAACTTATATACTGTTTATCAAAGATCAAAAACAAATTTATTTAAATATTCTAAAATTCTTTAAACAACAATTATTTTCAAAATATGTCGAAAATTAGTACTTAATTAATTAATTA
Source organism: Anoplophora glabripennis (assembly GCF_000390285.2). Lineage (NCBI taxonomy): Eukaryota > Metazoa > Arthropoda > Insecta > Coleoptera > Cerambycidae > Anoplophora > Anoplophora glabripennis. The sequence continues at coordinate 770,147 of NW_019416363.1, read as the reverse complement.
TTAATTTAATCATTATTTCTTTTGTGATAAAGTGTAATTCAAATATTATTTACTGTTTAACATATAAGCAAATGAGAAATTAACTCATTATATTACAAAAATACAAAATTCGACCAATGTTTAAACAAGCGCCAGAGCTCTCCTAATTGACGGATTCGTATTTTTCACAAAACGTTTTAAAGTTTGAGAGCCCTTCTATATGTGATTAAATTCTCAAGTATCTAAGGGCCTTAGTTTTTGCTGTGCAAAATTTTGAAAATGTGCAGATTTTTTTTCAAAATCTGGATTGCAAAATTATTATGCTTCACTCTCGCTCACATTCAAAATAAAAGAGTAGTAATATTTTGAGGCATATTTTTTTTGTAGTCATTATAAATTACTTCATATTGTCTTGCATATATTTTAGAGGAATATGTTGTAATACTATACTTTCTGCAGCTTTCGATGTTGCAAGAAGCGAATGTTCTTCATGACTTGAAATATCCATTTTACTTTCTGTTCCATTCATACTTAACACCTAAGTCGTAATATTTGCACTTTTTTTTCTTAATTCTTACAGAATTTCTCAGCATGGCAGGTACAACAATATGATGATCTGAACTAAACAACTATTGCTACTTTCTTCATGATTACCTATGACTTATTATTAAAATTGGATAGATACATAATAGATAGATAGATANTTATTCATTAAAAAAATAACAATTCCTATGTCAAGCAAATAAATTCATTAAATTTTCTACCTAAATTAAGTGTTCGAATTGCCACCCACCGACTTCTTGACAATACGCAAGTCTGTGTAGAAATTCTTCTTGCACATTATGAATTATTTCTGGGGTAACTCTGTGTGTTTCATCTATAATACAATTTTGGAGTTCTTCTAAATTATGTGGTCTATTAGCGTACACTTTGGACTTTAAGTAGCCCTATAAGAAATAGTCCAGAGGTGTAAGATATGGGGATCTCGCGGGCCATTCTATCGGTCCTCGTCTGCCGATCCACCTCCTAGGAAAACAATTATACAGAAAATCTCGAACAGGGCGCGCATAGTGCGAAGGTGCACCGTCTTGCTGAAACCATATGGTGTCATCAGGAATATCAGGGTCATTATCGTTAGGAAAAATTACTGCAAGCGCTGGAACAAGGTCATTTTGTAAAAACTCTAAATATCTTTCTCCTGTAAGGGTTCCTTCAAAGAAGAAAGGCCGTACTATTCTGTTGTCAACTATTCCAGCCCACACATTTAATTTCTGTGGGTGTTGGGTATGCGTCTCTGCCATCCAATGAGGATTTTCCCGACTCCAATACCTGCAAGTTTGACGGTTCACTGTACCATTGAGACAAAACGTGGCCTCGTATGAAAAAAGTATTTGCCGGTGTAAATCTCTATTTATTTGACATAAATCCAGAAAGTGTAAGCGGCGGTCGGGATCTTCTTCATTGAGTTTCTGCACAAGTTGAATTTTGTAGGGATGATATTTTTCCTGCCTCAGGATACGTAGCACTGTGGTCTAACTAATTTCATTATTTAATGCAACCAATCGTGAAGTATTATGAGGATTATCTACCATACTTATCAAAATGTTCTGTTTGTGATCTTTACTAACACTTGGACGTCCAGGTTTTGGAATATCTACAACATTGCCAGTTCCTTTAAATTTAGATTCTATCTTACCTACTGACTGTTGATTGGCTGATACGGCGATCTGGATGTTTTTCATTAAATATATCGCAAAATTCCTGCTGCGTTCTAGTCTTATCCCCACATCCGATTAGAATTAAAATTTCAATTCTTTGTGTGACAGTTAAATGTGCCATAATACTTTAACAATAATTTTTATATCGCTTACAATACTTAGAAAGTCAGTATGACAGTGACACTTTGTAAAGATTTACACCTACGTGATTCATAAAAAACTTCAGGCATTTCGAAAAACTAAATTTGATAACGTTTTTGTTTTATTTTAATTTATTTAGGTTTTCTAACATTCAATTGTCATTTACTTGAAAACTTTCCTATATAAGATGGCAACATTTTAATACTGTTGGATCGACAATGAAACTATCTTTCAGAATCAAGAAAAAAAAATAGGGGGTTGCTGTTTAAAAAAAATGTCGATGACGTCATTACCCGAAAACAAATGACGGTTGAAAACCGTCTATGCTAAAATATGTATTTTTTAAATTAAAAATCGACCTGTTCGAGGATTTTTCCCAAAAAAAAATTGTTTCGTTTTTACCGAATTTATTCCATACTTTAGGCTCGTACTGTATATACAAAAGTTATCATTACTTCTAGAACTTTATAATTTTCTTTAATTTAATAAGAAGATTTGAAAGGAAAACAAACAAGAGTCATTCATTGTTTTCATCAGTTAAGGAAATAATGATTAGTTGTGATAAAAAACCTAACACTAATTATGGAATATTATGGAATTAGCGGAGATTAGAAAAAGAAGAGATGAAGAATGTTGAACATTAGATATACTAAGAGTTACAAGGAACATGGATCTACTTTGATCGATTGTCTGAATATTAAATATTTATAAACGAACAACACATGTGTGGAGCCAGAGTTTGTGCTGATTTACCGACATAAGACGGCTATATCGAATATACTTTATCGGATACAAAATTTGTATTCATACATGCGTTAAATTATCTCTAGATATTTAACATTCATATTCAAACAACGATAGTATGGAGCCTAAGTTAATTACTATCATTACAAATTTATAATTTTTGTACTGTACTTCATATAAAAAAATATTTATTTTACTCTCATTTTTTCTTCATTAGGTTTTCTTTTTAGTTTTGAAGTACGAGGCATATCCACAGAGTAAGAGTACTCAATTTTTAAAAAAAAGGCAGTTTACAGGGTGTTAATGAACTTAAGTCAAAAATTTAAAGTGGTGAAAAAGGAGAAAAACTAAGTTAACTGATGTCACAAACTTTGGAACTGCTGAAATACATGTATTTTATCGCGGCGAGTACTTACAAAAATTCTGTAACACTTTTTAAGAGTTTGCAGATTTCTCATGAAGCCGGACTGCATTGGAAAGTCAGTTTGTAATACAATGTTGTAGTGATTGCTGTGCTGTTTTTCGAGCGTATATTTAAATTTTCTTTTGAAAATGGTTCATTTATTTAGCAATCGCGAATATTATTATATGCTCATAATTTCTGGCGAAGCAAACCAAAATGCCCACAAAGCTTGTAAAGTGTACCGTACGAGATATCCTGAGCGACGTGCCCCGGCACCGTGAATATTTGTTGCCGTAGCGCAAAAAATTTTGGACACCGGTGAAGTATAACCGCGTCGAGGTCGCGACGATGGCCCAGGGCGACCATTAAGAATCTTAAATGTCGAGGAGATCATTTTAGATCCCGTCATAGCACCAGAAATATCCCGCAGCAAGTAAATATTTCACAACCTGTTGTGTGGTGGACATTATGAGAAGTTCAGTTGTACCCATTTCATATTCAACGTATTCAAGCGCTTACTTTTTGCGAATGGTTGCTTCAGCAACATGCAGGAATTCCATAATTTACAGCGCAAATACTTGTTACAGATGAAACATGTTTCTGTATTCAGAAAGGTACATCAAACACTACTTTTCGACATAGTCTCCTAAAACCTTAATGCACTTTGTGAGACGAGAGAATTCTTTTACGGTCCCAAGACACAGTTGCTAGAATTTTTCAGGCCAAAACAACGGGTTTGAATTTTTTTTGCTTACAATAAAGACGAACACTGATTGCCATTTCGTCTCAAGTTTGTAATAGGCCACCCATGTTTCGTCTCCAGTCACAATACAGTCAAGGAACTGTTGGCTTTGTGTTAATCCGTAAACTGTTTTGGTACCTATCCCGCACACAGTTTTCAGTAACGATTTCATGTAGAAGAAATCTGGAGATTTGTAGAAACACTGTGTTCATCTCTTCCAAAGTCAATCAACGGTCGCCACGAAGGATTTCTTCGATACTTGTTTATCTCATCACCCCTTTGTTCATTGTGAACATTCAGCTTTATACTCACGACACCATCCCCACAAACAGTTCTAATTTGGATCAAAATCTGGAACGGCGCCTTTCTTTTTGCAAGAATAAACCGGATTATGCTCCTCACCTCGTAGCTAGTGAGATTCGGAATAGCGGCACTCGCTTCAACATGCTACTACAACAACAGTTCTCAACTAATTGAGACAAATGAGCGCGCTTAGTTCTCGCAACACCTTGGACTCGACTCACTAATCTTACTTTGTGGATATGCCTGGTACACTACCCCTAAAAACCAAATAAATAAGTAACAAACATTTTCTACTTTTAAAGTTATTTAAATAGTAGTTCAGAATATTACATGTAATTATCATTCTACATATAACACTTTTAGAAACAAAACAACATACATTTATGAAATTTTATTGTAAAACTAGATATTTAATGCATATCATGTGCCTGCCACCCTTTGTTATAGCAGAGGCACATTTTATTTTCCTTTAAGATTTAAAGTTCAACTACCTTTAAAGATAAGCACAAAAATATTGTCGAACACGGCTACAAGACGGGGTTGAGGAGATTGTACGGGATACAAATAAGATATTAGCAAACTGAATGAAAATAGAAACCTCTTCTCTTCATGACATACTGCTGATTAAAAGTTAAAAAAAAAAGTGGGCTTACGTTGTGATACTCTCCATTACTTTTCAGGATTGACGACTATCAAAAAGTTTCAGATAAAAGTTATAGGATGTCAAGGAGCTAATATTCAAAATTCTACAAATTTTGCTTGACACATTTTTCTGAAATTATTCAGGGAAAATTGTTGACCTCCAAATGGCCTTCAAGGACAAACACAAAAAATTCCAGATTTGGAAAATAAACTTTATTTGGCACCCTATTCATTGGTGGCATATTAAATACGGTGTTTTGTTTATTATGTTCAAGTTAACCTTTGAAGGTACGAGTTTGGATATTAGAAAAACCCCGAAATACAAACAACTGCAAGAAGAGGGCAACAAATGTTTCTGCAAGGAGGTACTGCAGTTCATTTCAGTTTGGTTGCGCTGCAATATTTGGATGTCGCATATAATATATAAACTTTTGGATAGGTAGGGATGGTGCACAGCCTCCTCGAGTCCCAGACTTAAAACCTCTCAATTTGTTTCTGTAATGGCATCTCAAACCATTGAAGTTTATGACTCCAACTGAAAATTTGAAGGAATTACTGAATCTCTCATTATTGCGTTTTGTGAGGCAATTCGACAGACTCTATGCATTTTTAACGAGTGCGTGACAGTGTAGAAACTTGTATTCTTTATCTAGAAGAATCTTTGATAGATAGAGGCGAGAGTAGAAATGTGAAGACAAAGTCACATCTCCAACTAAAAGTTCTTCTATGTTTCTGCATCTGAAATAAAATAACATTTGCATTTTAACTCCTATTAAGCCCGACAGCAGATGATTTTGAAAATAAATTTATATAAGAAATAAAATGGATATGATGATGACGATGGGGAGTACGATAAGGGTGACAATGACAATGACGATGAGGATAACGATCAGGATGATGATAAGGATGACGATGAGGATGAAGACAATGATGACAATGTTGCCGATGGTGGCGACAGTAAAGATGCTAACTATGATGACAAGGATGCCAATGACGATAATGACGGTGATGACGATGATGGTGATCATGGTTATGATGACTGAATCGTGAAGATATGACATAGGAAATTAATTAATTAAATAAATAATTACTACAGAAGACAGTATTATTACAATATTATATTATGAAATTTTAATATTTTAGGAATTACTATTAATGACTATGACTATGAAGGTGCGAAAGCGACATTTTATATTATTATTTAACAACGTGTTAGATGTCTTGACATAGACTATATTTCGAGTTAAATCAAATTCCAAATTGGACCATCAGAAAGTCCACTTACCAAAAATATTTTACATATTAAATTTTCTTTTCCTGTCTGTAGATAGGTATGTCATTTTTAATGCATATTTTTTTAGATTTAAAATAACTTAAAGAAAATTATCCAGAATAGTTACAATATTTCATATTCTATTCAGTAATATCGCTAGAAAACTGGTTCAGGATATGCTTACGAGTATTTTGTAAATATCTATAAATATTCTAATATTAATATTACGTATAAATTATTACGTGCCATGTGACAGCCTCATGTGAAACTAAAGCAGAATTAATTCAAAGTCATTTTTTCTTGCCGCATATAAATAAGTCAAGTGTAACACTTTTCATTTAATAGTAATAATGTTATTCCCATCTACAGTTTGAAATTAAATAATTGCTTTTGATGGGAATGTAAACAGCCTTATAAAAACTAGAATGATCAGTCGGTATTTTGTAGGTATTTAATAATCCTAAACTTCAGTTATTTCGTTATAAAACCACAGGATTATGTAACTGAACATTTAGTAATACAACAGCAACAGAATATGATCATAATCGACAAATATGTAGGTGGTTACAATACGGTGTTACTTAATAAAATGAAATTATTTCGCAATATGCGACATCCATTTTGGACTAAGTATTATCGTATTGCGATACTCTGTCCTTCTCACGAAAAGTGGCAATTTCAATAAATCAGATTTAGTCGGAGGCACTCATAATTAGTTGCAGATTAACATTCACTTAGGAACTCGCTACGTAAATTTTGTCACATAAAATTTTTATGGGGTTATTTGACCCACTTTTCGTGACTACCAAGTTCTGTATTTGTCTAATTTAATCCAGGTATGAGCTTTGGTTCTATATGAAGAAATGTATATGTTTGTAACCTTTATTTATTAAAAAAAGTCCCAGATGTAATATTTCGGGAATAAGAAATACTAAAATTATAACATCAGTATTTCAACTTATTCTACTATCAACACTCATGTTGATTTTCTGTCTATCCCCATCGGTTCAAGAAACATTGAAAGCATCAGAAATAAAATAAAAACATCATTTCAAAAACCATATATTTATATTCCATGGCACGTAATGTAAGTTTTTAATTACCACTTTTAATTATAATCACATTGATTGAATAGCTTCTGCCAAATAATAATTTTTATAATTTGTATTATTTGGAAACATTATAAACCGAATTTGTTAATAAAATCACTACAATAGTAGGTACTCGTATATCAATAATACTTAATTTTTAAACCATTAATAATGGAATGTTAATGTATCGAAAAATGTTTCCTCTTTAGGTTTCATTAGGAATATCTAAATAAACTTGTTATAAATTTAGAAATTTAACGAATGTTGAAAGTAGCGTACCGATACTTACTTTTAAATTTTATTATTTTGATTTATTTAATGAAAGCCTGTATTTTTTTCTTTGATTTTTGAGGAAGAGAATATCTTATTCAAGTTGAACACAATCTAGAGAAACATACTTTTAATTTCAAATTATTATTGGCGAAAGTGTTTCAATGTGGTTTTATTTCGACTTTTATTTATCTAGAATTTCTAATATTTTTCCTCTTTTCGACATGTCATCGAATTATTTTAATAACAAGATAGTGTCTATAAGTCAATTGCAATATAAACATAAAATACTTATAAAGTCAAAAAATGACAAAATATTTTTTTTCATTTATCGAATTCCGCAAATCAGATTAAAGTAAGAGAACGACGATGTTGTTATTGGAAGATTAAGAGTTAAAAACTATTTATTACATTTACGTTATTACGTTTGTCTATCATATCTTATTGTTCTGCTAACTGTTATAAGTTTCTAACCTTTGAAGTTTAAATTGCAACAAATACATATAATTGTATTTGTATTTATGTCTACAGCTACTGGTCAGATATAGGTATCTTTCTTCCACGGCTACAGATGCCTAGTGGATAGGAGTAAAATTACCTGTCGAGAATCATTTATGTACTGTCTTTACAGGTGACCGCACAGGTACATATCAATTTCACTGATGAAATAAAATTTACAAAGGTACAATGGGTTCATTCAGCATTTTTTTTATTTGCTTAACGGTAAGATATTGCAATTTTAAGGTTCTCTTCAAAAAAATAACATTTTATATCGCCTACAAGTCATCCAAAAAAATCATAAGCTGGCACGCTCAGTATCCGCTGAACAGGAGAGTGTGCCGTCACCGCATGGGAAACCAATGCCGCATGCTTGCGTGTGTTGTCATTTTTCGGTCAGTCGGGTAGTCGGGTTTTAGTTGCCTGTTAAGTTTCGATTGTTTACCTACGTTGTTAAGATATCAAATTTTGTTAGCAATATGGAAGACAGAACAGAAAAAAATTACAAATATTGTATTGTTCCCCAGTGTTTGAGCACTAGTGTGAAGACGCCTAAGAAAATTATAATCTCCCCGTAACTTTGTCCTGCGAATATAAAAACAATAGTCTATTCGTCTCTACTTTGATTTTGTTTTTTCATTATCTTTTATTCGTAAAATTACTTATTTTGAAAGCAACAAAACTACCCTGCGTAATTTAGGTATGTAATAAATACGTTTGTATCCTTTAGAAACACTATACACTTATGTTTTCCATTGTTGATTTTTTTGTGAATATAAATACTTATAGTTACTAAGTATTTATATAAAAATACTTAATAAATATTATATTATATAATATATTTATAAGATATTAGGTAGATTTTATGAAATTTCCATGGGAATAAAAATAGTAATAAGAATTTTGTATTTGATTAGGTAAATCTTTGAAACCTGTGACAGAAACGGTTTCGTCCAATTAAACGCAAAAACCTTATTCTTATTTACTATTCTTTTTGTACAAAAACATCAAAACTTTCGCACGTACCTTAAAGAAACCTTACGCGTTATTGAAACGTAACCTTTGCATTTTCACTCCTCCCATCATCTCAACACTGATAAAGTCGTAGTTTTTATTTAAAAAAAATCCATAACCATTAACAAACCTATTTCTTTTACGAAATTTGCTTCCATTTTTTAAATTTAATACGCACAAACGCTAAAACATTCTGTAAATGTAGAAACTCATCTGGAAGTAGCGCCAAGCCGGCTGACCGTCCCATGCGGTGACGTCATTGCATTGCCACGGCTGAGACAAATATTCGCATTTTAAAAATCATATAGCTTGAAAACCGCTCAACGGATTGAGTTGAAATTTTCAGGATCGCCTAATCATGAGCAATACTTTGTGTACCTATACAAGATAAGAACGTTTTTGAAAATTTACTGAATGACCGCAATGTTCATGGAAATTTGAAGCTTATTCAGTTCTCATTAATTATTTTATGATATAATAAAAAACAATAAAAAATCTAAAGTATATTAATCCATTACTATTTTTAAAATAAACCTATTAAGATTCCCAAAGAGATTCCATATCCATACCAGTCTGGTGACGTCAATCTGGATATATTCTATATAGAAACTTGTTACCACGTAACTTTTTTATTTTATTTTAAAAGTATTAAAAGATAATTCTAATAAATAAAAACAATCTTCATATAACTGATCAGGTCAAGTAAAAAGAAAGTATTTTTCAATATAACTATTGTATTATTTGTATCATTGATTTTTAGTTACAACATGTCTATATATGTATACGTATGTGATGATTGTTTATATGTATATTTTTATAAGTAAGAAGTTTCTGTATTCATTTTATTTTAAATTTAGTTACAAAATGGTTAAAAATATCATCATCCATTTTTTCCTTATAATAAATTATTTAGAATTGCTAGAAGGAGAAATAAAAAAATTATATTAAAATACGAAAGGACCCAATGACTGAAGATTAAAAAAATAATGAAATATTTATTAGATATTTTGAGTGAATTTTTTTAAAAGAATGAATTCAAATGTAAATTCAAATTTATTTACTTAAAAATTCATATCAAATGTCTACTTTTTTGGTAACAAAGAAAGAGATATAAGAGCTTATAAAAAAAGGAAAGTGACGTCAGAGAAGACAAGGAAACTAAATTTTAGAAGTTCATTAATGAAGCTTTATATGTATTTTGATTCCAATTTATTTTTGCCAGATATGAGTGCTAAGAAAAAATATTCATGCAGCATGCCACAAAGACAATCATCATAGGGTTAAAGGAGATGAAGTGCTTGTATACAGGTGTTTAGAAACAATATGTAGTTTTATTATAAGACTGTTTTATGATGCTTAATTTTCACAGTTGAGCTCTGAAAATATTTTCGAAACATTTGAAGATACCTAAATGAAATGTTATACATGTTGGGTGTTGTGTGGTAAATACTGCCATATCTTTTGCGTGGTTATTTTTTTTAAATTTGCATATTGAAAGAATATTTTTTTTTAGAATATTTCGAAGAAAAAAATACGACACCCATTTTGAAAATTAAAAAACTTAAAATACCAAAAATATATTATTTTTATATATTTTATTATAACATTACATCTCAAAACGAACAAAATGAAAAACAAAGTTTATAATATCTTTAGTTTTTGCCAAGGTACAAGTATTTGAACATTTTTTACCCAAAACATGCAAATGCTCACAACTTTTTGAGTGGTTAAAATAAAAGTTTGAATAAATTCATGAAAGCTATTCTAAATGGGTATTAAATAATACCAAAAAAAATCAGGAAAATTAAAAATGGTCGGGTCGTGACCTCAGTGCATGGAATATCCCATCTTCATGTTGTTTTAGAACATTCTGTATAAAACGGAAACAAAGTAAAATCAAATTCAGGTTTTAGAGAGTAAAATAATTATTTATCAGTAAATATCGTATAATGGTAAAAAATACTAAAACATCTGTTAGCTGTTAACCTGTAAAAGTACTGATAACAAACAGCTATTAAAATTTAGGAACATTGTGTTTTTACGTAACACACCACTGTAAATGACAGATGTATTTTAGTTTGAACAAAAATTATTTTTATTGCTTACGCAAAACAAATCGAACTAATATATTCTGTAAGACTGTTACTTTCTTTTATTTGCTTCGAATTGAATTTACACAAGTTACTCGTCGTCCCCCACGTATTGAATTGCTCTGTGGCTAAGTTACCTACGAGGGTGCAAGTTGGGAATACTGCAACCCTATTCTTACACAAGAACTAATTCAAAATGGCCCTAAATCTTATTACCCCCTGTTAAGTGTTCAATAACTTTTCCACAATGCTTTACGACCGTATAATAATGGAATTATGAAATGTGATGAATATCGGGACTGTAATTTTTATTGTAGTTATAAGAGAGTAAAAGGATGTGCATATTTTGACACTCCTAAACAGTATAACCTTATATAACCTTGAATAAGACGAAAATAACGGCCTATCCAGTTTATTTAAATTTTCAAATTTTGGACGCTACGCACAGCAACTACTCTAAACGTTTTATCATTTAAAAAAAAATATATTTACAATTTCACACTTCATTTCGTTCCAAACTTATTTCGATAAAAGCGAACAACATGATTCAGTTTATGGGAAACGTAATGCGCCATGAAAGAAAGTCAACCCTTTTAGACAACAAAATCGTTGCGTTCTTTGTGGTGAGCGTTGTCCTTGTCTCGTGTTACTACATCCACTAAATGTTTCCGCACTCAGGCAGGTATAAGCGGTTCGCAGAACCAGATAGCAAGTAGTGGAAGTGATACACTGGTGAGCGTAAAATAGAATCATTAATAAAAATGGTATGAGATGAAGTTATGGATTTGTTAACAAAAATACTGAAACAGTGTGTCTATCTACAGTCTTTTGTATGTTTCTCTTTATGTACCTCCAACAACAATTGGACATCGAATAACAACTTAATTAACCACATTGGATGATATAGCAAAGAAATAGATTTCAAATGCATTTACAGGTTGTACCTAAATATTCAGTCTATGACTGATCCACACGTATGGTATATATTAATAGACAAGGTCGTTTATATGAGTAAGTGCGCTAACAAATCAATCCGATTTTTTTATCCTGGAAGACAATGTTACAGTTACAGTTATAGTTATTATTACATAAAAACAAGACATACATTAGATGTGAATATGTTTTGAGGACAACCTTAAATGAAAAACTTCTTGCACAATTAGCATAAAACACGAATTTCTCCTAATTCTCTATGTAATATAAATTTCCAATATATGAAATGTGTGTACCTATGTACAAAAATAAAATATTTCATATTGTACCAAATTTTCTTTATTTAACACAATAATTTTACAACAATTTATAAACTTTTAACGTTTCACAATAAGAAAACTACAAATTAACCTTAAGTATTCTCTCTTCGCTTTACATATTTTTCTTTATTTCCCGAAATTTCCATAGGTTTCTAAGAACAGTGTAGAACAATATCTATGCTTAAGGACGGATAAGAAAGAAATTCTAGAATCATCATGAAACAAATTAGTAGATATACAGGGTGTCCCGAAAATGCTGGGCAATCGCTCGGATATGGATAGATAATGAGAAAATAATGTCACAAGTTCATATAAAATGTTTTCCTCCGGGCTCACCCTGTAGAGTTATTAGCTCTTGAAGTTGAGAAATAAAAATTGTTTTTTTGCTGTAACTTTTGTATTTTTCAATAAATTTTGAAAATTTTTTGGCTGTGTCTATAATTTTTGACGCTGCTTTGGATGATAATATGAAATCCTAATTATGGGGGCCCGGGGGCAAAGCACCCCCCAAAAAAATTTTTAGAAAAACAATTTTTGTTCCACTATACCGCAAATTTTCCATCATTTTATTAAAATTTATGGTATTTTACGTAAAAAGGTATACTTGTTGAATGTCCATAAAATAGATATTTTTTGAGATTAACCCGTTTAAAGAGGAAGGTACCATTTAATTTGAGACATTTTATTTCATTGAAACACAGATTTAACCGTGGTTGGCTTTGACATGTCAGAGTATGCCAAAGGCAATTAAATTGTCAAACTTGTCAAATACGTAGTTTTAAATCTAAGACTCATCTCATAACTCATAATTTGTTATAAAATATGGAGTATTCCAATGAAGAATATGCTGATATGCATTTAATGTACGGGCGGGCTCTTTGTAATGCTTCGGCAGCAAGAAGATTTTATCAGCATTCTTATCCTAATAGAAGGATTCCGGATCGCAAAACTTTCGAACGTATTGATCAAAGATTAAGAGAAACTGGTAAAATACGATTACTATTATTAANTGCACGAAAATCATCAGGATTAAGAGCATGCACTTTTTGGATATGGTAAGGGTGAAGAAGCTGTTCTCTAAGGATTCTTGCAACAGTGGTCTTTGGAACATTGGTAAAAGAAGATAATGACCTAATGCTAACTGTTGGATGAGCAGCAACTTCGTCCAGTATATTTTCCTCTACTTCAACTGTACGTGCTGTTCGCGGGGCACCCCTGTTTGCAGTAACAGGAGCAAACTGACCTAAAGACATTAAAATTTATTTAATATCCATTTTGTTTAATAATAGTAATCGTATTTTACCAGTTTCTCTTAATCTTTGATCAATACGTTCGAAAGTTTTGCGATCCGGAATCCTTCTATTAGGATAAGAATGCTGATAAAATCTTCTTGCTGCCGAAGCATTACAAAGAGCCCGCCCGTACATTAAATGCATATCAGCATATTCTTCATTGGAATACTCCATATTTTATAACAAATTATGAGTTATGAGATGAGTCTTAGATTTAAAACTACGTATTTGACAAGTTTGACAATTTAATTGCCTTTGGCATACTCTAACATGTCAAAGCCAACCACAATTAAATCTGTGTTTCAATGAAATAAAATGTCTCAAATTAAATGGTACCTTCCTCTTTAAACGGGTTTATCTCAAAAAATATCTATTTTATTTCAACAAGTATACCTTTTTACGTAAAATACCATAAATTTTAATAAAATAATGGAAAATTTGGGGTACAGTGGAACAAAAATGTTTTTTCTAGAAATTTTGTTGGGGGGTGCTTTGCCCCCGGGCCCCCATATTTATTATTGAGGATTTCATATTATCATCCAAAGCAGCTTCAAAAATTATAGATTCAGCCAAAAAATTTTCAAAATTTATTGAAAAATACAAAAGTTACAGCAAAAAAACCATTTTTAATTCTCAACTTCAAGAGCTAATAACTCTACAGGGTGAGCCCGTAGGAAAAATTTTTATATGAACTTGTGGCATTATTTTCTCATTATTTATCCATGTCCGAGAGATTACCCACCATTTCCGGGACACCCTGTATGTATAAAATATGTGCATTAGGGTTATTTTCTCTACACTGCCTCCCCAACCCCGAACAGCAGTCCTCCTCAACAGGTGCTCAGTACTTTGTAAGCTAAACGATCTACGTGAACGCTCCAGGCCCTCTCTGGATCCTGTAAACCACGTCAAGATCCTTTTGATTAACGTTCTTTCCAGGAGTTCTGAAGAGTTTCCTCCTTACTGAATTGTACAGCCACATTAGACCTCCTGCCTGGAACTCGCTGGTGTTGGCTCCAACACCCACCGTGTTTTACCATATCGCTATCAAGCTTCGTTTTCCTTGGAGATTTTGTTATAGGCAGTATCGTTTCTTTTGGATACCTTGAGTAGTCTTCCGGAGTATCAGCTCGATCTTCTAGATGGCTAAAAACAATGTCACAGGAAGGGGAGTCAATTCTTTATTGAAGACTAAATACTCGTCGGTCCCAGTGGGTTTAATGTTCACGGACGACTATTCGCAGATGATCTCTCTACCACGCCGTCAGATGGTAGATACAGAGGTGTTGCTCTAATCTATTTGATATCCATCAACTGACATACTCTTTGGTTCGAATGCAGTTCACTTGGAACGTCGAGCCTGCAAAAGAAGTTTTCAACGAGAATTTTTGCTACCTTCACTGTATTTTCATTTGAGATGGAACATACTCCCAGCCATTTATTGAAGTAGTCCATCGCTACCAGGAGGTAGCCAAATTCTGACTGGGGTAACAGTCCAGACACGTCTACAGCGAATCTTTCAAAGGGAACTCCAATGTTGTACTGTTTGATTTAACCTCGACTTCTAGTTTTAGGTCTTTGCTGCTGGAACAATCCGACGACACCAACGATACCAGTATCCTACATTTACCTGGCTTCTTAGCCAGTTGAACTTTTATCTAACTTTATTCAAAGTCTTGTTTAAGCGATAATGTTCTCCACCTATTTCACCATGGACTTTTCTCAGAACTTCGTCGACTTATTCCTTGGAAGTACGCTTAGTACGCTTAATTTCGTACTTCTTTACTATCTGCACTTTCCCACTGGCTCTTGAGTAATCCATTTTCTAATATGAGTGAGTTCCATATGGCCTTGCCCATTAACGTTTCCCGAAATTTCTGCCCATTTTGCTTCAGTCCCATGTTTTTTCCAGCTATTGATTTTAGACTGTTTCTTCATCACATGACGTTGATCTTTACTAAGTTTTCTAGTTTCCTATTGTCCATCCGTCACATTTGCTGTTTCTTCGGGACAAGTTTCCAAATTATTTTATCCCTGCTCGGCTGCAATGTGAACATCTGAGTACTGCTTTTGCGTTTCCACAACGTCATCTTCTATGTTCAATGGCGAAGTCATACTTCAGTAAAAATTGTAGCCACCGAGCTATCAGGCGTTCTAGATTCTTACTGGAATAATTATTTCAAGGAGATATGATCTGTTTTCAAGACGAAGTATTGGTATTTGGAAATAGAATTGGGTCACGGTTTTGACAACGCCTAATAATTCCTTTTTGGTCATACAGTAATTTCTACTCTGGTTTTGAAAATGCTTTGTTGAAGCAATCATTACTCTTTTTTCTCCGTCCTGGATTAGTAATAAGACACCTACTGATTTCATTACTGCTAGCCGACTATAAATCCCTCACAGGTATGCATAGTCTAATGTCGGCAGCGAACATAAAGCTTCTTTGAGTTTTTAAAATGTCTGCTAGCATTTTGGAATCCAATCGTAAGGTTAGTCATTTTCAATGAGTCGGTGTAATGGTTTAGCAAGATCTGCAAATCCTTGAACAACTCCTCTATAATAGGAGCACATACCTAGGAAGTTGGTTAAGTGATGTTCGTCTTTTGGACTAGGTTAATACAATTTAAGTTTTCTTTGGATCAGTCTTGACAGCATTTGCTGATATATGCGACTTTTCTTCGAAAGAAGCTACGCTTTTTGGGATTCAGTTTTAGTTTTGCTCCCCTAACCTCCTTGAAAACATCCTCGATGTTCCTCGCATGTTCTTGAAATGTCTTGCCCAATATGATAACAACGTCGAGGTATACAAGACAAGTTTTCCAGTTAAATCCTTGCAATACAGTATTCAAGAGTCTCTCTAAAGCGACTGGAGCATTGTATTGCTCTTATTAATATACAACGTGTCCCAAAAGTATGGAAACAGCGCAATAACTTTCGAAAAATGTATTTTGAGGAAAAATGAGATAGACAAAAGATTTAGGATTTTTCCCTGGCTATTCAAAGGTGACCATATATTTGACCTTGACCTTGACCTTCAAGGTTATTTCAAGGTCAAGTTAATTTTTTCAACTGCGATGCCCTACTTTTGACCCCGGAAATGAAAAGAGCGGAAAATTTTACGTTCAGACATGTCCTTGACCATTTTCCAAGATGGCGAATCCAAGATGGCGGACGCGATTCCAAAAAATTAACCGATTTACGCCAAATTTGGTATAGGGGGGGTTTTGGGGTCGCTGACTGCGAGTCTGAAATCTGTTTTTGAGGAATTTTAGTCCCAGATGGCGGATCCAAGATGGCGGACGCGGTTCCAAAATATTAACCAATTTACGCCAAATTTGGTATAGGGGTTTTTTTGGGGTCGCTGACTACGAATCTGAAATCTGTTTTTGAGGAATTTTAGTCCAAGATGGCGGATCCAAGATGGGGGACGCGATTTCAAAAACAACCGATTTTTGCCAAAATTGATATAGTGCGGTTTTTGAAGGTGAAGGTCACGGTCAAATCAAGGGTCACCGTCAGATAGCCAGGGAAAAATCCTACAACGTTAGTTATGGTCATTTTTTTTGCAACCCGTTGTTTTCAAGACAGCGCGCCAAACCATACGTGACCTTTATTTGACCTTTAATGACCATCAGAGGTCAAATTCGGAAAATGGTCAAGGACATATCTGAACGTAAAATTTTCCGCTCTTTTAATTTCCGGGGTCAAAAGTGGGGCATCCATTTGAAAAAATTAACTTGACCTTGAAATAGCCTTGAAGGTCAAGGTCTAGGTAAAATCTAGGGTCACCATTGAATAGCCAGGGAAAAATCCTAAATCTTTTGTCTGAATCATTTTTCCTCAAAATGCATTTTTCGAAAGTTATTGTGCTGTTTCCATACTTTTGGGACACCCTGTATGTCAGTAGTTATTGTTATTACCGAAAGGCTTTTTATGTAGTTTCATGACAGAGTGGATTTTCCCAACTCATTCGCCACTGCCTTCAGAGGTTTCGGAATTTCCACAGCCTCATCCAAAGAGGAAGATAAATGTGAAGGTGTAGCAGATTTTGGAGCATCAGCAAGTAGGGGAATTTCAAGTATCTATCAAGATTTGCTGGATTACAGGAATGATTTTGTCTTCGTTTGTCCAACCTGCGATGTTGGGTTAGTGAATAGCCGTGTGCGCGGATCTCTCTTTCTTCAGGCTGTAAACTTGTGGTTTGAGTTCTTAATTTGAGTCTCACGATTATAGAGAGCATTTTCCATGGCAGATTAAGAAAAATTGTTTCAGAACGTCTGAAGGTGCTCTTTGTAGCATATGTCTAACACCTTTGTTTTGACGTGTGGTAGAAGAAGGCTTTATTCAATTTATTTTGAGTAAGTAAATGGTAGAGACAACAGCGTTAAAAGAAATAGATTGTTGTTGAAATATTTTGTTGAAATTTATTGAAGTGTATCCGTTTTGTTTTCGTCGCAGACATTGAACTGTAAAGTTTAAATGCCATCTATATTGCAATACGATTTTCTAAGCCTTTCTAACCTAATCATAAGTAAATAAAGAAAATACAAAGTCACGACTAATCTTACGAATATTATCAATTATTATCATTGCTCGGTTTATTTGTCAAACAATGTATTTTATCAAACACGACCGAGCAAAACCAACGTCATTAAAAGTAGTGGATTTGTTTTAATTCTATTTTCTCGTCGAATCCACGAACACGCTCGTCCTTACCGAGCATATTCCGTATTATCACGTCAGCCGCAAATGACATACCTCACCAACATTACTGTTATGACGTAAATTAATGACGTTATGAAACCTTCGTCCCACCATCGCTTTAAATGAAAGCAGCGGTCGGGGTAATTCTTATTAACGTGCCATACGAAGTGTGGTACATCGGTGTACTGGCTGCTCGCGATTCCATGAATAATTCACAATCGAGGGACTTGTAGCTTAGATGTATAGCGGATAATCAATTATTATTTAAAAACGTCGTTAGTGTCGTTAACAGAATCAAATTAAACTAGAATTATTCATTTCAGGTTCTTAGTGGATTTTAGATCCGTTTTATAGAAAGAAAACCAATTTATATAATCATCGGTATTTCAGCTCGGCTTTATTACATTTTCAGGACTCTTTTTTAGTCTTAGTAGTCCTTGTCTATAAACTGGAAATTGATCAGAGTTTACACAAATTTTGTTTGGAACCAAAACTTTAGTGTCTTTTAAGCTTTTTTGGAAGAATGTTTATAACAAAGGTCGGCAAGTAATTTTAGGTGCGGTCCGG
The DNA here is from genome assembly GCF_000390285.2 of Anoplophora glabripennis. NCBI lineage: Eukaryota > Metazoa > Arthropoda > Insecta > Coleoptera > Cerambycidae > Anoplophora > Anoplophora glabripennis. Next base: position 751,420 of record NW_019416363.1, on the reverse strand, counting down.
ATACTTTTAAAAATTTTTAACGAGGTCCAGAAAAAAATTCATATTTCTTACAAATTCTCATTTAAACTCAAATTTAATCTGCTTACTAACCATTAAGAACTCAAAACACTCACACAATTGTAAAATACTAGAAAAAATGATAAGGTTGGCACTCAAACGTAAAAAAACATTTTTTAAATAATTTATTTGAGTAATTTATACTTTCAAAACATTTTTGGCGGTCCAGTATTTTACCTTCCGCGGTCCAGACCTGGACCGCGGTCCGCCAGTTGCCGACCCTTGGTTTATAAGGAAAGTCAATTATTTACCTGAATTTTTGTACCAATCTATATTTCCCGTTTATTTTTATTATTCAGTTGCCTTTCCATTTAAGTAAAAGTATAAACTTATGCAAAACTTTAAATTATACTTGCTGCTTCGAATGTTCTTATAATGCTAACGATGTCAGAACATTAAAAACTTACATAATTTATTAATAACTGACCCTTGGAAATATTTGTAAAATGGATACAAAAAGTGCAACTTCAAGTGCCGCAATAGTTGAACTTTTACTTTTAAACTGAAACAAGAGTCTGAAGAACAACTAAGCGACATATTTACTGTTATATGTAAATAGTATTGGCACCTTGTATAGATTTAATTAGCAGCGACAACATATTTATTAAAGAATAGAAGCTATTGCAAATAAAACATTATCATCTGTCCCGCACTTCTTTTTGCGGTTTTCTTGAGAAACTATTATTTTTAGGCCACGCCTTTGCTGAAATTTCGAAACAGCAATGGAATTTTGAATATGCCATTCATAATCTTTAGTAGTTTCACTATTATCCGGTTCGCAATTCGATTCGTGGTTGAGATAACACTTTCTCTGCCTGGGTATCATGCGATTAACAGAATTTTGGCAAGAAAATTCTAGTCGGTGTATATTTTATACAAATATATTTTAGATATTAATTTTTTAAGAAAAAAATCACTATATGCTGCCGTTTTACGGAATTCAAATTTGTAAAGAAAATTGTTATTGCTAACTTCTGCTACTTATAAATTATTTATTTTTTTGATAACAAACTGGTGACCTCGAATTCTTCTCGTAGAATCCATAGGATCATGATGTCATTGTATATTATGTGAAAGTGTGGAAGAGATTTTATATTAGGTGAGACATGGTTCTTTCTCATTTTTCCTAAATATGCCGCGTGTCACAAAGCAGTAAGTCAATCCGCCAACCGCAGGCCCCTTGTGCGAAAATAATGGAACTACCCTGGTGTCATTTTTAATTTCTGTGACATGTTTTCAAGACACAAGGTATTAAAGTTTTTTAAAATATTTCATTTAAATAAATTCATTGTTTTCTAACACATTGAATCAAAATTTAATTATACATACGTCATTGCCCTATACCAATACCCTTTTTGAGCAATTTTGGTTACAAGAAATGTAGAACAAGCGGTGGAATAGGGGGTGGTGGTAATTATCAACCTGCCAATTTTTTCCTGTGTATATCGTTTAAATGGTTCCGTTTCTATCATATGGAAAAAATAAAAAAATCAACAATGGCTTTAATTGTCAGTGTTGCGAGAAACAACTACTCCGAGGGCTATATGCCCCTACCGGCATTGAATTATACTCGCAACACATAGTGCAACAGCTAGGATCGTTCGTCAGTTTAACCCACCAGACACAAACCGGTTTCGCACTTGTTAGTCCTCATCAGTGTGCCATAGGTGAGACAACCGACGAACCATACATTGATGTTATAAATATTTGTAACTCTAGTGCCAGTAAATGTGGACAAAATGGATCCGATAATATAAGCATTGCATTATGTTCTTGACAATGTCAATTACAAAAGATGATGCTTGTTTCAAAGTCTTCTACTATTTGAATATGGTATAGGTGTAACAATTGCTCCTAGAGACACGGTACCATATCAGAAGATTTGATATTGGGATTTCTTCAATCATTTGTAAAAATTTATCTACATAGACCCAGTCCTTGTTGATTAAATTTTTCAGATTCTCTTAGACGACGAATTTAATTGAAAAACTTTTTCTTTGGACGGTGCCAGTTAGGGTACGATTCCGCATAACTTCTAACATCTAAATTAGCATTGAAATCTAATTATTTGGTTAATGATATTAGAACAGTGGGAATAATTTTGTTATCCATACTTGACAGTAATCTGTCATTTCAGGATCTGATAATATATCTTCTATATTCCCCATTACCTTCGTTAACTTTTCTAGATACTTTCACCATAACAGATTTTATGTAGATGTTTTTTATTAATCATTATATTGATACCATCTCGGTTTTTGTATTCAAAGGCTAATTAGAAAAATCTAGTGGCAATGTTAAAAAATAAATGCCAAAGAGTAATTTGGCTGTTAGACGTAATACAGGAACATGTTCGCATAGATAACATTCAAGTGTATTTTTGTTAAGTTTGAATCGTAGTTTAACAGAAGTTTGGAAATTTAAACAACTAGCAACTCTATATCTCTTAATATCTAAATAAATAATTTGCAGAGGCAAAAATAAAAAAACGAATCGTTGTATTTATTAAAAAACAGTATTCTTCAACAATAGGAATGCATAGGAAAAAAAGGGGGTGGGCGACAAGTACCACCACGCACCATTTCTCCGCTTGCACTTATTTTAATTGTCTCCGCCTGCGATTTTTTAACCAATACTACTCAAAAGAGTTACCCTATCATTTTGTAAGTACTAATTATATATTGTAATAGAATGAGTTGGGGCAAAGATTTTAAAATATCAAAGAGAAAGGCAAATTTGGGAAAATGAATTGGTAAAATAGAGAACTGAATTAATTGAAAATTACGGACAATACTTAAGTAAGTCCAATAACAAAACAAGGTCAACTATTATAGAGTACTACCCAATATCCACTCAACACAGATCTAATCCAAGTTACGGACAGGCAATAGTAATATAGAAATATCAGCAAGGAGACAAACAACAATGAGTTATATGACAGATGACAAGTCAAGAACAGGAAAGAAATATAGGAGATAAAGGATAAAGGAAGAAAAGAAATTAGTGTATTAGACAATGGTAAAGAGGTATAAACCTCTAATACGAGTATAATCTAGACTTGTGTTAAATTTAATATTTAAATCCAAATCTTGGATATTGTTATTTAGTTTAGGTTAGAGTAGATGAAGTGGCGTAGGTTTAATTTAAGAATACTTCTATTGATAGAAGATTGAACATATATTGGATCAGAGTAATTAAATGAATTAGAAATTATTTTTACGAAAAATAGAATAACTGTGGTCAGTTAAAGTTCAAATATATTTTTTTTGTCTTTTCCTTCTCAAGATTAAGTATCTACATTCATTAATCAGTATAACATTTTAAAATCAAAATACTAATCCTCTCAGAACCTTATCCTGAGGTAAGACTACTCATATTAGATAAAAATTTGCTTGAATCCTAAATTAACATTTTTTTCTCAAACAAAGACTTCCTCTATAAACATAAACCAAAATTAAATTACAACTATATGTTCATGTGAGCTGGCGCCCAGGCAATAAAGAAGAAAAATAGGATACAAAGAAGAAGAACTGAAGCAGAATAAGTAAATACAGGTAGGAAAATTACCATCTCACAAGAATTTATAACAATATATGTGCCTTATCTTTTGTACCTACATATTTTCCTAATAACAAAAATGTAGTTTTGTAGTACTTATTTCATACCGCATAATACAATTATAATGGTAGGACAAATCTTAATATTTTGCGTCTTACTGTCATACTATTATCTTAATTATTTTTTAAGTATTTTTTATAAATTTTAGGTTACGTTTCGTACGTACCATATGTTGCTACAATAACATGCGGCATTCTAATCAAAGAGAGAGTCACTGTAACTGAGACACAGATAGACCCTCAACAACTGCATCATAATTTCCTGAGTCACGACACCTGATTACTATTGCAATTTATTTTGTAAACGATCGGACTGCTAAAATCCTTATTCGATTCCGTTTAAAATTATATATCCACATCTAACTTGAGGGGAACCAGATAGTTCATTCAAAATATTTGAAACAGCGATCAAATTGAATAAATTAAAACAAATGGTTTCTTTAATTTAAACTATGTGAAGTGGTACTAATTCACTAAGTAACTAATTAACAAGTAGGTAATTGCTGTTTCTATCGTTTTAGATTTGGCACTTATTTAGTAACCTCTTCAGTGGATTTGTGATAAAACAGTGAAACTAGCACTATTGGCGTCCTAGTGGTCCGTATCACGAACGAAACATATGCCACCCTATGTATTTGAATCCTTGGAAATCTAATCTGCAATGAGAAATGTTTCATGGAAACGAATCGACGCATCATATTCGTGAAGCCCATTGCATATTACGGTATTCAAAGACTAAATCAACCCTTAAAACCCTCCAATTTAGGATGGACATAAAAAAGTACACGTAAAACCTAAAAAATAAATAAAATTCTATATTCGACACAAACTCCACGAGTTTACAGCACAGAGACTAGCGAGATTCAAGTAATTTTCAATTATGATGTATCTTAAATCTGAATGTGCGAGTGAATCGCGAAAATCGATTCGATTATAAAAATAAACCTAAAGTCTGCAGTAAATCAATATAGTGATTTTTTACTTATTCTTTTCCAGTAATTATATACATATGCGTACGAAAGGACAACTGAGAGAAAGATCATCTGCATAGGTCGTTCAAAAAAGAACGATACAAAAGGGAAAGAAAATAATTAAAAAAAGCACTTCAGTCTTTAAATGTAATTTTACAATCGAGTAGATTTTCGAGTCATTCAGAACTGCTTTCACAAATTTTAGATATACCATCTCACGTCATTCACTTGCCTGTTGTGTAGTGTGTAGGGTGCGTAGATTTTGCTGTAAATTTATGGTTTAATATTGTGATCTGAATCCACCGTACTTAGAATTTTAGCAGATTTTTAGGTTTCCTTGTGTTTACTCGAAGTTGTAGGGTTGCAGAAGTAGACTGGGTTTTTGATTGCTCAAAATACGCAATTACCACACCAACGTGATACGTCGATCCGTTTCCAAGGTTGTACCCGAGAAAAAAACCTACCGAATGCATAGTTTTGCCAATTTTTTGGTTTTAGAGATTTTTCAAATAATTTGCGTGATTTTTGTTATGAGTAGTTTGTTACGTGAAGTAAAAGTAACTGCTAGAATATCAAAATTGTTTAATATTAAATTTAGTTTTGGCGATGAATTAACTGTACATAACAATATGCTTTGTACCAAAAATTTCATATCACGGCAACAAGGGTCTTAGAATTGAGCAAGCTCGTTCTTCAACTACAGATAATAATGATTTAAGAATCTCTATTCAATTGTCCTCACGAGAAACAACTCAGGATATATCAGAAGAATTCTTTTGACAATTCAAATTAACATTAGGAAAAATTACGTAGGCCAGTGGTTTTTATTATATTTATTAAATATAGTAAACTGATTGGTTGCAAATTTAAAATGCCAAAAATGACTACCTGTAGTCTGGTGCTGCATGCGTAACATTAGATGTGCCGATCAAAAAAATGGTCCCAAAAAATTGTACATTTTTATTCACGTATATTTGAGAGAAATTATTGAGTACATTTTCAGTCATTATAGGGCATTTTGATAATTTTACACATTTTAGATATAATATTTGGACTAAAACTCATAAAATTTTAGTTGTACTCATACTAATAAAGGAAAATTTCACTAAATCGGGTGTAGACGGAAATTGATATTGAGTGACATTGAGTGAAAATAAGTCAAAATTTTTTACAGTGTATGGTATAGCATATCGTGTATAATAAATATTTTTCAAACACTTACGACACTTTGGCAAATCATCCATTTAGATCTGTTACTTAGGACAATCAGAAGTTTAATTTTGGTCAAAACTGTAACTTACCATACTTTGACAAAACCCATCGATATGGCCTCCACGGCTTTTCTGGCACATACGCACTCTTTTGCCGATATTTGCCATGACCGCCTTGCATAAATGCAGCTGAATTTCGTTGATACAGCGTTCAATTTCCTCCTTTAAGACTTGAGTGGTCGTAGACTTGTCGGCATAAACCATAAACATCAAAAAGCCCCAAACAACAAAGTCCAACAGCATTAAACCGCATGATCTGTGGGGCCTATTCTCATCACCAAAACGAGAAATTACACGACCAGGAAATCATTCATGCAGTAATTGAATTATTTCTCGAACTCTATGGCATATGGCACCATCTTGTTGAAACCACATGTCGTCTACATCCATATTTTGCAATTTAGGTACGAATATCTGGACTATCACGTCGCGTTAGCGACTACCATTAACCGTTATTACCTGATCAGCTGCATTTTCTGCAAGAATGGTCCGATGATTCCTCTAGGTCAAGATCCCCACCAAACAGTGGTATGTGTAATATGTATATGTGTATGTGTATATGTAATCCCTCGTGGATTTTCTGAACTCCAAATGCAAAAATTTTGTCGAATAAGATGAAAATGAGTCTCATCGCTGAAGATGATTTTGATTAAAAAATCAGCATCTACTTGTTGTTCCATAATTCATTCAACGAACTCTCTTTCACTCTGCGTGGTCACTAGGCTTCAGTTATTGAATCAATTGAACTTTGTGAGATAAAGGTACAAATTTTTCTTGAGAATACGTTGTAGAGGGCTTCACGAAATGACCAATACTTGACCACGGCGCCGAATTGATGTTCCTGGACTTTTAGCGACACTCTCACGAACTGATTCGATGGTTTGTGTTGAACGACTTGTTGTCGACGGCCAGAGTGAGAATATCACTAATTGATAGTCTCCTTGAATTTTTCAATTAATCTCTTCACAGTTGATAAAATTAAATCACAATTCCGACCATATTTTGCAGAAAATTGCGAACTGTACCCACCTTCATTTTTTTTTAAATATTGCTTAACAATGAAGACGCGTTGTTCTTTCATGTAGCGCTCCATTTTTAATAATCTTGAACTGTCAGCTGTCACGCTGTCTTTTTTTATTCACTAGCATCAAGTTTTGCGTGAATTTTGGGACACCCAATACATACACTACCTACCATTTAATCTCAGGGGTAGCAACCCCTTTTTATTAAACCTGTGAAATTTTCAAATTTGATTTGTAAAATAAAGAAGGAAGACGAAATGGTTTCTCATTTACGTGCAAGTAAACTAAAGATAAAATGGAACCTGCCCGATATCTCCGTGATTCGCAAGCAAAGAGAAGCGTAGCCTACATCGTAAGAATCAATTTGTGAAGGGGATGTCTGCGTTAGGTTAGCAGGGGATTATGAAGGTCATTTATTTAAATGGGGTGTGTACGGAGACTGTAAATGTAAATTCGCGTTGAAACTTTTGTTATATATTACGTATATGCACACACCTATCCGATGCAGTATTAAGAGGAAGTTTTACGTTTTTTTTTATGATTTTCCTTGTTAACCTCTTTAAAAATTCTTTCCCTACGACGCATTTTAAACATCGACCAAGTAACAATCATGAAAAAATAAAGACTATAGTAGGTAACATTATTTGGGAAAATACAATGTTTGTTTGAAGAAATTATAATTAAGTAGCTTGAAACAAACAAAAGTATTAGGTATAAAAGTAATATTTGGTCCAGATGTTGCAAAGTAGCACTTTCTTAAGTCATCGCCAGTTGCAGCATAAAACTTTGCAGCTACGCATCATTACCTGTTGACGTCACTACCAGAGGTTTTGTAAGTAAGTGCTTCTAAAAAGTGGAACATGTGCAATGTTGTAATTTACTTAGGATTATTTGTCTTGAGCGATACATGTTTATTATATTTTCTGTTATTTCGGTTAATTTATGTCAGGACGTAAATTTAAGGTGAGGCGGAGGAGATAAGTTAATGGTGTTACGATGAGCTGGTATTTCGATAACTGTTGTGTCATAAAGAAGAGTGTACCTTCCACCTGCCGCCGCGCGCCGCTCTGCTACGTGAATGAAATAATAAAAGTAGACTTAAAATTCACGTTTTGGTTTCTCAAAAAAATAAAACTTTGTGTAAGTAATAGTGTTTGGTACTTCTGTGTGCTGACATTATCACATAAAAAAATAGAGGGTAATTTCTTTCTCTAACATCAGACAATTATAAAGTTAACAATATACCGAGTGCTTATAAAATTCGATACCAAACTGAAACTGGAGATAGGAAAGTCATTTTAGGCGAAAAGTTTTCTATGAATATAGTTTGAAAATACAAAAACAAAGTGATAGAGATTTTCTACCAAAAACACGCTTTTTAAATAACAACAAAATAGTTGATCCGATAGTTGGTATAGGTTCGATTATTATCGATTTCCATAATCCAACACAACAATAAGGTGTACAGAATAGTAGGAGGTAAAGTAGGAATAAGGGGCCTTTATATGAAAATTTCGATGATTAAGGATTGTTTTCAAATTTTACTACTACTATTTTAAATCACTGACAAAAAACTAATATGATTATTATTCTTTTCCAGATACGCTTTTTTAATCAATATACTTTAAATATGGTATTATACACGGTGTAAAAAATTTGCCTGCGATTACTTCAGCATGAGATAGAGTAATTATAAGTAAATAAAATAGTTGTATATTACAGGGGGTAAGAGTAATTGTTTTCAAAACACAGCGAGTATTATTTGGGGAGTTTCATCACAACCAACGGGACAACAGCTCTTAACCTAATCTTACACAGCTGATGCACACCACCTGTGCACGCGGCAGACTTGTACTACGGAATAACAAAAATGTAAACAACTATTATTGTGAAACATTTAATAAATTTGAAGACAATTTTTTACATAAATAAAATAAAATGCATAGATTTTGTAGTACGAAGATAGTGTTGTGTTAACTCGAATTTTAGTAATTATGAATCTCTTACAACAGGAACTTTTAATCAAATTATGAATTTGAAAAATATGTAATTAAAGTACCCAAAGATTTACGTCGTCCAAATAATTTAGGTACTTACCAAAAAGCAAAATTGAGTAACTTTTAAATGCACAAGTACAAAACAAACTACAACATATGCTCAAAATGTCCACCACCATTTTTGATGCACGCACGACAAATCCAATTTTCGCGCACTCGCTGGAAAATGCCCGGATTTATCCTTATTTGATGGGCAGCGGCAAAAATTCGTTCTTGCAAGTCTTCGACTGTCAAAATCCAGATACAAACTGAATTGCGTATTGTTGGTTGCTGGACAACTTAGTACCTCGTGTTAACCGCCGCACCGTTGTCATATTGCTCGATGTGAATTTTATCGAATTTTAAATTTATGACAACGCTAATTATTTTTTAGAATTAAGCATAAAGAAATTCAAAGTGATAAACATTGTAGTAGTTATGTCAATATTCCTTAATTCTCGGAAATGGTTGACTTTAGGACTCATGTCATATAAGGTTTTGTTTGTTTATTTTAATGTATTCTATCGTCTGTTAAAATTAAGGTAGTCAAACTTCTAATGTATTGTATGATTCTACCTCCAGTTTTCTTCCTAATATTTTTTCTTATTTTAGTTGATAGAGTAATTTATATTGACAATTTTCTCGAAATACTAAATAAAAGCCCTTTTCTGTATCACTTAAAATATTGTTTTAGTAAAATGTATTATTAGCAAAGATTTTACATTTGCAATTGCAAAATAGGAAAGAGGATATCGGACATATGTCCTCCACAGCTCATTTGCCATACTCGACAATTTTTTATCACACTTTCGCATACCTGCGGCTGAATTTCGTGGATAACTCTCTGAATGTCTGCCTATAATTCAGGAATGGTATTCATTAAAACAGAACAGAAAAAAAAGAGATTAAATTTTGGACAAATCCACACAGAGACAAATCCCATGGTGTAAGATGGCATGACTTTGGTGGCCAAGTCTGTTACATGAGATGAGACGTCTACTAAATTTCTGCCATAACACCATCCTGCTGATACCACACGTCATCCAAATCCATGCCATCCAAATGAGGTCACAAAAAGTTACTATCACTCACCGTAGCAATATTTTCAGCTAAACGGTCAGTTTTTTTTCTTGTCTGCAACCGAATCTGTTCAAATTTGGCAATTAATCTTTTCACAGTTGTTTTATTCAAGGCTTTCCTTCTACGGAAACTTTTACTTAATTTGGGCACAATCTCAGTTACACACTCTCCGCACTTATAATGAATATTCACAATCTTCACTCATCCGTCGTATTGTGCTCCATTTTGTGCGTTACTTTTGGAACACCCTTCAGTTACTGGCTTTTCATTATTTATATATACTATAATGTAAGTATTAGTTAAGTATTCCACTGAAATTATTAAGAATGGTGAAATATGTATATACAGTTTTTAACTAAGGTTGCTATAAGGACTACATCTACGTTCAGCAATGAATTACACCCGTAATATCTCGTCAAAAGCCCGCAGAGTAGTTGTTTCCAACAATATCATTGCTTAAAAATGCGACAATAATCATGTAGGTACCTGTAGATTACTAGGTCTCTGTCTGCCAATAGATTCAGAGCAACAATTTGTGTTAATAGGTCTGACTAGCAATGACAATTTAAGACATAAATTATATCCATCATCTCGCTCAATGTAATGAAAGTGTTAAGTGGGACAACTTAAAAAATTAAGTAATTTATGTGGTGCAAACATTATGTCGTTTTCACACACCAATATCATCTAAAAACCAATGAAAGATAATCATATATTCAGTATCGATGTCTGATTGAATTATCATATAGACAATGATAGGAATATCAATATTTTTATCTATATACTGATCCAGGTAATACACTGCATCGATAAAAATATATTACTCTTTATTCCAAATGGTGCAAGATTCTTATCGATAAACTTCAAATTCTCTTATATACTACAAAAAGCAATATTTTATTATATCAAAAATAAAGTAAATTATTTAATAAAGGAATTTTATAAAAATGATTTAATTATAAAGCTTTATATAAATAAAAATAATATCGTTCATTTAAATTTTCCATGGCTTATTCCATTAAAGTGGAAACATTTCAGTGATTCACCAGAAGATTCAATCTGCACTTGACTGAAACTCTACAGTTACATTGCTTATAAATTTTATTGATTATGACACACCGCCGACAATGGGCTAATAAGGAACATCTAAAAATAACCATTAATTATTTTGCTTGTTTGGGTCTGTCTCTTGCGATTTATTGTTGACATCAGATTTTAGCTTTTAATAAAATTTGTTCATTCTACTAACTCAAACGTTGCGTGTTTCTGCACCAACATTATTATATGTATATGAATAAGGATATATCCTCAAAGATGCAATACTCAAAGATAAATAAATAAACAGATATTGATTACAAGACATACATATTATCTTTTTAAATGGCATATCCCTATAGAAGTTGGAAGAGATAGAGGTAACCGCAATTTATATGCGCAAAGGCTGCCGTTTTCCGTGTACCTATGGCTGCCTTAGATGGGGGGAAGAATTGTTATTTTAAAACATAACTATCATTTTCATCATATAATAAAAACATAACAACACAAACCTAATTAATAATAATCTTGTAACATTTTTAACTTAACCTGACTTTTTGTGGTTAAAATCATTTTAACCTGAAGTGGCAGCACTGCGCGACAAAAAAGTGGAGTGAAGAATCGAAGGGACTACAGTTCGACGATTGGTTGAATTAAGTATAGCGTGCTACAGTCGTGAACGCAGTGTGAACGCCGCATTATACTTTTGCCCGCACTAGCTGAATGAAGCTAAGAGCTCGCCCTGTGGCGATGAGAAGTGATACTAGCGAAACAAGGTAAACATTTCTTCTGTGTGTGACATTTCGTTTTGTATTTTATTTAAAACTGTGTTTAGTGTTCGTTTTTTGAACACTGTTATTTTAAGAAAATAGTGTGAGGAAAACTTCAGCAATTATGGATAGAAAGAAGTAACTGTTAAACTATTATTGTTCAGTTCAAGGTTGCTCTTCATGGTCCAAGAAAAATTCAGAATTAAGTTTTCATCAAATTTGAAGAAATTTTCAAAATATTATTGCCGATAAATAATACTCCCTGAATTTCATGAGGGTTGTTTGTAAGTAAGGGCACTAGTTTGCAGACACAATATAAATTTCTAAATTTAAATTAACTTTGCCCAATTTTCCGATATAGTACCACATGATCAGCGTTAAAAACTGCCTCCCTTCTGATATACAACGGGAGTTTTCGTTGGTATATAGCTATGTAAATAAGAAATGTATTCCACAACGGATAAGTTCATAGTCATAACCTAATAAAATGTACATTAAATTGGACAAATAAAGTAGACATAAATACTTGCCTTAAAATTTATTTATGAAATATTTGAAACCTATAAAATAAAACAAAAGTCAAATAACCGCAGTTTGATAACAAAATTACTAATAATAATGGCAAATAAGACAAATGTTGTTCAAATGAATGTGTAAACACGAACGGCAATGTCAAAATTACCTTGTCTCGGAGCTTACTGTTTTCGCCGCTTGGTGCGCTTGCATTTTAAAAATTATCGCGGATCTCTCTCATATATGTCTCTGCGATAGCAGATTTTGGCAAAATAAGTTCGGGTCGGTCTAATAGGTTATAAGGTCTATGATCTCGCTATACGTAATTTTTAGTTCTGCCATAATTTTTTGGATCATTGTATTCAAAAATATTTACCGAAAGTTATACAATCGTATTAAGCATTAGAAAAAGCTGGTGGCTTAATTGAACTGTAAATGCAAATATCAAAATTTTATTTTGATAGCTCATACAAGTTTTTTTAACACAGGCTATAAAATTGAGATAGAAAGAGAAATTACATAAGTTCTCATCTCTCCATGACAAAAAAATACAATTGAACATTGCTCAGATAATCGTATTTGACACTAAGGCAGCATTTCCGCTTTTTTGGTTTTGAAAATCATTGCAGCGTTTACTTTCGAATTCTAATTTGTCTTAAATAAAAACTATTTTTAATATTCCATGTCATAAATGCACATTTATGCTTGTAAATAACTTGTTTGATAAATTATGAGTTGTATATGTTCAAGCAAATTAACTATCAACAAACAAGAAGCATTAAGCAATCGATTTTCGAGGATATTTGATTGAATATTGATGAACTACTTTCATAAATGTTTTTTCTTAAATACAATTACAAAGCTAATACATTGGCTTAGAAATTATCCATGAAAAGAGTGTTACACCTTCCGTGTATTCATCCAAGAGTCTATTTCCGTATGAGTTTTCATAACTACTTCAAATGATTTACTATATCTAATGCCGCTATTATTAAGCTTATTTATTTATGAAAAAGGGACAAACACAGGCTTTATAGCCCAAAACAATGTCCACAAAATACTTAAAGCTAATTGAATATAAAAGTACAGAAAAGATTATTATAATAGAAAATGTTAATTTACAATAATAGTTCCCTTTAAAAGTCTTTTAAAACTAATGAGCGAGGAATAAAAAATATCTAGAGTACTACAGTATAAGTTAAAATGTCTGCATATTCTGTTTATAGGAGAGTTTTGACCATAATTAGTTCGATAAAAAGTCTCATGAAACAGTGCATTTACTCTAAAATCATTTTGTGGTACATGTAAACAGATCAAGGCTAATAAATCTGGGGAATCAATAAAATCATTAAGAAGCTTATACAAAAATACTGCTTCGGCAATAATTCTTCGATTCTCCAATGAAATAATATGATAATGATCGTAACATCGTGCGACAATGAAAAAAATACACATCACTCTCCTTGTAGTGTAAATATCTCATAAATCTGTTCTGAATAGCCTCAAATCGAGACTTATATATGGTATATTGAGGACTCCATACAACAGATGCATAATTAATTACGTGCTGTGCACGTATGCAAAATATACAGACTTAATAGCAAAAATCGACCACATTATATAATAACCGATGAACCTAGACCATCTCTAAACTGTCAAGTTGTTTATTCGCCGTCTCCCACCGCACATTATTAAATCCTTGTTTTCCAAAGACAATAAACTACGTGCTCTCCAACCTTGATAAACAAGTTTAATTACCAAATGCAGAAACACAATTCAGTTTTAATAATTGTAAATGGCAATAATCAATTCCAACTCCAGTGTAAAACAAGGGCAGGATTATCGCTAGGGATCTTTATCCATGCCCACGTAACGGTAGGCTTCCAACTTTACTACTCTCTAATAGTCTGTCTTTATCCATCTCTAGTGAATACCTCACTACGTCCTACTTGAAAACAACACGGCGCAGAGGTGAACGCGTAATGTCGTTACCCGTATTTTAAAGCTGTGTTTTGATCAGACACACTTGATGTCTACGTGGGTGAATTAAATATAAACCAGATTTTATTCAATCCGAAGAAATTGTAGAACAATTCAGTGGGTTTGGACAATGATAGATATACGAGATTCTACACACAAAAAATCCCTTGCCCAACATTCCTTATACAACATTGCTAGCGATTTCCATTATTGAAAGCAGTCATGAAAAGATGATGGCGTTTAGAATGTTTGCGATTTCTTATTAATCTCTTCAATAGAGTCAAAACGACACCCTCTTAATTGGTGTAACAGCAAATAAGGAGGGTGGGAACAAGAGTCTCAGTATGAGCGTGGTATTCGCAGCAACATAAATATTTGTTAACAATTTGTGACGTTCAGGACGTAGTGCAGCAAGAGACTTATTTTACTCCGTGAGAATCTCAATGGAAAGTTATATTTTGATATTTAAAACGCCTTAGAATAAAAAATGCGAAGTGCAAGCGACCTGAAATGTAGTTGAACATCGATTGAATGACCATGAAAATCTCTACACGCAGTCTTCAACAAAGAGTAATATTATCACTGATCCATATTCTTTTTATTCACCATACCTTAATCCAAGAAATTGCAATATATTAATTTTCAAGGGTGCTTCGAATCATCAAAAAATCGCTGGCAATGTTACTTATATAAGTGCTCGAGGGATTACTTCAAATATAATAGAACATAATAGGTCTCATAGTAGCTAAAAAAATGCTAGATGAACGCCATGAGTTACAACATATTCTAGCTGCAAGAGAAATTTTGAGTGTCCCAATGGCATACAAAACATGCAACATAAAACACACCACAGAAATGAGACAACCTCCAAATCCAAAGCCAAAGGCTGTGCGAAAGGGGGCTACACTTGAAAATACGCGGACAAACACCCATCATCCATCGACATTGCCAGTGCCAACGTCAGGGCTCGAACCCGGACCAGAATAGCACATTTATGCTTGTAAATAACTTGTTTAACTAACAACAAACAAGAAGCATTAAGCAATCGATTTTCGAGGATATTTGATGAATATTGATGAACTACTTTCATAAATGTTTTTTCTTAAATACAATTACAAAGCTAATACTTTGGCTTAGAAATTATCCATGAAAAGAGTGTTACACCTTACATGAATTCATCCAAGAATCTATTTCAGTGCAGACGCCAGGGATCGAACCCGGACCAGAAGTCTGGCCGAGAAATGCTTGCCACCACATGCTCGATCGACTACACTAGCGTGGTGATAAATTGATATCAATGCTAACTTCTAGAAAAGTAGGCTTGGTGAGATCTTACTTATGAGACGATTATTCTTGACAACTACTAATCTTCTTATGCTCCCCTGTTCTTTCTGCTTAGTTTAAAACCATATATTTAAAGAATATGCTTCCATCCATCTATTAAAATGAAATAGAGAAAACAAAAGAATTTCTACTGGTTATAATTTGATTGTACGTTAAATATAATTAGGTTCTGATACGAAATTTATTCTTATGAAGAAATCTACAAATGCTCCTCGATGAGTATGTAATGCTATGAATTAATAATAATATGAAGATAAAGATGTATGTCCTTTACCAACTATTTGTATAAGTATTGTTATCTATCAATGATGGGTGCAATCTCATTTTAGTAGATGTTAACAGCCGGTAACACATAAGACAAAATATGTGGCATATATAAAATTCACTGAAAGGAAATAGTCACAAAGAAAAATATATAATGAAAAATGCAAACATCTCGTTAATTATGAAAGATACAATTGTTAATGAAGTGAAAGTGGTCTTCTTTCAATCTACGGACCAATCTATTACTGGTATCTACACCTACGACTATACATACATATTTAACATTACGAGGGATGCCTTTTGGGAAGATTTGGATAACAAAAAACAAATTAATCATCGTATATGGCTTTATTGTGTTTCAAAATATTCTCTATGATGATCAATACACTTGTATGCGTCTAAACAAATTTTCGAAGCACTTTTTCTATTATGATTTAAATTTTGAATGCATCAACCGGTTCTTCAGGCGCCGAAAAACGGCATTTATTCTTTATGTGGGGTATAAAATGCGCAATTAATTCGACTGTTTCAGTTATCAAAATGTCTCTTGTTTGGCTCCCTTACTTTTCCGATGACTACTGGCAAACAAATGGTTGTGTATCATTCAGAATTGATCCTCCGACGTTACACTAATGGTGCAGTTACCACATATCCGGTTTTTCCTTACGAAACGGGCGACCATTTGTTTAGAAGTGGTTCGTGCGCGAACAACTTTTGTTGGATTTGGCTCATCTTGAAAGAATCATACAGTCGACTGCTGTTTAGTTTTGCACAAATAAATCCATGATTCGTCACCTGTTACGATGTTATAGACGTGTTTTGAAGCACAGCAATCGTATTTCTTGAACATTTTTTATGACCGATGTGCCTTTTTTGAGCGTTTTTAAAAAAATTATGAGCGATCCAAACCGAACAAATTTTTTGGCGGCCAAATATTGCAATCTTGCAATATCAGCTTACTCACAGCATCAATCATTTCTGGGACAACAACCGATTTTGGACGACCTTCACGATATTCGTCAGTGAGCAAACCACTGCTACGATTGAATTCCATATACTACCGATATACAGTGTGTATAGTGCTTCATCGGCAAAAATCGAATTAAGTTCATTGATGCACTGTTTTTGAGATAATTCACGTCGGAGGATGTAAAAAATAATCGCACGGAGATGTTCACGACTTAATTCCATTTTTTGAGCCAGATGAAGTCACTGTAAACAACACAAATAGCGCATGTACGTCAAAACGTTCTGGGTAAGTATACCGACAAAAGTCGAACTTTACCATAGGGACGTCGGTTGTCAGATGACAGCACCAGGATCGGTCATTCCCAAAATATAAGAGGCAGTCCTCGTATTTTTTCTTTGATCACTGTTGCGCGGTATTGGTTGAGAAATTTTATATATGTCTATGTAGTTTTAGAAATTCCAAAATAAAAGTAAAATGTTTGTATCAAATTTTTAAAATAGATAATGAACTCTAAAATACATATTCACTACAATATTTATAGTGTTATAAAGAATTCGGTATTCTCTTCGTCTTTAACATTCATCATTGTCATGAATTTAAAGTAATTATTATCTAAATGTAACTTTTTTGCGAACTCTCGCACACTTAGCTTATGGGACAGACTGATTTACAATCTCTTCACATTTTCACTAATTTTACTGCTACTCCTGCTAACCCTAGAAAGTTTGTTCCAAAAAAAACGTTTCCTGATGTCACAATCGCGTTGCTACTCCCAAAGCTGATATTACGCATCCGGCCTGGTGGTCCCCTTCTATATAGAATTCTTAAACATTTACAAGGCTCTCTCTCGCAGCAATCACACTGAACGGCACGCCCTATAACGCCTACCATAAGGTTCCAAATCGATTACTCTGTTTATCTCCGTTGGCCGATAATTTGTAATGTCAAATCTGTTGTTAGGTGACTCGTTTTCAGTTTATCTATACTTTTTTGATAGTTTGAAATAAAGGAAGGATGGTGTAAATTGTCGTTCCTACTCGTTTGACAATAAATTATTAGACGTGAGCTGATAATCAATAAGCAATGAAAGAGTAATAACTACAGCAATCACGAAACTCATATAACATCTTACTCTACAGGTGGAATTATTGGAAGAATGAGAAAATATTTAAACCTGTATGGTAAATTTTGATGCACAATAAAAACATTGATAAACATTGTGGAAACTTACATAGACTTTTTACATATTTGTAATAGTTTTTATACATGAAGTGCATATTTTCTTTTTGAGATGTATCTTACCTTTTACGTTGTATTTTTACATTTTAAAATGTATTATTCCTAATATTTTGTGTATTTTTACTACAGGTACCTGAATCTACGAATAAAAGTGTGAATTTTCATGACCTGATTTCGCTCAACCAATCAGATTAATCATAAAATCACTCGGTGTGGTGTTACAGTGCGTGTGTAGAGAACTATAGTTGTCCAATAGGCATGTTTAGATTCATTTGTGGTGTTATAATACAGCACAGTATTTTAACTACTTAAACATAATGTTATAAATAAATATTGAGGAAATCTCTGGGTACTTCTTCATTTAAAGTTATTGAAAAATACGAAAAACATCAATAATAACCATATTGAACTTTGCTTAACCCTACACTCAGACATCCAGATTGTAGCTTACACTATATTTTGTTTTCAGTTTAATGTTCTTAAGAAGTGGACATTGCTCTGGAAATGATTCAAAGATTCCACCTCAAAATGCATCTGAATGCGAGAACCAGAAAAAAACTGCTTTAACTCTTTTCCCAGAGACTACATGAAATAGTGTAATGTAATTCTTGTCGAGAGAAAAGGATGAACCATTTCTCGAGACAAGAATGAAACTTTTCACAGAGGTTTGTATACTATTTTATAAACAACCATACCTTTTAAATGCAAGTGACGGTTTTTGTAAAAACAAATATTACGTGAGAAATTTACAAAGTAAGATACCTGTATAACCAGATTCCAGATAAAAAAAACGTCAAGTTGGCATTTTGATAATTGTTACTATGGCACAAAAAAAGTCAAACATACAAACTAAAATTAGTTGCATTTTTGATAGCTTGTCATTAAAAAAGTGTTTTCGAAGACAATGAGCGATTCAGAAGAAATTATTTATACTCCTCAACTGAGAGATACCGCTGAAAGTTTGTTACCTAAATAGAGTCGTGCAAGGTACAATAAGATATTTTTTGAAACAAACATTTTCGTTATTCAATGAATGTTGACATTTACCTGGGTTAAAAGTGACATTTGTCTGGGTGGAAAGTAATCACTCCATCCTGGTAAATGTCACTTTCTACCTGGATATATGTCAAAATAGAAATATGTTTCTTTCAATATTAAATACATATATACATTACATATATATTACATGTAAATAAAATGTTTTTTCTTATACTTACTATTATTTTAATAATTATTATTTATAATCAGGATAATTCAGAAATTTATATTTTAGTATAAAATTAAGGTGGCCATATTCCTGGCCGAGAAATAGTGAAATTTCTGGCGTTTTTAGGTACTGAAATCTTTAAAAGTAAAACGTGTAGAACAAAAGTAAGCACAAAAATAAAATCCTTGAATCCTTTATTCATTGTTACCATTTAAATTTACTCAAATAAAATAATAACTAAAAAAGCGTTTTTAAAACACGCGTTTGTTGTTATCCTAACCCCACATTTTAAGAATTATTTTCACGTACTTATAAATAAAAGGAAACAATTTTATATGTAGGACTAAGCAAGTAAATGTTATAAGAATATTTACATGTGGAATTATATATAAAAAAGTTAGTATTTTCGTAGATTTCAGTACCTAAAACCTTGATGGTTTGATCGTGTTTTGCACCTGTTTATTCGTTTTACTGCGGCGTCTTTGAAAATACTCAGGTGGCATGACATAACATTCCTATTATTTGATAAGCTTTAGATTATTCAGTTATTAAATGTTTGAAATTATTTGTCTTTGCGGAAAACACTATTTAAAGAATATGGGGCCCTTAAATGTATTTAATGTTATTTTCTCTTCACTTATATCTTATGAAGCTTATTAGAGGTGAAAAAAAGATATATACACTAATTTTGTTATTTTCCATACATTTTCCGTGTGAATTCGTAAATAAATCAATGAATGTCAAAACGTTTAGAAACTACACCTATTTCAACCTTTTTAAAATGCATTTGCCTGTGTATTTTTATACAATCGTATTTGCATATAATGTTTTCTCAGAACTACGTAAATACCGGGTTTGATAGATCAATTTCTATAATAATTAGGGGATGTATGATCAAAAAGACGTTTTAACATTTTTGTTTAGCAACAAAAGCTATCCACTCATACCTATATTAAATTAAAGCGCTGTTCATGGCCTATTTGATGGTATTATAAATTTTTATATATTGCGTTAAAGAAAAAACTTACAAGGAAAAATAGATTTTCAAAAGATTTTTAGTTATAATCACTTGATTTTTAAAATTAAACAATCCGTTTAGAAGATATTGAAAAATTGTACAAACTGACAACGACAAAATGATTTATTCTCTCCATAATATACTGTTTAAAGGCTATTGCAAAAAAATATACCTACGTAACTAGTGTAAAAAGGCGTTTTTGGCACTCTGGGTGTTGTAACTCGGTTTGATGTGATAATTTCACTTTTGTGTTAGTCTGTAAGTAACCGTTTTAGTAATTTTTTTATTTAACTATGTGTTTTGCTATAGTGAAAAATAAATAAATAAATAAATTATTAAAAAGTATTTTAACATTTTTAATCAAATAAATAAAATGATGAGTTAAGAATTGTTTTTATGATCTTAATTTGACTAACTAGGATCTCACACTGACAAACTAAATAATTGTTCATTATTTCACTAAAGATAATTTAACATAAAAAATTAAGGTTTCGGGAACTTTCAGTTTTCATTGTCAAAAAAGTATTGTTTACTTTACTTATTTTTTAACCTTATCTCCCTTATACAGAGAGCATAAATATAGAGAGTCTTAAAAAAGAAGTTGGCTTTGTTCTTAATTTTTTTGACATTCATTTGTTTATTTTGATGAGTTCAAAGTATCGAAACTCTTTCAATAAACTGCTAAAAATTCTGATTTGATTGATATTTTAAACCTGTAACACCTAATTAAACAATAACGATTAAATTCTTTATTTAATTGAAACTTTCCGTAGAAATTCCCTTTTAAAGCGAAATTAAAAGTTTTATAATTACAGAGACGAAAATCTGTAAAGTTGGAAACAAGTCATTGGACAAACTTTGAACAGAATCCGAAAATTTCTCTAAAGACATACATACATGCAATATCCTTTGTTAACTTAAAAGAGTTAACTCAAAAAAAAATTTGAATAATCTTAAAAAATATTATTCAAAAATATATATTTCTTGTTAGTTAGTTATTATTTTTCTTTCAAGGACAATTAGTTACTAATACATGGAATTATTTCAGTTTCCAGTCAAATATAGTAATTTTAATTATGTCAAATATTGTTATTCATTGTAGGAATTTCATTTTAATTATTTATTTTATTAAACACCCAAGGTGTCAATTTGCTAATTTTACTTTTCTGGGGCGTTTGATCGACTTGACCACCCAATTTTACTTCAAAAGCTTGATATGTTTGGCGTATCAGAAACCTTATTCAGTTTTTTCAAGACTCCATAGAATATGTGGCTACATCAGGAGTTCTTCAAGGTTCCATTCTACAACCTTTATTATTTATTATGTTCACTAATGATTTAGTTATCAACTTAGATGTAAATTTTCTTCTTTATTCTAATGACGTGGAATTATAGAATTCAATTCGTAGCGTTAATAACTGCGTACAATTTCAACAAAATATTATATTTAATTACAACATTGATAATGACGTTTCGTCATGACCAAAAATTTTTCGTGACCTTGGCGTATTTGATGAAAAATTGTCTTTTAACAATCGTATTGACACTGTTATCGTCGAAGCTAATACATCATATAGAATAGAATTAGAGTTTGCAACTATCCTGATCTTATTACAAGTTTAAATGTCATAAAATTATTTTTTTTGGTTACGTCTAAACTTGAGCATGCCTCTCCTGTGTGGTCTCCACACAGTGGTGTCCACATTAATACCATATACTGCTATTGATCAAGCCCAGTGCCGATTTTTAACTTTCATACTGATGTCTACTCTCCACATATTGGATATCCACATGAAGACCTTCTAAGTAGACATTCTTTCATTAGTCTTGAAGCTAAGCGAAACTGTTAGGAATATAATATGTTTAAATTGTAATTTTCTGTCCCTAGATTTATCTCTAGAGAAAATGGGATGTGTTTGATGTAATTTTAATCTTCATTTATACGTTTTATTTAGTGTACAAGTTTTACTTAATTACTTTTTTCTTTCTTCAATTATCGTTTGTAATTAATGTAATTTTTTAATTTTATTTTACACCCTTGTTCTATAATTGGGTACTACCTGTTGAACAGTGTTATGAATTTAGCAGACTGTATGTGAATGAACAAAATTGATAAGAAAATATAAAAGCGACTGGTTGCAAAGCGATTTAAGATGATGCAGCTCTGTTGTTGTCCAATGTACATTGGTAATGGCCTTCTTTCTTGTGAAATATTAACGAAAATGTACATATTCACAATAATTCACATGGACATGGACATTCACTTCACTGTCAATTCACGTGCGTACACAAACGAGTTGGTTTTCGAGGTGCCGCTTGCAACTTTTTTCCCCATGAGGTAAAAATTATACAAAAAACTAAATATTACAAAAAACGCGAATAAAATGATATTGCCAACAACTATGGAATAATTATTCAATGTTTTTAAACAATAATACTTAATATGTAATATTAATACTAAATTATGACTTGCGGACGCAACAAACAGTGTATTTAATAAAAAAATGAATAAATAAAAGTGATAATCATTTTACGTGATCTATGTAACGTAGGTATTGTAATCTATATCTAAAAAATCCCTAAAGAGATACATGCACATTTTCATCCATTTAATTAATAGAAGAATGATTAATTTGTAAATTGGAAGTTATTATCTCCTGCGTTGCAAACTTGTGGGAGAATCAGAGTATGGGTAGTTATCATGCCATTATTCCCGCCCCCAGCCGCCTCTGACCGCCCTCGCTTCAAAATTTTAAATGACTCCCCAGAGTTTTTATCAGGATTACGGAAGAAAATGTCTTTTAGGCAACTGTCAATTTTTACTTGGAAGATAATCCTATAGAAAAAGTTTTATCCACATCTTAGCTTAAATACTTAAAGGAGATTTAGTGTAATCTTATTTATTATAAATAAAGAAAAAGTACAAGGTGGGTTAAATTGGAGAAAATAATTAATGTTACAGAATTACAATTAGACCTAATGTTTAGTCAAAGGAACAGATTGAAAAAGGCAAAAGACTTTTATTAAAAACTTCGAATTCAGTATTTCTTTATTATTAACTGTGTTAAAAAATTCTATTAAAATATTTCTATACGACCTACATGTCGGGATGCGGTAGTCGACTTTTTATTTCTTAGCACGCACAGAGAATTTTTATACCAACAAATGAAGTGCTTTATTCTCTTTTTAACCATGCGCAACGCATTTAAAATTGTTGACAAAAGTTGTTTGATAAAAGAAATGCGTGTATATATAGGTACAAAATTTAATAATATCAACTGGAAAACCAATGTACAGGGTCACTGACATAACATTCTAGATAAATGTTTTTGGAACTTTTCTTACGATAGCAAAGACATATATAAAAACAATAATTGACTTGTGTTTAGTAGATAAACTTCTTTTTTTGAGATCCTCTCATTTTTTTTATTGTAATTATCATTTATTGTGATATATGACGGAAATTTCTTACTTTCATGAATAAATAACGACGGCAACAATCAACAATTTTTTATTTTAAGTATTCACTTGCTTTCAAACCGCTTTCCACCCAAGACCGGATGATTTAACTGAAACTCTGAAGCAACTTTTAATATTTCCAGAAACATACAGGAGAGTATTTTAATTCAATAGGACAATGCTTTTGAGCCCTTGCTGTCCAGACCTTGTCGTTCATTTTGGATGGTACTTTTCAATTGTCGAACAGTCTGATAATTTACATCTTGTAGGCAGTCAAATAATAAAATTCAAATAATAAGTACCTAGTTCTTAAAGAAACCCCATAAGTCACAAAATCTAATGTACATTTGTTTTATAAATCTCAAACTATTTTATCTATCTTAGTGTGCTAAATTATACAGGGTGTTTTTAAATGAAGTAGCAAAAATGGTACCAGTGATTGTAGAGCCAAAAATAAGAGGATTGAAGTAAAAATACCTTATATGAAGGTTGCACCCCTGAGGCGATATATCCTCTTAAAGGAGGGGATTGAAATTCACATTTTAATTTTTTTTCTTTAACATGAGGAATGCTAGAGAAACGGAACTTGGTATGAACATCTTACTAATAAAGAGACAACTTTTCAATATTTGTTCGATCATTGGTGTATTTCATAAAGGAGTGAAACAGTCAATCCTATTGCAATATTTTATTAGAAAATTTTTATATGGAGCAAATTATTTATTTAAAAATATTTGTTGGGAAGACTGATTTATTACGCAACTTTTTTACCTCTTGTAATTTTTCGATAAAACCGATATTTTTGTAGAAAAAAAATTAAATGCGTTATCGTTCTCTAAAGGGGTACCTAATTGCGAAAATTTGTAAAAATAAAATAATAAATTGACACTTTCTGTCAACCAATAATTAGTACTAATTAATTAATTTATTATCAGAATAATTATGGTAAATAATATTTATGCCAATGGCGAATATGTCGACATGCTCCAAGTGTCTTTCGAATCCAGAAAAAATAGTAACGCTGTAATAAGTTTATACCACCAAAGATATCCAAACCGATCGATTCCTCATTGACAAACATTGGCCTCGGTGGAAAGAAGGCTTCGCGAAACTGGTAAAATTCAGCCCAATCGTGAGGCTGCCAGAAGAAGGCGTAATGTCCGAACTGTTGAAACTGAGGAAGCTATACTGGAACATGTAGAACAAGACTGTGGTACAAGCACAAGACAGGTATCCAGGCAACTGCAAGTTTTTCACAGTCTTATGTGGAATGTAGCTCATGAAAATCTTGTACACCCTTTTCACCATCAACACGTGCAAGCATTGAATGACTCTGATTTACCTAACCGCGTGGATTTTTATCAATGGTACATTAATATTTCCAGGCATGACATACATTTCCTAATGAATATACTTTTCACCGATGAAGCAAATTTTCCTAGAGTAGGTGCAGTAAACCTTCATAATGTTCATTCATGGTCGGAAGAAAATACTCATGAAATATTTATTTCAAGATGTCAACATAATTTCAGTTTAAACGTTTGGATGAGAATTGCAGGAAATACTCTAGTAGGTCCTTTTATTTTTCCACACAGGCTTGGAGCGGCCGAGTATCTTAGATTTTTTAACGAAAATCTTCCAACATTACTTGAGGCTGTACCCCTCTCTATACGTCAGGTGATATGGTATATGCACGATGGGGCGCCTACACATAGTACACTTGCGGTTAGAGAATGGTTAAATTTAAATTACCCGAATCACTGGATTGGTCGTGGTCGTGATGCCCCTGTTTGTTGGCCTGCACGTTCACCTGACTTAACGCCTATGGATTTTTTTGTGAGGACACATAAAAAGTATAGTTTATGCCAATCCTGTTGCCTCCTTAGAACTACGCTTTAGAATATTTCAGGCAGCAGATGACCCTCGCAATAACCGAGAACTGTTTGTGCGAGTGCGTTTTAACTACAACAGACGTTATGTTTGCAGGAAAATGGTAATTATTTCGAGTATATTCTTTAAATTTAATTTTGCATTTCTTATTTTTCGTTTGTATTAAATTTTATTTCAGATAAATAACTTTACCTAATACATGTCCCGTAGTCATAAGTTATCAAACATTTTTTATTAATTAATAGCAAATTATTCTTAATGTTATTAAATTACCAGCTTATTGACAGAAAGTGTCAATTTATTAATATGATAAATAACAATTTATTTGTTATGACATCCGCCTACAAATTTTTACAAATTTTCCCTTTAGTGAGCGATGACGCATCTAATTGTTTTACTAGAAAACTATCATTTTTATCGAAAAATTACAAGAGGTAAAAAAGTTGCGCAATCAGTCAGTCTTCCCAATAAATATTTAAATAAATAATTTGCGTGTCTCTAGCATTCCTCATGTTAAAGAAAAAAAAAATAAATGTGAATTTCAATCCCCTCGCCTCAGCGGTGCAACTTTCATATAAAGTATTTTTACTTCTATCCTTTTATTTTTGGCTCTACATTCAGTGGTACCATTTTTACTACGTCATTTAAAAACACCCTGTATGTCAGATATCACTAAATAACTACGAGAAAAATTTTGATTTTCCGGTATACCAAAATAAAATAAACAGTTTTTATTGATTTTCTCAAAATGTAGTTTCACTGATATGTGGGGTTTCTCAAATGACCGGTTCAATTATCTTTGACGACTCACATTGCTTTGACTAGGTTCTGGATGAACCTCGTAAAATTGAGTTGTTCGTTACAGCTGTGATTATGCCACATTCACAATTTGATTTTACGCAATACACATCGCCTGGGGTTCCGGAAGAAGCCAAAGCGGCCGTGAACGACCTGGTGCCAGTGAAGTCAGACACTATTTACCAGTCAGTGATGCGAAGAGAAAAAGATAAATAATAATTCTGAAATTGCATTACCGCACAGTTTCCTGAGTTATACTAAATTTAAAACTAGGAATGATGTTAACGGTTATTCAGTCTCATGCAATTGAATAAGAGAAACATGGAGAAAACGAACAGACCTTCTGCGTTTTTTATAGAATAAATGAAAAAGTAGTATTTGTGTCTTCTAAATGGAAAATGTTAGACAGTAGATCTATTTTGTGGACTACTGGGAAAATTAAAGGAATAAAAAATATTCATGAATTTATTAGTGATTTTCGAAAGACTAAGTATCTCAGTGGAGTATCGAGATAATAAAAAAAGCATTTTGAAGCTTTAAGTTTTTAGTTTTAAGATCTTTAAGCAAAAAAATGCAATAGATTTAGTTTATATTAAAAAAAGATCAGAAGCTCAAAAAATCTTATTATTTTTTTTTTTTCTTTTGGAAAAGTTGCTTTACGATTCGGCCTTTGCATACCATATTATACTAATATCTAATTTAATAGCATTAAGTGCAAAGTTGATATCCCAAATTGAATTTCGTCCCCACTCTACACGCATTCAAAGATTGATTTTCGATATTTTCGATATTTGCTGCGAAGTTTACTTACGTTCCAAAAAATTGTTTTTTTTTTCAAAATTTACCTTTTTTCAGTAAAAAAATAATCAACAACAATAATTTTTTTCGAAATTTTTTGTCATGGTCAGGCTTCATAGTCAGCTTTGATCTGAGCCGGAAGACGCTTGTTTAGTGACTCGTTGCAACGTCTACGTTCGTATACTTTGGGCATAGTCTTTCCGATATCAATTGAGAAACCAAGAGGTTGACAGTATTTACCAGGTTCGGTCGCTTACGCAGCAACTCGTCATTGAAATATTTGAAAAACTTGTTCCCATACAGAGCTGCATCGGGCCACTGGGCAATAAATCTCAGCTGTTGACAAGTGGTTGACAAATTGCCCAGCAGTGAAGTACAACAATGCAGAATTTGGTGTGATTCAGGTAAATTACCTGAATCACACAAAATTAATTTATTATAGGCACTTTCTATTAATCATTGATATTACAATTGCGAAAGGAAAAATGATATTATTACAACATGGCATTTTGGATCAATATAATAAAAATGTTTGAGGCCATAAATAATTGATATATGTTATTGGCCAAATGAACATATAATAGACATTTTCTACACATCATATACAAAGTATTATAATTTTTTACGTTTAGCAGAACACTTTTTTAGGGACGCCTATGAGTAATTAAATTTTATTGCCTGGCGTTTTTTTACATGTTCAACTGAGTTCGGAAAGACTATAACACACTTACCGGTGGTTAAAAAATGAAGATTAAAATTGTGTCAGAAATGATTAGAACTTTCTCAAATGTCCAACAACTTTTCCAAAAAAAATATCAAAAAAAATTTGAAAAATTTCCTTCCTTTACATATAATTTTCAAGTTTATCTCTAATAATAAGTCTAATGAATTTATTGTTAGCTTACTCTTTTGACTACATCTTCTTTATTATTACTAAGCCATCATTGCAATCTTGACAAAGCGTTTTGCCTAATATGTAAAAATGTACAGTAAGTATGTTCTAGTGAAAGAAAACGCTCGTTTAATAAATATATCCAAAATGCGACATTCAATTGTTTTTCTAAGTACGCTTTTGAAATTACAAAATTTCCTTCGACATTGACCTATAATTCATTTTATGACCAACAATTGGTTATTATCAACTTCATTTAAGGACTTACTACAAATTTTTGTTGCTCATAATAATGTGAACTTTAATTTAATCCAATTTTTATGTCATTAAATAATGAAAACATATAATAGAAAAAAGAAATACTTTAAATAAGCTAGTTGTTCTAGAAATTACATAACTGAAAAAATCAGGTTACTAACAAAAAAACAAAAGCCGAAGACAGTCAATCATTTTGTTGAAGTATATAGTAAAAGTAATACAGAACAAAATAAAAAATTTTCAGAAAAACCAAACCGATGTAACTGTAGAGAGAATTAAATTAATGGATTATGTAAATTTATTATGTACATTCTTAATTCTCTTTATTCTTCTTATACAGGGTGTGTCATTTAACACTCCCGCTGCCAATATCTCCGAAATGAAGAAATTTATTTTAGTTCCGGAAACTGGGGTTGTTAGGTCCCTCGAATAGCTTCAAATTGCAGTTAAAACAGTTAGTTCAAATCTTTCTGTATAGATGGCGTGGCGATACTAAAAACTGTTTAATGGTAGGTATATATGAGAGATCGTTAAATTTTGAGTAATTTTTGTAATATAAAGTTTTTCCCTTTATTTACTTGTTTTCGGGATATGTCGACTTCAATATGCAATGTATGATATAACAGGAAAATCTATTATTTTATTTAAATTACAGTGAGACAAAATATTCTCTTAAAATATTGTTTTATTCACACCACATACTAACTAACAAGCTATAAATTATAAAGAAACAAATGATCAACTACAGACAGAAAATGTACAATGGTAAATCTTTCTTCATTTCGGAGATATTGGCAGCGGGACTGTTAAATCGCACACCCTGTATACATATATGTAATATAAAAGAACTAATGTTCAATCAATGTAAACTAAGCTTCTGGAAATCACTATCATCATATTATAATCATTTTCGTCAACAACTTGTTTCGTTTTAGCCATAATTAATTGTTAATAACTACAACTCGCGTAATTTTGCTAATCTTTCTGTCGTAGTGATAAAATAACTAACATAACTCTATATTAATAAACCTGCAACAGGTCGTATTTAATCACTGTTATATCCAGCTACTGTTAACAGGCTAATTACTTCAAATAAGTATTTTTGTCGATATTTAAAAATAAGATAATCGAAATTGCAAAAAGAATCATTTGGTTACCTCTATTAGTCGCCAAGTACCTAACAAAAATCCATATTAACTAGGTAAAAGGAGACAATTAAAATGTTTTTTTAAATAAATTGGCAATTTATCTCATAAAATAACAATAACAATTGTTTCACCACAAAATAACAACACAATTATGATTATATTGGATTATGGAAAAACCCATAATTTACAGGTAATAACAATCTACCTGATCAAGTTAAAATTATATACATATTTATACACATAGAATTAAGGATTGTAGATGCTGGTAGGTACTTATATAACATTCGATCTGAATAAATTTTGGAGCATTGAATTATTGTATTACACAAACTTGCCTGTTTATGCTCTTTTAATAGAAAATGCGAAAAAATGTTTATGAGTATACGTTATTTTTTTTTCGGTGAGTATACCCTATTTTGGTACTTTTATAAGTAGTCCTTCATCCCCCAAATAAAGGTTACTGCCTGGTCTACAGATTTTAAATACTTCACTATTGCTTTAGTGATCATTTATGGAGACAAAGGCATTAGAAGAATTTCCTAAATGTCCATTTTCCACCAGGCTGCAGTTTGTTGTTAATAATTGATATATAATAAATACTATGTTAACAAAGGAATCGATAACATTATCTCATACATTTCATTTAAGTCCAGTTTGGTCAAAACATAATTTGTCTGCTGCTGGGAAACTTCTGTCTTACAATATAATTAAAGTATGGGCCCCCGGCTAGACGTCTAATCCTAAAGTACATCTGGTCAGGTAGTGTCTGGCCAATCGGTAAATACAAGAATACACTACAAAATTTCAGTCTATAAGCTATAAAATGCTATATGCATGGTACATGGCACATGGCTAAATTAGTTTAATTTCAAAATAAATTTTTGCATTTTAAATTGTGCATAGAGATAAAACATTGAGACAGATTGATAAAATTGCACTTTGTCATGACCTTAAATGGCTAACGTATATTTTTTGTAATACTGCAATGCAAATTAGGGATCATTTCGGTATTCACTAAAGATAAGTTCTGTGAATTTTCAAGACTCCACAGAAAAACCTAATTCAGTAAATAAATGAAGTAAAATGCAACAGAAAGTAACATACAATCTATTGTGAATATTTTTATATACAGGGTGTCCAAATGAAAACGAAACAGAGCCATTTTTAGGAACTGCGTCAAGATTGTAGAAAAACGCTCAGACCCGTCGATTTTAAATTAATGGGGGACTTTCTTTGCTGGTATTTTTGACTCCGCCACTTTCAGCCCCAAGCAAGGGTAAGCATCACCCCAAAATATTTAAATGACATTGGGGGTTGAGTAATATTTCTTTTGAAAGCTCTTACAATTCTCTTTACAACAAACTTTGAATTTTATAATTCCGCCCAATACTTATTAAGAATTTTGATTTTAAAGTTGAAACTTATGTACAAACAATTAGTAACGGTAAAAATGTGAGTAATTCGAGTTAAGTACGCCAATGGTATAAATTTAGTATTTCTTGCGTTACATTGGTTTTTGGCGATTTGTTATCACTTTCGTAAAAAAACACAATTGTAAAAAACAGAAATGAATGATATACACACCAATGAACGTAAAATTAGTGGATTCCAAATTATTTTCTAGTATTATTTAGAAGCGTTGGTTGGTAGTTTATTTAATTGTGTTTTTGAAATTTAAACACATGGTTTATTCCATGGCGGAAAGGGTAGATATCATTTTGCTTTACTTTATGAACAATAAATGTGCGAATAGAACAGCTCAGCTATTTAATGAACAACATCAAGATCGACATGTCAGGAGGAAGTATGTTCTAGAGTTAATAAAAAAAATTCAAGAGACAGGAAACGTAGCCCATAAAAAACGAGAAATTGAAAAACCTATAGTTAATGAAGCTAGTGAAGTTGCAGTTTTGGGACAAGTTCATCTTGATACTACATTAAGTATGAGGCAGCTGGCATCTTTGTCTGGGATCAATCGAACTAGCATACAAACCATTTTGAAAAAGAATAAATTCCATCCATACAAAATACATTTAATCTTGGAACTTCATGAGGATGATTATGACCGCCGTTTGCAATTTTGCGAAATAATGAATGAGCGAGCAGGGAACGATCCACAGTTCCTTTTTAACGTCTGTTTTTCTGATGAATTCAGTTTTTTCGTGAACGGGACGGTAAATCGTCACAATTGTTGCTATTGGTCCGATTCAAACCCAAGAGTTTTTCACGAAGTGCATACAAGCAACCGGAAAAATTAAATGTATGGGCTGGAATTTTCGGTGACCGGCTGGTGGGTCCTTTTGTTCTACCTGGTCATTTGATTTTTCAACAGGACGGTGGTCCTCCGCATTATGCATTAATTGTCCGTCAGTATGTGTACCAACGTTTTCTACGGAATTGGATTGTGAGAAGAGGTAGCACTGAGCGGCCTCCACGATCACCGGATTTATCGCCTCTTGAATTCTTTTTGTGAGGATACCTAAAAAGTAAAATCTATAAAACACAGCCAGCGTCGCTGGAAGATTTGCGTCAAAGAATCGTACCGAATGCCGTCGAATCACTCCGAAAATGATTCCGAATGTGCGCGAACGTTTCGAACAAAATCTTTATACTTGTATGGAAGCGGGCGGTCATCAGTTTGAACATTTAATCAACTAAGTAGTAAGTAAGCAACTAAACATAATTTAA
Source organism: Anoplophora glabripennis (assembly GCF_000390285.2). Taxonomy (NCBI): domain Eukaryota; kingdom Metazoa; phylum Arthropoda; class Insecta; order Coleoptera; family Cerambycidae; genus Anoplophora; species Anoplophora glabripennis. The sequence goes on along the minus strand of NW_019416363.1, from coordinate 719,095 downwards.
ATTTTAAAATGTAAATTTTTTTCAAAGTATTTGGCGGAATTATAAAATTTAAAGTCTGTTGTAAAGAGAATTGTAAGAGCTTTCAAAAGAATTATTACTCAACCCCTTGCTTGGGGGTGAAAGTGGCGGAGTCAAAAATACCAGCAAAGAATGTCCCCTTTAATCTAAAATCAACGGGTCTGAGCGTTTTTCTACAATTTTGACGCAGCTCCAGAAAATGGCTCTATTTCGATTTCATTTGGCCACCCTGTATAATAATTCTAATTACTAATTATTGTTATGGAACAACCATAACAATTTTTATCCAAATATTCGTTTAGAAAATTAAAATGGTATTTTAATTACCCATCTAAAATTTTACAACAATCCCTTATCTAAGGTATCATACTATAATTATGATGCCAATATTATCTTAGACATTGTGTAATGTAAAATTTTTAATAATTTCACATCACATATTTGAGAAACAATGTATTTTCCATATTTTTTACCTTTAAAATATTTTATAATGGTCAGAACTGGATATCAAAACTGCAATGGAGTTGAAGGTGGAAGCACAAGCGACATCAAAAAGAGTAAAAGTATAGTGGAATTTCTTTTATCTCGTGTTTAAATTCTATAACATAGGCACGCAGAATAGAGACATCCTTATCAGAAATTATACTTTTAATAAAAAGTCTCGAAAGTGTTATGCTTAACACAAAGAGTAACATGAAATATTTGCCATGACATATTCTTTTAAATTAGCTTATCCGAACTAGATATATATTTTTTAATAATAATTATTGATCAATTTGGATCCTAGTAATACAATCATAATTAGGTAATATTAAAATTACCTACATATAGAAAGATAAACATTGAATACAGGCCTTAATTATACAGGGTGTCCGGAAATACCGTTCGAATAATTCTAGGGGTGATTTTACATGTTAAACTATGAAGAAAAGTTCATATGAACATAGGTCCGCAAATGCGTCATAAGGTTGCTATGGCGATTCAAAGATTGCACCGGGATATAGGTTTTATTTTATATCTCTGGAACCGTTTCAGATAGCCATCTGAATTTTGGCATATGAATTGCTTTTAATAGTAGGTACTTTTCAGTGTTTTTACTAAATTATTATTTTAATCAGGGGCGTACCGACAGGGGAGGCCTCGATTTAATTCGTTCACATTTTTATTAAACGTCATATTTTTGCAGTTTTCTTTAGAAATTCTGATTCCACGGTATAAATGACATAAAAAAGGTATTCTTGTAGAAAACTTTCAGGCTAGCCGTTTTCGAGAAAATACTCTCCAAAGAAAATAGTGCATGCATGGTCGCCCAATAATAAAAATTTCTACATCAAAGTAGGCTTATATCGGTGCTAAGTTGAAAATGGAAAAAGGTCAAATTACTGTAGTTACGGTAAACGAATTTGACATAAGGTTTAAAAATAAAGTTTATTCGATTATTATTGTGTTAATAACAGTGTAATTGAAAAAAATCATTGTTCTCGTCTTTCAAAAAATGCCGGAATACTCTTTTGCTGAAATGGCCGACATGCACTTCATGTATGGCAAAGCAAACTGTTGTGCTTTGGAAGCTCGGAGGTTGTACCAAGAAACTTTTCCAAATCGCCAGCTTCCTTCTGATAAACTGAAATTGTTCTACAACAGATTGAAGCTAATCCAGGTAGTAGCACCAGAAGAATATCAGTACAAACGAATATTCCCAAAAGTGTTGTATGGGAAATTTTACACGAGGAACTTTTGAATCCATGCCATTTGCAAAGAAGTCAAGCGCTAAAACCTCGGGATTTTTTGCCTAGAGTGGAGTTTTGTCAGTGGATGCAGATGAAATGCCATCAGGACCGTCATTTCCTCGATAAAGTCTTGTTTACAGACGAGGTAGGATTTACGCGTGAAGGAGTGGTACATTTTTATAACAATCATATTTGGGCAGATGAAAATCCTCACGCGATTTTCGAAGCTCGATTCCAAGATAAGTTTTCCATTAATATTTGGACAGGTATTATAGGAAATAGGTTACTAGGACCATATGTTATGTCGCATCGTTTAGATGACCCCGCATTTTTTACAAAACACTTTACCAGTTTTGCTCGAAGATTTGCCTTGTGGATTAAGATTAGAAACTTCAGTTTATTAGTTCAACAATATCTAAATCAGACTTATCCAGATCGGTGGATTGGACGAGGTGGACCCGTAGCTTGGCCTCCCCGTTCGCCGGATCTTAATCCGTTAGACTATTTTCTATGGGGTTATTTAAAACACTTAGTTTATTCAGTGCCTGTTGACAGTGTACAACAACTGGAACAAAGAGTCATTCATTGTTGCCAAGAAATACGGAATATGCAAGGTGTTTTTCAACGAGTTAAACGTTCAATGAGAAATCGTTTAGCCAGTTGCATTGAAATGAATGGACATCACTTCCAACACTTGCTGTAACTAAAGAAGTAACATTCAGGTTTAATAATAAGTCACTAGTATTATTTGTTTCTGTATTGTTCCCTGTTTTTTTTTTAATTATAAATCTGTTTTCCATTTACCGTTTCTTTTTTATCACTATTTAACAATACCTGACAGGTTTTCTACAAGAATACCTTTTTTATGTCATTTATACCGCGGAATCAGAATTTCTAAAGAAAACTGCAAAAATATGACGTTTAATAAAAATGTGAACAAATTAAATCGAGGCCTCCCCTGTCGGTACGCCCCTGATTAAAATAATAATTTAGTAAAAACACTGAAAAGTACCTACTATTAAAGGCAATTCATATGCCAAAATTCAGATGGCTATCTGAAACGGTTCCAGAGATATAAAATAAAACCTATATCCCGGTGCAATCTTTGAATTGCCATAGCAACCTTATGACGCATTTGCGGACCTATGTTCATATGAACTTTTCTTCATAGTTTAACATATAGAATCACCCCTAGAATTATTCGAACGGTATTTCCGGACACCCTGTATAATTGTTAAAATTTCAGAACAGAACAGTTCGAAATCTTCGAGCACATGATCTTAGCCTGGTGCATTAGAATGTCGATCTACAGGGTGTCCCACGGTGACGAGACATTAGACATATTTCAGAGACTACTTCGATTTAATTTTGAAAATTTGGGCAATGGTGTTTTCGGGCAACTAAAACAATGGCGTCCACGTAATACTTCCGGTTATACTTGAAGTTGACGTCGTCTTTGTTATTTCAAATGGAACACCCTGTATATTATTGCAATTTTGGATTCTACGTCAATTTTTAGGTGAACTTTCATGAAGGTTTCCTATTCATAACGATTTTTGATATATTTAATTTTATTAAAAAAAAATTCAAAAATTCAAAAAGATGTGTATTTTACAATAATAAAGTTAGAGCGATAACATTTATAGGGGACATAACTAAAACTCTAAGCTTCCCTGCCATAATTTCAAATTTAGTCAAACTTTAAACCGTTTAACTTTTTTTTTAATGGAACACCCTGTATATTTTTGCACAACCTGATGAACAATTTTGTTCTTTTTCGAATGGTATAATGGTTCTCTATACCTATCTCTTCTAGTTTTTAAGGTATTTACTGTTTTTCGTGCCATCAACAGATATCGCATAATTTCTTGCGAGGTTGACTATGAAATTTTTAGTAGAACTTCAAAACAAGCACCTAATCTGTAATACGTCACCAGTTTATTGTTGTCAATTTAACACATACAGTAAATATTTATTTGAGAATTATTTATTGTTAAAGAATTAAAAACGTTAACGTTTATTCAAATGCTGACATTCTAAATTTATTATTAATTCATAATTCATGGAGAATGTCACAAGATAATAAATAAGACTTGCAGGGTGTTTAATGTAGTCTGTGAAATATGTCTAATGTCTCGTCACCGTGGGACACCCTGTGTATCAAGTAACAGAATATCAATGTTACTTGATACACCAAATATTTCCAAATTCATATCAAAGTTTTAGTGCAATACAATGCTTCTTCAGCAAATGTAAAACTTCAAGAAATTGTTTTCGTTGTCCTTTTTTTATCTGCGTCGGGCGTCGAATCCTAATTAATCATTTTTAGCTATTGTTGATTTCAAAGCTCCCACGTACTACCCTCTGAAGAAGTTCACAATTTATTTCATAGCTTGTTTTGAAACGTGGAACTAAAGGCAAATCTACCTGAAACTTCTATGCATCAAATTAAAATTAACCACACACTAAATTAGTTTGATTCCAAATTTACTTGAATTGTTGATATTAAGATAGGATTCCTGATTACCCAGAAATAATTTTTTTGTTACGTATGCCAAAGAAATAATGTAATAGACAAACTGACAATTAATCATTATTTCAAATAAGATTAAATATAACCTATCGAAACAGTACTAATGAATGAAAACATTCCTGACATATCGGGATTATTAAATAATGTAAATTTGTAAGAAAATATCTCTTATTCTTACATTTTAATAGCTGTAACATCAACTACGATGACGTAGCTGGAGAATTTCTGTATTTCTTTTAAAAATGGAAACAACATACATTTCAATTTTAATAAAATTATATATAATATATTTAAAGTACTTTACAATTGTGAATATCAGTGATGCATTCTTCATTGTTATTTATGACCTCTCCCAATGTTCAACCTCAAAATTTCTCGATTCTCCTTCTGTAGAAATCCTCCAGTTTTGACTCGAAAAACTTATCCAACCACAAGCTCTTAACTCATTGTTGTTGTTAAAAGAAACACCGCGTAAGGAGTTTGACAAAGAGCGGATGAGGTGAAAATCAGAAGGCGTGAAATCGGGAGAGTAAGGCTGGTGGGGCAGAACTTCCCAATTCAACCCCAGACTGGCCGCTTTGGTCATATTGGCGATAGTGGTCGTGCATTGACATGTTGCAAAAGAAGTCATATCGCCGATCAGTTACTTTTTTGTCGAATAGCTGCGTGGAGTCGCCGTAGTTGTTGGATATAGAGTTCTCCGTTGACGATTTGATTGGTTTCTAATAAAGAATTTCTAATAAAGAATCCCACCAAATGCATAACATTGTCTTTAGAGCATGAAGTTTTGGACTTGTTCGCGGAGTTGCTTGCTTTTTTGGGGCATTCTTTCCGCAGTTTCATGTTCACATACAAACACCACGTGTTGATCCATGACGACAGAGCAAACCAGCGCCAATTGCGGAGCATTGATTTCTTATTGTTTTCGTTCAAAGCATGTGGGACCAAGTGCCGAGACTTTGAACTTTGCCCATCTCCTGAGCCAATTCCCTTTGTTGATTGACTTGTATTTTCATGAAGGAGTCGATTCAATTGCTCTTCATCAAATTCAACAGAGCGCCCGGAGCAATTTATGTCTTTAAGGTTGAAATCACCTTCTTCAAAACGCGAAAACCATCTACGGGTCGTTCGTTTATTCCTCGGATGATCACCATATACGGCACAAATTTCCTGAGCAGCTTGAGCGGCTTTAGCCTTTTCTCAATTAAAAACAGAAAGAAGCAAGTGTCGAAAATGATCAATTTTAACAACTTGACATTTCATTTCAAATGAATGAAAATTCACATTAACGACGCAACTAAAAACACAATCTGATAGATCAACACGTCTTCTTTCGAATGACCTGTGTCAATTTGACAATGCATTTAATTTGCATGTAATTTTTTTAATTTTTCTCCAATCCATTAGATCAATATAAATTATTATGTTTACTTTTTGCACCTCTAATATACAGGGTGTCCCATAAGCACTTGATCAAAAAGGTACTGCGATATTCTTTGGCACAAAAGAAGACGATTTGACCTAACTTCCATTAAGAAAAAATGTCTGGCTCCTCTGCTATTGACTCTCAGTTCTTGGAAAAAAAAGAGTTTTTTTTAATATCTGGAGAATGTTACAATGGATTTTAATGAAACTTGCTGTGGACTTGTTCCTAAGTAAAACTTATGTTTTGATGAGGCAACAGCGTCCAGCTGCCTTGGGCTAGTGGTAAATTCTTGGTACAAGAATTACCAGAATTTTTTTTTGGTAACTGGAATTAATTCATTTTATTTTTATTGATGCATCAGTCCTTTTTCGAGATTTTCGTGTTCTTGGTAAAATCTTGTAGCAATCATAGTTTTTACGCAAAAAAATTTTTTTCAATTTTAGACAATCATTGTCACTACTACTCAAGTACAACAAATACTCACTACAATCACTACCATCGTAGTAAGTATCTTGGTGAAATCGTATAGCATTCATAGTTTTTACGCAAAAAAATTGTTTTCTGTTTCGTTGCGATTTAACAATTTTAAATTTATCGCAGTAAATCTTCCCTTTTATAAGAAGCAGCTTTCTCTAATAATAACACAGCCACACAAAAAAAAAGTTGGGTATACTTTTTATGCGACATATATTTTTCGTAGTAATTTGGCCTCCTGAAAACGAATCTGAGATCAGAATTGGCCCATCACGTCACAATTTTTTCCTAACCTCAAAAAACTTGTGAACAATAGTGAAAATTGATGAAAATTTACTGGGAAAATTTGTAAAAAAATTTATTTCCTCATCAAATAGTACATTTTTATGTAAAAGACTCAAATCCACTGTCAGAATTGAGCTAGAACGTGTGGTTTTTTTTTCTAACCTCAAAAACCGAGCAGGAATCACTATTTCAAATTCTCAGCGGATTTTGACCAGATTTTGTACAAAGGGGTTTTTGGGTCGCTGATTACGAATATGAATTCACATTGTAAAAATTCAAGATGGCTGATCCAATATGGCGGGTGTACTTTTTTGAAACCCGCCGATTTCAGTAAAATTTGGTATCATAAGGATTGCTGGTTGATCTCACCTTCATTAATCACACATCTGGAGCCAGATTTTCATAAATCAAGGTAAAAGATTCCACTTCGTCTAAAAATGTGACTTCGCTTAAAAAAATGACTTAAGGACTCTACACATGTAATGATGTGTAGTGTGATGTGCTTGTTTACAATATAATAAAAAATATAAAATTTTTATTATATTAACATTTATAGGTACTGTTATACCTGCTGCTTAAAGGTCAATTGGTCTTGTGTCTGCATCCAGGGCACCTCCACGTGGTGACGGTGGGCAACGGAGTTGTCTCACTATCTTTTTTTGTCTTTTCTTGTCCCATGGAAACAAGCACATCATTTTTACAATGTGAATTCATATTCGTAATCAGCGACCCAAAAAACCCCTTTATACAAAATCTGGTCAAAATCCGCTCAGAATTTGAAAATAGCGATTCCTGCTCGGTTTTTTGAGGTTAGAAAAAAAACCACACGTTCTAGCTCAATTCTGATAGTGGATTTGAATTCAGCAGAGTCTTTTACATAAAAATATACTATTTGATGTGGAAATAAATTTTTTTCCAAATTTTCCCAGTAAATTTTCATCAATTTTCACTATTTTTCACAAGTTTTTTGAGGTTAGGAAAAAATTGTGACGTGATGGGCCAATTCTGACGCCAGATTCGTGTTCAGGAGGACAAATTACTACGAAAAATATATGTCGCATAAAAAGTATACCCAACTTTTTTTTTTGTGTGGCTGTGTAATAATTGCCAATTCTTTTACCTAGGATAAGTAACTTTAAGGCGCAACTTTAAAGTCTGTCGCAATGCGACGGATTGAACATCATTTTACTTCATTAGATTTATTTTTTGTTAACACTCAAAAAATGTAAAGACGTACTTAGGAAAGACATAATTCTCTTTATTGAAACCGGATGATAGTTACATAGATACGATAGATGATGGTGGAATTACAAGACATGTTCGATATGCCCCCCATTTTCCTGGATGCATAGCTGGATCCTTCGATTGAAATTGAATTGAGCCATTCTCAACATTTTTGGATCTTTCCGTATTACGTCCGCCTCTTTTTGAATCCTACGCAATAATTCTTCCTGGGATTCGTAGCGTAAACTTTATTCTTCAAGACTCCCCACAGAAAAAAATTTAACAAGGTTAAAGCGACCAAATAAAAAGTTCTGGTAATTCTTGTACCAAGACACTTAAGAATTTACCACTAGCTCGAGGCCCAAGATGGACGCGATTGCTTCATCAAAACATGAGTTTTACTTAGGAACAAGTCCACAGTAAGTTTCATTAAAATCCATGGTAACATTCTCCAGATATTACAAAAAACATTTTTTTTCAAGAACTTTGACCGTCAATAGCAGAGGAACCAGACATTTTCTCTTGATGAAAGTTAGATCAAATCGACTTCTTTTGAGCCAAAGAATGTCGCAGTACCTTTTTGGTCATGTGCTTATGGGACACCCTATATAGTTTGCTGAATACTTAGTACTTTTTGGATATTTCATTTTTATTTTTTACATAATTATTCGTTACTAGGGTGTACATAGTTCATATATATACCTAACAGTCTACACCATCCTCCCCCCTTATCTTACTTTCATACTTAGAAAAAAATAGTGTTGGCCGAAGTTGTAGATAATTTTCTTATAATTTCAGAACACTCTATATATTTTTACATATTTGGATAGAGAGCTTTCAACATATGATTATCATATATTTTCATATATTTTTGTTCAATTGTTTTTCTAAACACTCAGTTTTGGAATCATAGGATCATTTCCTTATAATTAGTAAATTAGACATAGTGAAATACATACAGGATATAAATAATGTATACTTTCAAAGAAATATCCAAGACATATCTTTTTTTATTTAATTTTAATTTCTAAGTAGTACTTAGATACCTACATTTTTTGTCAGTACCTGCTCAATAAGAATTTTAATTTTTTTAAGCCATGAATCACAAATGAAAATATGAATCAACTTGCATTGTATTGTTTCGTATTTAATTATTATTCCGTTTCTTCTAAAAGGTAAAGATTTAAAAAACTAAAAAACCTCCAAATGTAATTGGCGGAAAACAAACATAAACTGTCCACATTTCGTTACGAGCGTTTTTCCACGCAAACAAACTGATATGGTCTAATACGAAGCTACTTAAACAGTCCCTGAATTCTTACAAAAACCGGCGACAATAAACCATATAATAAAAGCTCCCGACTTAATCGGCCCAACAAAAAAGAGCCAGTGTAACACACAGTTTATTAAAACAAATAAAATTCACCGTCAAACACGATAATCTGTACAAAAATCTGTCTCGAATGGGACTTTTCCACTTAATACTCTTGTTGAAAGGGACCAAAAGATCGACTGCGCTGTCCGAAAAGCCTTCGCTTTTGTCCACGTGCCCACGAAATACCGCTCAAAATTGGTTTCCACCACACGACGTGCCGTGGAAAGCGATTTTGATGCCGTCCTCTGCTTTCCTAGCGTTGAAATCGACGTCCAGTTTCGATACTTACTTCGCCGAAGCTCCAAAGCTAGAATTCGTACTACGCGCGCAAAGCGCAAGGCAGTGCCTGTGAAGTTACCGTCAGCAGAACGTCGAGGAGCGCGCGAACTTCGCGACAGATATATGTGATAATATACAGGACCATTTCAAATTAACTAGTGCAAACCTTTAACATTTTCATGTAGCGGCATTGCATAGAAAGTTTTTTCTTATTTTTTTTTGTTTGATGCTCGCTTACTTACCTAATCTTAGTGTTTGTGTCAATCTTTATCGTTAGTAAGACAAAAAAAAGTTTGTGATGATAATTCTGCGTTGACAAACATTTACAAGAAAACAGGATTTTTTGGATTACTTCTGACCAAATCACTTCATTGGATACTTATCAATAGGTAAACAAGGGTCTTTATTAAGGCATCTTATTATAAATATATGTTAATTAATTCAAATTGATTCCTTTAGTTGAGGCAAAGTATATATCCGTAATCGTAATAAAGTTTGCGTGATTTATCATATAATTTACTATCTCTATTTTTATTAAGCACACTACTTTTGCTGCATCCCGTGTTTCTGGCTCAGTTTTGTAAACCCCATAAACTGGCGCAGTTCATATATTTAATTATTTTATTAAGTGTCAATTGCGTAAGCAAAAGTGGTGTTTTCTTTGTGTGAAGCTCGATTCAATATGTCGATTACAGATAACAAGGTCGTTTACATTCTCCATCGAAAACTGATTTCTTTAATGGTTTTTTTGTCTGCGCCTCGTCATTTGGATTGGCGAGAAAATTGTTGAAGCTTTTATACGGCTACAGTAAACCTGGGGTAAATTGTGAGTCTAGATTTAGGGCTGAGGGTATATAAGGGGTTATTTCACTTTTTAATTTAGACCCCTAAAGTAATGAATTGTTTACAAGGTTTATTTCAAGACATTGCGGACCCATTATCTTGTACAGGATGTATCAAAGCGGATTAGAAGATAAATAAATAGGAGATGTATTGAAGTAAAAAAAATACGTATCTTTCTAAACGCATTTTATAGACTATCAAATGAGTTCGTTTTAGCTCCTGAACACCTCTTACAGTAGTCTGATTCTGTATTATTTTTAGCACAGTAATAGGCATATATTCACAGTTAATTTAAAGCAGTTATGATACAAGTGTTAAAAGCGTCATTTTATTTCGTTTTTTAAACACCGGCAACCCCACAGTCAAAGTAAATCACTTATACTCGAGTCTTTTTCGAATTTTTTAACTAGCCCTTGCAATAATTAAATCATATAAACTTGTTACGTTTGTAATTTAAGAAGTATGAAATATCTGAAAGATTTTAACGTTTACCTTTAAATTCCAAAGAAAGAAACACTTTACATTTTCAAGTAAAACTTCGCTAGTAATATTTTGCAGTCTATTTCCTCGTACCTACCTATTTACTCGTCGTCCTCTGCGAACCGTGGGGAATTACTTTATCTTTCCAGGATTTATTAGTCAACAAAGAGTTGGAAAAGTTCCTGAAACCCAGGATTTCCCTAACATATTTTACGGTAAGATGTAGTGTCTTTCCGTACAAAATTTTACGATTGTTATAAGCCTATGTTTCTAAAGTAGGCCGAAATGGAGTTTTATTGAGGTCTAAAAACAGGTTGTTAGGAAATAGTAGATTTCATTTGTATAGATATACTGTTTTACCGAGGTTAAAGATGGTGACGTGCCAGGCAACATGTTTACAATCTCGTAATTAAGTAACATTTTGGAGAATTTATCTTTTTTATTAGTAGGAAATGCATATAGATGATGCTTTTGAATTTAATTTTAGGGTGCAACGTAGAATGAAAAATTTAATGATATTTTAAGTGTTTAGAAATATAACTTTATAAATACAATTTAAATGTAGGCTACAAATTACGTAGAAAAATGCTTCTCATTTACCTTCACTTCCAAGTATATATCTATATGATGTTATAAATAAATACAACACTGTGTGATATGGAAATATCGTCCCAGTTTTAAAATGCGAGTGAATAATATTATTGTCAGTATATTTGCTAAAACATGGGTTATTATAAAATTTCACCTGTTGCATCAACTTATGCAAAGGTAAGAACGTTTTTTAAAATATCTTTTAACTTCTTCATTAATTTGACCGCCAAAGGCAAAATAATTTAAAGAAATTGTAAATAAAAATGTTACAACAGTGTCCAGGTTGTTAGCACTGCATAATAAAAAGTAAAACAGCTATGTCAAGTACACAGGATCTCTAAATTGAATTAAAGTAACGGATCCACTACAGCTTTTTTGTTTGTAAAATTCTCAACAAGTTCTCCAACTGGCATTAAATACTTTTCTGTACTTTCCTTAGCGGCAACTTAATTTTTTGCAATACTAAGATTTTGATTGTCATGTTTACTTCACGATATCTGTGCTGTTAGCTGTATGCCACAACACGGTTTATCCACTACAAAATGCAAAATATACTTAGTTCTTTATATTAGTAAACGTAAGCATGAATAAAACTATCATAATTACTTTTGGCATAGCTATACGAGAAGCAACTTTTAAATCATTGAAAAAAGGACTTTTAAAAAATAGGTATTTCTAATGAGGTCATCTATTTGCAATTACATGCTTGGGAAAGGTAGATCCTTCACTGATGTACTGTCAAAATTTCATGATATTTGGAGGAATAGAAGCGGAGACAGTATGTTTGTGACATCGGTACAAAAATGAGCATCGAACAAAGGGTTTCGTTTTAAACTTGCTAAAACTTTTACCGAAACGTTTCAATCGTTTAACCAAGTTTATGGTGATGATTGTTTATCCCTTGGCAAAGTTCATGAATGGTATACGCAGTTTAAAAGCGTTCGTGAGGACATAAATAATGAACAACATGTCGGCCAACCGAAATCTGGATCACTGCAGATACCATCAACACTGTGCGTGAATGACTTGACATCAAAGATAAACCAAAATTTTCATCGGAATTCATGGAATTTGTTATCGAGCGTCTCAAAAACATTAATTTATCGCATTTTGGCCGAACATTTGGACTACCAAAAAGTGTATGTATGGTTTGTTCCGCATAAGTTGACTGACGACCAAAAATTGTTCGAAGGACATCATCAAGGAGGCCAAAAAGAACAAAAACATCCTTTACAGCATTCGTTTTGACTGGTGATGAAACGTGGTGATCTCAATATGACCCAGAAACCAAGCGCCAAAATGCCTAGTAGTGAAAAGCGCCAGACGAGTCAAAAACAGGAAAATCATGTTTGAAAAAGTCAAAAGTGAAGACAATGTTAATTTGCTTTTAGGAGTCCAATGGCAATGTACACAAAGAGTTCCTTCCACGGGCCAATTAACGTTAATGCACAATTCTATCTTGGCGTTTTGAAGCGTTTGGTGCATCATATTCGTCGTACCCGTCCAGAATATCGCGCAGAAAGAAGTTGGCGTTTGTTGCACTATAATGCACCATCTCATTGATCCACACCGATCTCCTCGCATTTTTTCTGCCAACCACTCCCCACATTCGCCTGACTTGGCACAGTGCGATTTTTACCTTTTCAGGGAATTGCATTTGTCTATGACAGGAAAGCGTTTTTTGGACATGGATGCCATGCGTAAGGCTCATACGGATATCCTGAAGGACATCCCGACCGACAATATAAAACACTAATTCGATTTTTAGGCCATGCAAATTGCTGTATTGGTACTATTTTGATTAAAATAAATCGGTTTTGACAAAACTCCTATTTACTTTGGAATGCACTGTAAGAACTTACTACATATTAATAAGTGTTATTTATTGATTTCATTATTACGATTTTATTTTTAACATCTTTCACAAATTTTAGGAAAATAGGTTACACATTTTTTTCGTTTAAGTACTTTATATCCTTTATAGTTATACTACTCATAACTAATTATAATTAAATCGTTAAATAGGCACAATTGAATCTTCCAAACTGTTACTCAATTATTAATTGTTGGTGATTCGTCCTTATCGTTTACGTTTCCACAGTTGACGCAAAATTTCCCGTCTACCACACGCATTAACTCAGCTGTTCATTTAGTGTCATTGATTTACCTATCTAACTGTTCTCTGTTGTCTCTAATATGAGTGTGCGTGTATTTTTATATATGTCGTACGAATACCTTCGTATATGAATATGCTCCCCATTGTGTATCGTGTATTCCCCAATACCCTCGTTAAAAATAGTCCGAAATTAAACACAGACACACTTACTTAGTTATGTACGTGGAGTAATCATAAATAATGCATCGGTTCACCAAAATATCAAATTGTAAAGCTGTTTACTTTTATTAGTTTGTGTTGTTGTCTGTATAAATATGGATGTGGACATTTAAGTAAATAATAAATTAATCGTTTTGTTCGAATAACCAAAATCGTCATTGTTTATTTGGAAATACTTATTTGTCGGGTGTATTGTCCGACTTTGTTTGAGTAGCAATATCAAAGGTAATAAATTAACAATTATTAAGTTATGTTAATATAAATCAGTTAATTACTGAATTGTAACAAACAATTAAAAAACGGTTAAACTCGTACTTGATTCTTTTACATTAGAAGCTTGAATATTTATATAGATATTGGACTGATTGTATTGTCCACAATTTACAAATAAGGAACTAAGTGGCAAAGTGATATGTAATAAATATTTATAAGTCAAATTATTTATTTATTTACAGATCGACAAAAATAAGTTTGCATCTGAGACAGCTCCACCCACAAATGCGCAGTAGATATGTCAGGAGAAACGTTCACCGTGCTTACATCTTATTCATTCTAGCCTAATGCGTTCTTTCTCAGTCTCTAGAACCTTCGCTTGAATCAGAAACGCAAACTTATTTTTGTTTATACCAAATTTTGAACTATTCTGGAAAAGAAAAGACGTCTGGAATTGGCAACTCTTATATCAAAATGGGTGCCTAAATGCTTAAAACATTTGACCCAGAGGCAGAGTCTTATCAACACTAGAACATTGAACATGAATCATCTGCGGATGGGAACACCTGGACGAGGAAGTGTATCATCTGGATGAAATCCCAGAACAAGCCGTTAATAGGAAACACACCGGAGTGATGTTAAAAGAACACAAGTGTTACCAAATGGAAAACAATAGCAATTGTGAAGTTTAAGGCAGATAGAGGGTATTTAATAAACCTGAATAACATCAAAATCCTAGTAAGAGCAAGCAGATTTTGGCCAAAATTCTACAATAATTCGAAAGAAATTCAGAAAAATTGGACTACTTGGTATTTGTAGAGGGCCCATAGACAGCAAAATATAATTACTGGCCAGGGTATTCAATCCATTTTCGCAGTTTCTTCTGCCGAAGAAAGCGAGCTGTCTCATGAAGCGTTTTTGAAAAATGACAACAAATATTTTTCTTTAATTTCCTGTGCAGTAAAAGACAAAATAAGAACAGTTGTATATAAATAGTCACAAATAAATTATTTTAGAGTCATACAATGACAAGGGACAACTACAGGAAAAAGTATCGGTTGATTGGGAGAAATTCTACTTTGTCTCTACATAATAAGCTCTTACTTTATGAATAAATCTAAAGCCTTCATGGACATTTGACATGTAGTTAAAAAGTTGTCCTAAACAAAATATCGTTCGAATCAGAGATTCCAGAATAAGATATTGAGAAATATCTGAATTAATATATTTTTGGTACTTCAGTAACACTATTGGGACCCGACTACAGATGCTGTAATGAACAACACCAAGAAGTTTGTTCCATGAAGAAGGTCTTCATCGATATGTAATTGTCGATATTTTCTAGTTTCTGGACCTGCAGGATTAATACAAAAACAGGACTGTGAGGTAGTGTGGATCATTATTGGCTACACATATGAAAAGAAATAAGTAATAATCGAATAAATACCGTGTGATATCTAATTGTGAAAACAAATAAACAAACAAAATTTAAACTATTAAATTCAATTCAAAGGAAACTTATTCCTAGTTTTTAGAATGGATAATGTTTTTTTGATACGTTAAAAATCGAAGTGCGTCTTCTGATTTGCCTGATTTTTTCAGTGTGATATTTTTGAGCTAGAAAAAGCATAGTTTCATAAAATACCCCTTGACTGATTATTTTAGTCGAATATTTCTTCACAGATGGCAAAATACCAAATACCAAAATAAGAAAAAACTTAAAACTACACCATAAAAAGAAACTTTAGACAATATATCTTTACATGTTCTTAAAGTCATATTATTTAAAATAATTTATATTTTTCTCAAGCAAATGAGATTACCTATATCTCAATAGTAATGCGTTTTATCGTTAAGTGAATATTCAGAACGTATCCGGTAGTTGACCAACACAAATCAAAACAAGTTTAGGAGGAACCGTTACGATATAGATAAGAAAATTATAATTCGAAATAGTTAGGAAAGGAAACGAGCTGTGACGAAGGAAATCATGTCATCACATTTCATGCGACCCTTCCAAAAGGGGATAAGGATGCAGGACAGACGCCAGATAGAATCTTTCGATATAACACCGTCACAACATAATGTGTTGTTGAAATTTATTTTTATGCCTCTATAATTTACATGAGCGTACGTTAACATTAGATCGAGTAAATTGTGAACGTGATGAAACGGATAATGATAAGGCATGACGGTATTGTAAATAATATTTTTATTCAAACAATAAAATTGTTGTACCGCAATTATTTTATTTTTCTCACGGAGCTATGTCCGCTGAAACCTCCGTAAACCACGTTTTGCTATCTTTATTACACGTAGTTCGTTAAGGTAGTCGAGTTGTCACAGTGATAAATGAACCCGTACAGTAACGGGCTGTAAATAATTGCATTTGTTGTAATTATACTTCTTTT
Organism: Anoplophora glabripennis; assembly: GCF_000390285.2. Taxonomy (NCBI): domain Eukaryota; kingdom Metazoa; phylum Arthropoda; class Insecta; order Coleoptera; family Cerambycidae; genus Anoplophora; species Anoplophora glabripennis. The sequence continues at coordinate 702,878 of NW_019416363.1, read as the reverse complement.
CACAAACTGGAATATTCTGGACACCGCTCTTTGCATGTAAATTAAGATTTCATGGCAAAACCAATAGAGAGGATTTTCATGAACGCTTTTTTATTATCTAATAATAACGCAGAAGTTGAATTTTGACATTCATATGAATCGTACAGTAGCGGGGCGTAGGTCAGTCATTATTTTTATATTTAAATTAATTTTAGCAATAGAAATAGCGACTCGTCAAAATAAGAAGTGACGGTACCAAATATACATTTATCAGTAGTGGGTAAAATGGTACTATTTAGTATGAAAGAGTAAAAAATCAATTCTAAAACTGTTCATTAATATACGAGTTAATGTGTTTTATAATCATAAATATAATTTGTTCGATCAATATAAACTTAATTGCAAATATGTAATATATTTACTTATAATTCCCCGAATGTGATATCTGCTTGTATAGATAAAGGCTTTATTTATTGTAATAATTTGATAAAATACCTACTTGTTGTAATAACAAGTTACTAATAGAAGAAAACCATTCGCACTGATGCATTTTACACGTGCATCAGTTGCCGTAAATTCAGATCATATGATTATGAAATCACAAGCCAAAGGACCAAGGTCAAGAAGTCAGTCAAAACAGTACATTTCTCAGTGAAGGAAATGGTAATAAGTTTTCTCCACGTTTTTATTTTTCGCTGATTTTTGGTTGTTATTTATTATAAAATCTAAGTTAGTCGTCTTCATTTCAATAGCAATCCAAAAACAATATTATAACAATTTCTATAATCAATAACAATCTGAAGTAGCAATGAACATAAAATACTACTAACAATTAATAAGAAGTGCGTCAAAAGTTCCCTTAGAGCCCTTCAGTTACGATAGACAAGCATCACTTTTCAACGTAAACAGGACTTTCTTCTTTGAAAATTTTATAACCTATAAATATCACAAATTTTTGTGCTGTTAAAAAACGTATCTCTTCCAAAAGTACTTCAAAAGTTTTGATGGAGCACTTCATATTGAATGTAGTCTTTGGACATATTAGGAGCAATAACGACATTAGAGTTAGTCCCGGTTCCAGGATTATGGAAATGTCTATGTCGGAACTAACTTTGGGGATAGTATCGGACAAGCTATTTGGGACTCGAATAGAAGATCAGAGCAGATGGAAGGAAACGATTGACACCCTGGACAGATAGAGCCTGGTATGGTTTGCGGAAGGCAAGCTACAGTCTGGATAGGTTTCCTCCTGTGTTTCAAGCAGAAATCTTCGCGATTATGGTGTGTTTAGCAGAGAATGTACCTAGAGGTTATAGAATTCATATACATACTATCTGACAGAAAGCAGCAATTAAGGCACACATAAGGTAAGTTCAAAACTGCTTACAAATGCTGGCTGCCACTAATACAGATAGATTGTGTTGACAACACAGAAAGGCGTAGATGGAAGTGAGAAAGCGGAAAAACTCGCTAGAAGGAGATCCGAAACGAAGTTCATTGGTCCGGAGCCCTATTGTGGCACATCTCCTAGTGTAGTCAGGCTCTGGGTAAATGGACTGAGTCAGAACATAGAAAATACTAGGCTCAGAGAACAGGGCAAAGCCATGCAAAGGTACTTATGGTCCTTTGCAGAAAAGAACGAATAAGTTGTTGAGCTTGAATGAAATTTAGGAAAGTGACGGGACTTAGAACGAGACTCATTAAGAAACATATACACAAGCTAAGGCTTGTAGACAGTTCGGTCTGCCGGGGATGTGAATCGGCGGATAAAATTTTTCTGCATATCCTGCGAGAGTGTCCAGGATTCGGATGTAGTAGAATGACTCTCCTGGGAAAACCCTTTTTGGAACCCAAGGACCTGAGGGAAATATCGGCAAGGAAGCTTTTGGACTTTGAAAAAAGGACAATACTACTTGCTGAATAGAACTGAACAGTGGGAGGCACAATAAGTCTGATAACGCCACTGTGCTGTGGGACTTGGGCAGAACCAAACCACAGGTACGAGAAGAAGAAGAAGAAGTATTAGGCAAACTATTATTAGCCTTTAAATGTTATTACGTGTTGTTTTGATGTGAACGTCTTTTTTTTACAAATGGGTACTATTTTTTTAACGACCCTCAATTCTTTGGTACCTGTTAATCACAAATATGAAAACAGTATATACTTGAACAGCTCTACCTGATATAGTATTTCAAAGTTGTTTACACAGAATGTACTTTAATGTCTAAGTACAGCTGTCGTATCAAGAAAAGCAAATAAACGTTCAATTAACCAACCTATTGTGTTATCAAATATTATTTCCAATTCTCATTTATGCAGACACAAGCTCATTTCGTGGTATTTTCCAAATCTTCTAAAATAATAAATTCAAACTAGCTACTACCCAGACAATAACATATTGAATAATTCAGTGTTCTAATAATCTAAAACTCAACACTGTCAGCTTTCCTAATATATAAATATGTAATTAAGATAATCTACATTCTGCTCACAGTCAACTAGGGTTGATATCGAAAATAAACTTTTGCGTTGTCATTTAAAATGCTCCTAAAACTTTGTTATTAGGTTCTTCTTGTTATTTTAGTGCATTACCTCAGACATATTGTGAAGCGATTCTAATATTAACTTGTACTATTATTTTCAAAAGTAAATAAGCTTTCCAAGGAGCCCCATAACTCCACAGCAAATTGAAAGAGCCTTTCTTGGAAAATGCCTTCATTCAACTCAAAAATGAATAGCCAGGAGGAACGGAAATAGAATACTGTGGTATTTGTTAACAAGTTAGAGATATTTTAATTTTCGAAACAATTAAAGTCTAGTAAAAGAAGTAGATAGATTATAACTACTTATAAAGCACATTTTGACAATAATTTAATGTTGGTCATTTATATCGGGTGTCCAATTTCTGCGCCATTTACGCAGTAAAGTACTGCTAACGAAAAATAAAAGGCAGCTGACAGTTCAGAATTATTAAAAAACTTGAAGAGGTTAATTGAAAAATTTAGGGAGACTGGATCAATTACTGATCTTAATTCTCTAGCAGTCCTTCAACAAAATATCGAAGCAGTTCATGAGAGTGTTGCTGAGAGTCCAGGTCAATTCGGCACTGTAGTCAATAATTGAACATTTCAAGAAGCTCTCCACAGCGCGTTCTCTCAAACGATTTACATCTTCATGCTTGCAAGGTTCAATTGACTTAAGCACTGAAGCCTACTGTCCACACAGAGAGAAGAGAGTTCGTTGAGTGGATCATAGAATAATAAGTGCATCCTGATTCGAACAGAATGACCTGCAGCAAGGAGGCTCAATTTCATTTTGATGGCTTCGTTAATCGACAAAATTGTCGTATTTGGGTGCAGAAAATCCACGAGTGATTGTTGAGAAACAAATGCATCCACAAAGTGTTTGGTATTAATTTTGAGCTGAAGGCTATAACAGTTAATGGTGCCCGCTATCGCGACATGATAATCCAATTTATTTTACCTAAATTGCAAGATCTACATCCAGATCTTACAATTTAGGTACAAAAATTGGATTATACGACATATAGTTTCAACAAGACGATGCCACAGCCTGAGAAATAATTCAATATGTGCAGTTATTTTCTGGTCATGTAATTTCCCGTTCTGAAAATCGGAATTGCCCGCCCAGATCATGCGACTTAACGCCGTTCAAATTTTTTAAAGTCTAAGGTTTCTGCCAACAAGCCCGTGACCACCCACGCTTTGAAGAAGGAAATTCAGCCGCATTAATACAAAGCTGTCATGGAAAATTTCGACAAACGCCCTATGTGCAAAGCCGTTGGGGACATTTACCCGATATGTTATTCCATACATAACCCTATTTTTTATACTTTATGAATCAGTAAAAAAATAACAATTTTTAATTAAAAAACTGTGTTTTCTATCAAAATTACTTCATACGTGTATGTCCCAACACCTTTAAAATGTCTAAAATTAAATAAGAAACGAACACAAACTAATATATTTTCATAACTTTCACAAGGTAAAAAAATAGGTAAGTGTATTTGTTATAACATCAAAAATGAACATTAGAAAGCTTAGTTAATGTACATAAGAGTATTAAATTTATTATAATATGAAAAATAGTAATTTCTATTTCTTACATATTTAAACAAAATAGATACTTATATGGAGATATACATTTTATTATCTTGAACTACAATAGCCTAAAAAAATACGCGGCAATTATGTATATTAAAAATGAAATACAGCTAAAGGTTCTTTAGATCTAGTACAAAAAAGATAAGTTTCTTACCAAATTATAAACAATAGAAATGCAGCTTTCTTAAGTATTATTTTATCTTTAAAAGCAACTTTTTAAATTTTATTCAAAATGGAGCATTAAAATTTCTTTATGAACTAGTTTTCCGGGCAATACAGTAGCGTTTACGACCTAGTATTGTATTATTGGTATCTGAGAGCTCTTGATTTATATCTCTAATGGTTACCTTCAGAATAAACACGCGTCTTTTAAATATAACTTAAAGTCACCTTATAATTGTCTTATATCTTGCTAGTTGATGAAAATGACTCTGTGCATTTACTTAGATACAAGTTTTTTGTATAGGTATCATAGATTGATATAAAAAGCATTATGACCGAATCTTTAACCTTTGACATGTACTTAATAGCCCTCGACTAGTCTCAAACTATTATCTTCATGCAAAATCCCCTAGCTTTAAACCTCCATAGATTATAAATTAAAATATCCCAGTTACTTTACTGATTCGGCGTTAACATTACATCAATTTTATCTCCCGATTATAACAATTTTGAAGTTAACGCAATTTTCATTATTTTGCGGATGGTCACAATATCAAGTATGAAAAACAAACGTTTTACAAACGTGTAAAAATGTTTTAAGTTGCTTAAAGAAGCCTGATACATAACTAGGCTAGAATACATATACATCAGTCTTCAGCAACTCGAGGAAAGAAAGAGAAAAGGGAACACAGTTATGTTTGAAGGGTGTGTCCAGATTGGCCCTTGACCGGTTTATAGTTGGTTATACCGTACTTTGAGGCGATCTATAGTAACTAGATTAATGCCCTCTTCACTGTGGAAATCTTTAATAAAGTACACTGCAGAGGAAGCATTCGAAGTTTAAAATTTCACAGATGCGAACGGATCACGATGAACAGTTGCTCGTGGATAATACAGTAAAACTCGCCCAAAACATCTGGCCGGCCAACAAGTATTATATTTAAGTTACCTGTCTGGGTTATTGTTCTTGAAAAAAAGTCCGAATCTGTGGTACTTACAGAATTAGGAAAGGTAAAATAAAATTCACTCAGTACCTACAAAAATAAACATATGTTTTTTAGTAAAGCACGGATATTTTTTCTATTACAGACAATCTATTAATTTCTAAGATTTCTGTGACAATATTTCGGCACAGTTTCCACCTTCTTCAGAGAACAACACAGAAGAAGTATTTTTTGAGTTTTTATTGTGACTAACTTCTCTGAAGACAAACCACCTGTTCCACAGAGGATTCTGGATATCTTGGAAAATCCTTATAATCTACTAAAGCTACTAAAAGTTCTCTCATCCACTGCATATAGCGTAGAAGATTTGACAAGCAAATTGGACCATGTTGAAAGGATAGTCGATGTCTTCAGAGAAGAATTACTATTTATATTTTATTTTATAAGTTTAAGAAGTAAGGTTCTGCAAAGGGTTATTTCTTCTACAAAATAATTTTGTATACAACTCGACTTTTTCCACTCGTGGAAAAGCTTCCAAAAAATCTATTGCTCTATGTAACAGTTACATAAATAATTTATTTTAATGTCAGTTCACTTTTCAATAATATATATTTTCATTCATGATTTCAATAGATTTTGCAGGCATTCAGTTTATATAAAAAATTAAGATAAACTGATATTTATACACACTGTGTCCCAAAATGATGGGGATCATATTTTTTTCCAGTTGAAATTTAAAAAAAAAACCTGTAAGATTTCAATTAATAAATTGTCACAGGAAATTGTCACTTTCCTGTAATATTTTCTATTTTTTGAGCCATATTTATATATATTTTATAGTACAACTAGATAGCCGTTCCAAAGACGAATTCGGCGATATAAGGTTATATCTACCTTTTTGTCATAGTTGTCGAAAAATGAAGGAATTATGAACACAATAATTTAGTACTACTTTTTATTTTATTACAGCAAATGTGGTCCCCATTAACCATTGTACAATGCCCAATTCGGTGTTCAAAGTAGTCAATTACATTTTGCATAACATTTGGTGATATGTTTCAAACTTCTTCTCTGATACGATCATTCAATCCTTCGATAGTGTCCACATACACTTTACTTTTTAGATAACCCCACAAAAAAAAACTAGTGGGATTAAGTCAGGGGCGCATGGTGGCCATTCAAGCGGCCTTCTTCTGCATATCCATCGATTTGGGAAAATTGCATTAAGGTAATTTCTTACATCGAGGCGAAAATGTCAATAGGCATCATTTTGTTGGAACCAGACATCACCAGCAGGCATATTGTACTCATTAGGATTCTGGAATAATTTGGAGAGTAACTCAGTATACTGAGCTACAGCACTTAGACCCCATTGGGCCCCTTATGCATCACCAAAACGAGAGATCAGCTTTCATCAGCCGTCAACTAGCCTATCAAGGAGAGAATGGTGATGACGTTGCTCAGGTGGATCTTTCTGATGTAAGCCATAAAAGGCCATCGTTCTCCTCGCACGGATTCTCTCGTTGACAGTGCACTCACAGAGTATATGGAGAACTGTTTCATCTTCTTGCTCACACCTCTACAGAGGTGTTTCACACTTCCTTATATTGTAGAGGTGTTTCCTTAGCCAGCAGTGTCTGGTATGCTGGGTTAAGGGACATGACTGGTGCAATGATAATAAAGAAGCTGACAAATTAGCTAGAAAGGCATCGGGTCATATTATATACGGACTTGGCCCCTCTAGTGTGCTTTCGTTATCGGCACTTTTTGAAATGATTATAGAAAACACCCACAGAGAGTTTAGATGAAATAAACAGTTAACAATTTCCAAATGAGTTCTTAGGATCCCCAGCAAAGACACAGCCAAAAAATACCTGGTTATGTCCAGAGGGAGCCCTCGCCTAGTGACGGGAACTCAGACCGGACACTGCTCATTAAGGTTAGGAAAAATTAATTCTAGGGTTCGAAGCAGCTGAAAATGCAAAAAATCCAAATAAATGTCGCCTGTGTGTTTTTTTTACAACCGATGCGAGTTTTCTGGGCTCCAACACCTAGTATTTTACCTGGTCACGCTTCTGTTTAAGGAAAAAGTTGCTTCGTCAGTGAAAATTATGTGATTTTTTAAGTTGTATTGTGCTTCAAATAAATCTATAATTTCTTCACAAAACTGTAATTTTCCATTTGCGTCATCTGCCCATAGTTCTTGTAAAACGTTAACTTTGTAAAGATGCCACATTTGAGACTTCAGAGTTCTGTGAACTCAGGACCTCGACAAGTTGAAGTTGGCTGAGATGAGGATGAGAATGGATGAGTGAGGATTTTCAGTAACGGCGAGCATTTCATTTTGACGATCATTTTCGCTTACCGTTCTTCGCCTTCCTGATCCAGGTTATATGTATTTCCTATTATTAGCATAAGCAATACATTTATTATTATTCACGATTTAAAACCAATGATTAAGCGAATGCACTAAAATAGTGTTGATAAGAAGCAGTCTGTAAAACTGATAAGATATGACGTTATTATCTGTGCATTCAGTTGGGGTGAATTAATAATAATAGATTTTAAGTTATAGTTTATTCTTTTCAACAATAACGTACGAGTACATATATATTCCTTTTTATGTTCGCTTTAATGACTTGAAAGGGCCTTGTACAATATTTGCGTATCAACACAATTATTACGGTATTTTTCTTTTAAAACGGATTACCCGAGAAAAAAGTCGGCCAAAGGAATTTTAAAAGAATTAATTAAGATGACTTATTCCAAATTGTAGAAAGAGTTATACATTGAAGAACAAATTAATGAAAAAAAAATTAATAAATAAATTTTACCGACGCGACGCGATGTGTTGAATTTTGTTGCGATTTTAGTTAGGCACATTTGTCAAAATCAAATTCCGCAAAGTCTAATCTGAAGGCTTATGTAAACTAGCTTTGAAAGAAAACCATGTTTTCACTTTATTTGTATACATTTGCTTNTTTAAAGATTATTTGTTTTTTTTGTAAAGTATTCGGGATTTAAAATGAAATTCTATTTTACTTTTGATGATTTGACTGATAACTAGATTACCTCTGTTAATTTTGCATAAATGATTTATATGAATTTTAGTAGAACATGAGTTCTCATCTCAGTAGTCGGTTCATATAGTAAATTTTTACTGGTAACTGAATTTGCAAAAGAATTAAATAATATCTTTGTGATCTGGGTTCAAACTTTATATTGATATAAAAATGACAAACAAATTAATAAAATTTTCTAGTCCCTATTTAATATGCTCTAACTTATATCTATTCTACAAACATGTACTTATTATCTTCTACTATTACTTATTATCACTCACTTATTATCTATCTACTATCCGTTCTTTCTTTCACTGTCCATGACTTCTTAAGTAGACACTTTCCCTCTGCAACGTCTCTTCGGTCCTCTTCCTTCTAGTCGTCTACTCACTCTCTCCTTGTGGTTCTTGGTCTCTTGTCTCGCTATGCTAGATGGGATTTCTAGACTCTCCTGATCTCTCACCCCTTGTCTCCTTTAGTCTTAGCTAAGATAATTCATATAATTTTACTAATATGACCTTTTTTTTATAGTTACGCTTTAGTTATCTGAATCTCCTTTCTCTATCTTCTAATACTAATTCTTTTCTCAAGAAAGTTTTCCTTCGGGTTCTCAATAACAGCTTTTCACTTTTCCTTTGGTCTTTTATATTTTAATTTGCTTTTACTTATATAATCTTCTTGTATTCTCTTTGACAATTCCTTTTTTTCCGTCTCCTAGAGTACCACTGCACTGCACACTTAATTTAAAATACAATTTTTTTTTTCATTTAACCAATCAGATCACTTTAAATTTTACATTTTCAATTTAACTTTTGCAATATTATTTAATTCCTATTTTGCTATATAGTACCCTTATTTTATAACCACTTTTATAAATTTAGATTAATATTTCATTAAAATTCATAGTTTACTTTTAAATTGTCATTATGTATCTAATTGTCATAAAATTTCAAATCTGTAACTTATACTGTCATTCTTTGACATTAATCTCTTTTCAACCCAATACTGAAATTTAAACTTTTGAACTTTTGATTCATCTCAATATATTTCTTTTTATGTTCGCTTTAATGATGGGAAAGGGCCTTGTACAATATTTGCATATCAACACAAATATTACGGTATTTTTCTTTTAAAACGGATTACCTGAGAAAAAAGTCGGCCAAAGGAATTTTAAAAGAATTAATTAAGATGACTTATTCCAAACTGTAGAAAGAGTTATATGTATATATATTGAAAAAAATAAATTTTACCGACGCGACGCGACGTGTTGAATTTTGTTGCGATTTTAGTTAGGCACATTTGTCAAATTCAAATTCCGCAAAGTCTAATCTGAAGGCTTATGTAAACTAGCTTTGAAAGAAAACCATGTTTTCACTTTATTTGTATACATTTGCTTCTTTAAAATTAGAAAAATGTAAATTAAAGTAAGTTAATCTCTGGCTGTACTGCATAAAGCGCAGCTACTTAAAAAATAATATCTAATAGAGGCCTAAAAAATTTTATAGCTAAATTTAGTTGAATATGTCAGAAAAGTTTACTGTACTAGTAAATATAAAAAGTGCCACAAGGGGATAACATGATTTAAACTATTATCGTTATAATTTATTAAAACATGAAATCAATTTCGACCCATATAATACACGAAAACCCTTCTGCCCCCATATTTCATGTACGGGATATATTTAGTGCAGCGTGATCTGATAAACACAATTCACTTCATTTTGATGATGGGGGCTACGAAGCCTTCACGTTGGCGAGTAATAAAACACTGATCCATAATAAAATGTACGTATTTATTACAGTCACTTTTCTGTTACAATTGTAAAGCTAAACACTTATTACAAAAATATGTTTAATTTGATTCAAAAAGTGCCCGATTTTTTATTAGAATTGATTGTAAATCACTTCTTTTAGTATCTTTCATTTTTACGTAACAATAAATACGTACATATTAAGCGATTCCAAAGTAATTTAAAAATTTTTCCTAAATTCTTATCAAATAAAGTTATGTTAACCCTTTCGTACTAAATATCTGGATATGCTAAAAGGCAATTTATTAAATAATATTTCTAGCCTTACAAGAACGTCTGCTATTATTCGTAGTTATAATTAACCACTTCAGGCAAAGATCTACCGGAATCTCAGACACAATAAAGTAGTTTTTCTGTATTTTAGTTCGTTGATAAGCAACCATCGCAAACAGTACGGAAAATTACTTTTCCGGACTAGGTCGGTGACATTATTCGAAAAATTTTCGAAATTTTTTAAGTTTTTTTTTGGAAAACTTTCCGGACATTGAAGAAAACAAAATCCAATTGTTTCCAGCACTATTCGGCTTTTCTCTCCTATGCTTCTGTTCATCAACTTTTAATTAAATTAAAATTAAAGTTGATGACTCAAATCAGATTTCGATCTCAATTCATACCGTTTCTTGACTAAATTTCTAATTAATTTTTGTGCAGTCTGTAATCACTTAGGAAAACAGTTTTCTTTTAAAACTACCCTTTTTCTTCTCTGAAAAAAAAAAAAATAAATTTTTTTCATCAATTTAAACGTTATTTGCGGTAAAAATGTGAGAAAACCTCAAAAAAAATTTTTTTTTCCATTTTAGTCATGATTATGAAGTGTTTAAGCTCAAAAAAAGTGACCCTTTAATTTTTTTTCAAAAGTTTGTTTGAAACAAAGAAACGGTTCGCTAGATCAAGATGAAACTTTACAGGGTTTTTCTGCGTATATCGAACTGTAAAAGTCATGCTTAACATTAGTCATTTCTGGAAAATTTCTAATCTAGCAGTCACTTTACTAAAAAAAAACATAAATTACCCTTTTCTTCCTGTTCGTGTAAAAGATGAAAAAGAATTTTGTCCGAAAAGTTGCGGCAGCATGTTGTAGGAAATTTATTCCAGTTTTCGAAACTGCCCTTCAATTCTCTGTAGATCATTTGTCGCCGAGATATCGATGATTGAAGACTAAAGGATCCTTTTCCATTAAAAATCCCATATTTCGATGAAAGATGGTCGTATCGAAATATAAAAAGAGAAAAGTGAAGCTGAATAAAGAAGGTATCTAGTCCATGCAATGGCTTAGCTGAAAAAAATTGTTTTAAGTCCGTAGACTCTAAAAAAAAAAATTTGCAAAATTTTTTTGTCGCGCTATTTCTCAGAATTGCATGATAATCGTAGCTCCTAAAAATGTTCGACCGAAAGATCTAAAAACTAGAATCTTAGAGCTTCAAAAAGCTTTTTTTAATAATTACCGATACGACTATATTTCGCTTAAATACAGTCTGTCAAAAATCACGGAAAAATTTCAGAAATTCTTTTGACCTTTAATTTTTTGCACTAGTTTATATATCAATGTCTTCCGTTGTTAAGTGTTGCTCTCAACATGAAGTAATTTGATCATAACGTAGATACCTTCAACTTGTAGAAAAATCGGAAAAGTATGCAATCATAACATTTTCGGATCGGGAGGTCGTATTTTTTTTTCAAGGTAATAAGTCTTAAACGGTTTGTAAGCGAATTCGTACTTCTCCCCTAGATTTGTTTGGTAATAAATGTAGAGTCACATTAGTTGCAGCTGCTACTAATTCTGGTGATGTCCCGGACACCTGAACGTCATTTACACTGTCCATTTTAAATATTTTTGAATATGTTTTAGCACTTTTAAAAGGAATTTGACTTTTATCACAACAATAAATAAGCAATGATTGTCAAGGAAATGATTTCATGAGCAATTTGATTGTAATGAAGAAATGTTAGATATGCATTAACACAAATTTCTTAGTTCATATCAATTAATTAATATTGTTTGCGATTTCACAAAAAATAGTATGTGTAACTTGTAGAAAAAGCACATTCTCGAACTCAATGCGTTGTCGTCCGAGAATATACGGCTTTTACTACTAGATACACAATAAACTATTAGGAAGCAAATGCAAATAAAATACAAACATTTGCAACCTATCTAGGAATTATTATATTTCCTTATCCAGTTCTAACTTACACAGACAATATAAATGAGGGTGGACCTATCATCTGGTACGAATATGACTTTATGCCGTAACGTTGTTTTACCTGGTTCCGACCGTTTCGATTTCAACCACCTGCTTAGCATTTCCGCTATTTGAGTTCTCTGTAGGCGGATACCAAAGTAAATTTAATGAAATGAAAACGCTTCATTTGAAACAGGAATATTCGTAAAACATGTGTGGGAGTACTAATCAACTACTAAAGGAAGTTATCTGTGCAAGTTTTGATAGACATAGTACCTATCTAATTCATTGTTGAAATTCCCGCTTATATTAAATCGTTATTAAAACAAAAATATGTGTGTGATTTTAAAGTTTTTCAGCTTTAAGCCTGATCGCCGCCATTTATAGACTTACATCGTACTTCCTTAGAATTGCATGTGTTGTTCTCGTGCCAGACTTTCCGGGGACGGATCTGCTTTCAGTAGCTTGCCCTTTCGGTTCTTGTTGCTGCTAAGGCCGCTACGAACTGGGCTTCTCAGGTAATTGTAGTTCTCTGAGATGTTCCATGGTGGCCTCTGTTGCTAATCGCTTCCTACGGTTCCAAACGTTGCGCCCCCACACAGCCTAATCCAAGAACAACAAGGACAAGTCAAAGGAAGTACAGTGTAAGTCTGTAACTATGGCGACCAAGAACATAGGCCACGACACAAAACAAAAAGAATATACTTTAAAGATATTTTTTAGTCATGTTTACCTGTTTATTAACTGGTACTTCCTGTTTTAGTTTGCTCGATCAGCAAAATTTATAATAAACTAAAACAAAGAAAATGTGTAAATAAAAAATTCTTGATGTACATTATTTTTGTTGCAAATATGTGGAACAATATTGATTAAGGAAAAAGCTAAGTAAAATATAAATGATAACTCAAGGAAGACATAAACAATAAAATTAACTCTGTTAAATTTCTGTATCTATTTTGGTTTATCGCTTGGATATTTTAGAATGTTTGTTTACCTCGAGGTTATTTAAAACTCGAATCATCTCTTGTTAGTAAAACCGCAGCGCTTTAGATACAACTGTGGTTATTGAAGTCATTATCGTCGTTTGTCACAACACTGACCTTGCCTTCGAATATATGGTGATATTAGAACTTAACTCCCTTCAAACGGAGTGTATTTATTATTGTTGTATTTCCTTCGGAATTAAATCATAACATCTGACGTTTCACTTTATCTTCCATTGATTGCTTATAGATTTATCCATCAGTAGGTCTTGTTTTTCGAAACAAGTTGCTTTTATAAGGTAGATTGTTTTCTTACGCTTCTACTGAAAATAACACATATTGACTCGCTAGCACAGAAGTAACATCAATAATGCACTGTAGAAGTTTATTCTCATGTTCCCTTTAGGAGATGAGTTATTCGAGGCGTTATCCGCTAAATAATTTTTGCTTTTTCTATGTCAGCATATTTTATACATGAAACTTTCCGAAAACGTTTTATATATTTCAGTAAAATATATTAGACAGTAATAATTCAATCAAGAAGGGACAATAAACAATATTTTGACCAAATACCTTGACCCTTGTAACTGCTATATTATAAACTTTTGAGTATACAAGGAGTCCATTAAAGAATGGACCAAACATTACCACTAGATTCTACGACGAAAATTAATGGGAATAAGTATACCCTTTTTTAAGCAGAAAATTTGGGGGAAAATATTTTTCCAGTCCAAAGTGAAATACACGATGGCACAAAAAAGTTTTGTCAGTTTAAATGCATCCTAATGGTCACTTGTAGCGCCCTCTAGAACGAAATCATCAATAAATTCGAATTACTCATCCCAAAAAACCCCGGATACGAAATTTCATTAAATTAGCTCGAAGTCAAAAGATATTAAAGAAAATGTTATTTTTGTTCCCACCCTGTATGGCGATAACTAAGAGTTTATGAGCAACACTGTATATGACTTTTGCCACTTAATTTTCGGCGTAGAATGTAGTGGTAAAGGTTGACTCATTCTTTAAAGGACACCGTGTATAGGGTGTTTACGTAAATAAAAATATATACTTACTGTTTTGTAACTGTATGCATGAAACAATATGGATTGTATGAGCAATTTTTCTAATGGATTCTTATACATTTTTGAAAAAACTGTTGTCAAGGATGATATTTTTAGTTAAATATTTCAGAATTCAATACGGTTACCAAGCGATAAGTGATCTTTTATTGCAGTAAAATCATATATAGTTTCGGTAGAGTTTTTTCGCTATAATAGCTTTATTCGCTTTATTTCTGATAGGTAGGTCTAACAATATGCACTTAAATAGTCATTCTTACCTAAAATTGCAATTTTATATAAATACATATATGCATGAAATCAAAATAAACTTATATTTCTATTTTGTATTTAACTGAACCAAATTGATTTAAGTAGTTGTTTACTTGATCCAAGCGTAATTTATTATCTTAACTCAAGTGATTTCCTCGGTTTTCAAGGATAGTAATTTTCACGCTAGAATTACTATTAGTTGTACTCGACACGTCTCTCATCTCGTTTGTAGAATGTCAACATCATGTTGGCCTCATAATTCACACGTTGGTTTGGTTTGCAGGCTTCCTTGGTGTTTATCAATGATTGAACAATTTTTTTGAGGTACTGTAACATTGAGTTATGTCAAGAACAGTCTACTGCAAGGTTCCAATGTATCCAGCAACTCGTGTATTTGAGGAAAGTATACATTGGCCAAACGAGAGGAAGAACATCATAGAAAAATTATTATCAGTTGCAGAGCACTAGCCAGATATAGGACAAGCAATATTTTTACCGAGACTATACAGAGAAGAAATAGAAATCCAGATGAATCGAGATAATTTAAATCGAGATGCAGGGTTAAAACTACCTGAAATGACAATAAACCATGCACCGGGATGCCGTAATCCAAAAATTGTTCAATCATGATTCATATTCTGTACACTTTTAGTATATTTTTAAAAACTTAACCGATAGTAATAAATTGTAAATGAAAAAAAAAAAAAAAAGAAGAGATTGAGAGAGAATATATAAATAAAACAAATTAAAGAAATACAGTAAATTGTTTCAAGTCTCTTTAAAGTTCAAATAATAAACATGTTTTTATTTGAGGAATAATAATTATTGGGGGAAGTAACTTATCGCATCCAAATAAGGAAATCAATGAAATTTTTAATGTTAAATAAGTACCAATAGGTACTTTTACTTAATAAAATTAAAACGAAGAGTAAGGTGAAGGATGATTCGCTAGCATTTATAAATATTTATATTGTTTCTAATTACCAGGTTTTTGCACTAATTGGCTTCGCTCAGTTATTTCAACTTCGTCTATGAGTTATTTCAACCCAACAAATAAAAGTCACAGTGGTCTAGGTTCAGACATCCTGGTGACCATGATATCGGATCACCATTTATTTGGAAATTGAGTTTCTAATCAGAGCTTAACTGCCTTGCTCTGTGTCTAATATGGATTACCTCCAAATATGTGTTGTTATGATACATTTCCGAATAAGAATTCTTTATATTTCTTTCTATTTCTATTGCTCTGTTATAGGTTTATCAGAAACTTGGCTTAATAATAAGATTCAAAATGACGTTTTTGATTTAGAAAACTTTTCACTTGAAAAGAGCTGTTCGTGGAGGTGGAGTGGCTTTTTATATAAAAAATCATATTAAGTTTAAAATATTAAAGATTGAATACTAGATTCTATATATAGATTTTATTGAACAACTTTGGATTAGTACAAAAATTGGAGGTAAGAACTTGTGCTTTGGTACAGTGTACAGGTCTCCTGATGTTAATCTGAGGATGGCTATTGATGACTTAGAATCTACACTAGTTGGCGTTCTACTTGACTTTGATTATGTTCTTTTTGGGGGTGATTTTAATGTCGAACTTTTAACTGCGAATAATGCTACGTTGTTCTTAAACAATCTTTTAGTTAAATATAGTATTATAGTATTGTTATATATATAACACAATGTATTGACTGCCCTACTCGGATTGCTCCTACTAGTCAAACGCTTCTAGATCTTATGGTTACGTCAGGTAATGACATAATTATGAATAGTGAGGCTATTAATATGGATGGTATTTCTGATCATAAGTTGGTTACATGTAATTTGAAGATTGACAAAGTTAAGCAACCTTTACTATTCCGTACCTTCAGGGACTTTTCTAATTTTAATTATGATTTATTTGTGTACGATATTGGGAATATTAATTTTGATTTAATATATAACCTTGCATATGTAGATGATATTTCCCAATTTTTGAATGAAACTATTACTGGTCTGTTTGATATTCACGCACCGTTAAAAACTGTTAGAATCACGAAACTACCGGCTCCTTGGCTTACATTTAATTTGAAAATCATGATGAAGTTGATAAAAAACTAAAAACTGTAGGTAACTGGGAAGCTTACAAAAGACTTAGGAACGTGGTTAACTCAGCGATCAAGTCTGAGAAAAAAGCTTACCTTCATTATAATTTAAAACTGATCCTAAAGCTTTCTGGCGTACCTTGAAATATTTGAATATTAGTAAAAACTATGATAACATTAACTATACTCATTTTGGTAATGCTAATTATTTCAATGATTATTTCCCCAATAATATTCCACTGCGTTTGGTTTCACTAATAATTACGTTAATAAACCTTTTGGCACAGACAGTAATTTTCAATTTTCAGAGGTGAATATCGGTGTTCTGGAAAAAGTATTCGCTAAAATCAAGTCAAATGCTAAGGTGTGTGACGGAATTGACTTAAAAATGCTCACGTTGCTGCTTCCGCATCTGAGTTGTTATATAACTTTTTTTGTTAATAAATATTCAACCACTGGCGATTTTCCTGACATCTGGAAAGAAGCACTTGTCATTTATAATTTTAGACCAATAAGTATTTTGACTACGCTTTCCAAAATACTTGAAGAGATAGTTCATGAACAAGTTTCCAATTTTTTAAATAATAACAATATTTTGCCGGCAACTCAATCTGGTTTTCGGGTTAATCATAGTACAACTACTGCTCTGTTAGATGTTACTGATGAACTGTTTAAAACCAACACAAAAATACTTCTTGACTATAGTAAGACGTTTGATACATTAGGACCCTTACATTGTGTTTAAAACTTAAATATTTTGGCGTTAGTGATCTAGTGGTTACGTTCTTCTCAAATTATCTTTCTGCAAGGCGCCAAAGAGTATGTTTAAATGGAATATTATCTGATTTGTCCGAAATACACAGAGGTGTACCTCAAGGGAGCATTTTGAGTCCGCTTTTGTTTTCTGTTTTACTGCTGACTTCTCAATGTTCTTTCAATATTCTAAGTCGCATCAATATGCTGATGATTACCAAACATTTTATAACTTTTCTATTTCCGACATTGATTCTGCAATAGAACACATTAACTCGGACTTAAATACGATCCCTACTGTGTCCAATGCTCATGGTTTAATACTGAATGAGAAAAAAATCGAGTTACTGATTTTCGGACCGTGTCGGGATGAAATAATTAGTTACCCTAATCTTAATTTAATCCTCAATGATAAGCTTTAATCTCTTCTGCATATTGCCGGGATTTGGATATTTACCTTGATACTGATTCAGAAACATGTGACCAATTTAATTTAGAAGTCTTACTACAAATTGCAGACACTATATCTTTATAAAGATGTTCTCAGTACTGATGTTAAATTAAGATTATGTGATACCTTGATTCTTAGCTATCTAGCCTATTGTGACGTAGTTTATTGGCTTGCTAACCGCATACAGATTCTTTGAAAACCACATATATAGATCGCATCTATGAAAAAAATTGCTTCATCATACCCATAAAACACTAAAACCAAAATTGCCATCTTGTGTATGTTATTGAAAAATCTAGGGACAAAAGCGAAGTATTAAACATAAAAAACTTTAATGGTTGTTTTGTAGTAATCCTAAATTCCTTGCCACAGGTCCGCAGCTGATGTACTAATTTCCATTCTATGGATTTACCTCATATGCATGAAAGTGTTTTTGACAAACAGCGCGCTTCAAGTCTTCATAGAAAACACGTGACAACAACCTTCATTTAACGACTGTTGTATTAAATCATGCCTATTAAGATCTTTGGTTTTGGGAAACTAACTGGAGAGTTTTTAACATTTACTGTAATTTCACAATTTATATTTTGTTATTTTAACTGTTTATTAACACGTTATTGTTATTACAGTTTCAGCCTTTAAATTGCAAAATCGCTCGAAACAAAAGAAAATCAGACTTATATTTACATAACTTAACTTTTAGCATATCTCTAATGAGCGGAGCTCCGAAATAGTTTTCATTTGCTGTATCTTAACGTATCAGAAATGCTATTTCTGAAGAACATAGATGAAAGAGTATCGGCAACTCAATTTAAATTCTTTCCCGATGATCCCTTTGAAATTAATTTTAGTTTGCAAGTCAAAGCTACTCAAACAGATCCCATATTTTGTCTCGAACTAAACGCGTGTTGCTAGGAGAAGGGCCGCTGTCATTCGGGATTACTCTAGGGTTCAATAATCTACCGAGGGGATTCTATGCTATGCACACCGATGCCATAACGGAGTTTGTTGTTTGTAGCTCTGCGAGGGGTGTTGCTCAAATATTCATTAGTCACTTGTCCGTTAAATGCTTAATCAACTGTCTAATCTTCGCCTGCTAGATAATATCTCGCATGTGTGTAATGGGTTTTTGGGTTTGTAGTTTAGACAAAGCCGACTGTCGTAAATTGACATAATGGTTAAAAGTGGTTTAAATATTAAAAGTTGTGGGGTTCTATTACATACAGTATGTTCTATTTAAGGAATCTAGAAATTTATTGATCGGCCGATTTTAACGGTCTTTTTCTAGATTGATCTCGTAGGAAACATATTTCAATAATTCCAAGTCAGAAGCAATTAAGTACGACCAGGACAAAAATTAGATAGCATTATTCTTTTAAGGAAAAAATTCCAACTGAGGATGGTTTGCAACAAATACATATATAAAATTTTTTTTAGTACCTGTATAATGTACAAGGCATCCACAAGACGGATACTTCCGTAACTCTAGAAGGTTTCAATTACACTTATACTTATATATTTCAAAAGGAGCTGCCTGTTTTAATATTGCACTTTTTATTTTTTCGTTGAATTCAAGGCCAACTTTAAAAAAGAAATATTGTGTCTGTGGTACCGTTTCAGTGTTACTTGACATTTTTTCTGTTTAAATTGACAATTTCATTTTCAAAAATTAAATAGTAGATGTAATGTATGATCAACGCTGCGAGCCAAGGAGGCTTGATTGCACATTGTTTTACATTCCTTTTTGTTTTCTACTTTTCTCCTCCAGTCCCCTATTCCCATTTCATCCAAGTCCCTTTCCACCGCATGTAGCCATTTCGTCCGAAGTTTGCCCCTTCTTCTCCTTTCCTTATACCTCCTGTCAGTACTTCTCTCGTTGGTCTCTCGTCTCTCTCCTTCCAGCCTTCCTAGGTGTCCCAGCGACCTCAATCTTTGTACTCTAGCCACGTTTGTTATTAATGGCTCCCTATATATTTTCATCAATTCCTCGTTTGTCCTTCTCAACCATACCTTTCCTTCTTGCTTTCCTCCATATATTTTTCTCAATACTTTTCTCACAAATATTTAGTAGTATTTTTCTTTTGTATTCAATTTCCATGCTTCGCTCCCATAAACTTATTATTGCCTTATAGGTATATTCTTTTCTTGACATTTTTTGATCTTATCAACTGATGCAGCCCTTCTAAACATTTTGTTCCTTTTGCAATCCATTCCTATATTTCATCTTTTTCTTCTCCGTTATCACTTATTGCCACTCCCAGATAATTAAATTTTGTCACCTTCTCGAAATTATAGTGCTTTTCTCCAGATATAAACGTAAGTCCTCTGTTTCTGCTTTCTGCTGTTTTCTTTTCTAGTTCCATATACTTCGTTTTCTTTTCGTTTATAAGTAACCCTTTGTCCCTAGCTGCCTTTTCTACCTTTTTTATGGCATTTATAAAAATCTCTATCCTCGTCAGAATCACAAGACCATTAGCATGAACTAATACTTGACATGACCGATTATATACTGTTCCCTAGGTTGTATTTCGCTTTATCTTACTGCAGAATCTATATTGAATAAAGTTGTAGACAGAGGGCCTCCTTGTCGCAATCCTTTTCTTATTTCGAAGTTGTTTGACCATTAAGCAGAACCTTACAATCCGTTTCTGTTAGGGTCATTTTCACCAATCTTATAAAGGAGTAAATATTTTGTACAGTGAATTACTGTAAAACTTTTTAGTGTTTTCCGTGTCTATCAAACATCTTGAAAATCTCATAGCTACGTGCGATATTCAATTCAAGTTAAACCATGTGTTTATCTCTCTTGAATTGGTACTCTGAATGTAAAAATTAAGTTGATGCAAAAGATCTGACACCTTAAATCAAGATTTTTCAGCGAAGGTCGATCTAATAAATCAGATTGCGGAAAACCAGTAGGTGGAAAGACACTATCTATTTTCAAATTCATTTTCAAATTCAGGAATTTAACAAACTTTCTTTGTACCGCTGCGATATTCTGTGCAAATGAATTATAATAAGACCAAACAGGTGCAGCATATTTCAAGATTAGATCTAACAAATGAAAAATAAAAAGTTTCTAGCGTGTTTATTTGGACAAAACCTTTACTGTTTCTGACTATGCAACCATACTACTTACATGCTTCAGATATTATGTTTTCAATGTGTAAAATGAAAGATAACTTATCATAAAAAATAACATCGAGATCCCAAAAAGTGTTACGTCGAGTTAAAGCATACCGCCAAAATTATAGTCAGATATTATTTTTAAAGTGTAATTATGTTACACTTCTCTGCATTCATAGAAAGTCTTTCAAATTTGTACCAGTTATCAATTTGATCAAATTGTTTTGAAAACGTATTCATCTCAATGGTTGAGAATATTTTCAAGTCATCAACATAGAGAAGGTAATTAATATCTAAGCAATCGGTTATATAATTGATAAATATGTTGAACAATAGGGGCCCAAGCATAGATCCCTGTGGCACTCCAGACATGGCTAATTAATCCATAGACTTATACCCATTAAATACTGAAATCTATTTGACAAATAAGATTCAAATAATTTTAATAGGGAATTCGAGAGACCAAATTTATTAAGTTATGTCGGTAATATTTCATTTGAAAAATTTGTGTAAATAACATCTCTTTACATACAATATTCTCATATTTGAAATTCTTCTCAAAAATGTGGTTTTATGTAGAGAACTTGAGAACTTTTGATTTGTTATTAACATTATGGATATAACTGAGGAAATCTTCTATTTCATTGCATTAAACAAACAATTATTTATATAATTCTGCATAAAACTAGATCGTCACTAGGCACATACTCTTTGGCAGACGAAAATTTGGATAGGGTTCCATCAATTCAAAGTCAAATTTATATCTTATTCGCTTCAGTAATTTGGATAATTGAATTCAAACTGAATATATTCGTAGCAATTTTATGCTTATCATTACTTTTAGTATTAACTGCAAGATTAAGCTAATCAGATAAATGTTTGTAGTAAATTTCACGTATTATTTTAATCAAATATAAATTTTCCATTCCTTTAATGATATAAAACAATTGTAGCGGTATAGCGGTCAATGTCATTAGAAATACAGTAGCAGATTTTTCCGTGTAATTTAGAGAGGTGTAAGGCTCTAATATCCATAACCACCACTTCCTTATTTGAAATATGCACAAGATGATTTTTTATACGTAAAAGTATTGTGAAAACCTCATTTTATTATTGTTTATTTTCAGAGATATTGGATATCTTTCAAGATGCGTACCCCATCACATAAAAAATATATCATCTATGGTACAACTTAGATACACTAGCGGTTTATTAAAGTAGACTTGAAATAAAAGAATGCTCGATATACAGTTTGAATGTCGCAAGTAACACTGCAACACACAATGCACGTGCATAAGATGCACAGGGTCGGCTTACATTTTTGGTTAATGTTCTTAATTAGTTTTCTCGAAAACAGAAGCAGTTAGACTATCAATTCCTTAATAAAAGTTGCTAATTTTCGTGTCCTTTTCAACGAACGCACTTATTTCAGAAACACCCTATATACTTAAATTTCTCTTCGTTAAATTCTGGAACTTCGTCCCATTTTCTTTTTTTTTTTTTGATAATGGAGATATTCATCAAGTGGCTCGTAAAATCAACACCGACCTGTATAAAATAATGAATAATTCTAAATGCCCAGTTTTTATTATTGTTATACCAGTGATGCAGGTACTGACCTTTTAAGGTGTTAACTTTTTCAAGATTTACACAGACGATGGGTACCCATTAATTATTCTTTTAAAAATAATGCACCAAATAGCAAATAAAGTATTTTAATGTGGTGTAAATACGGTCTAGTAATTATTCTAATTTTGAATGGGAGTTTAAATGAAAGAGGGCTGTCCGCCTAATCCGCGCCGCTGTTTCAATTCCGTCAAGTTGGCATCACTCCAAAGCAATAATGTCAGGCAGAAGTTCAAGTTTCGTGTAGAACAAATTAGTGGGACTCTGCTCGTTTAAATATTCACGGGGCTCCGACGATAACGTAGATTTTTGTTTGGTAGTTCCGCAGTTGGTTTAAAAACTCCAAAGGCATTAAACGGATCGCTTCAGAGATCTCTAATTATCGTTTTTACACAGAGTGAAACTACCTGTTAAATAACAGTCAATTGCAAAATATCAGTTTTTGTATAGTACTATGTAGACCACTCGTATCTATTTACCATACCAGTATGTTAATGAAAAATCGTAACCAATAAAGAATAAGCAAATACATTATTTTCTCTAATCAATACATTTGGTTTTTATTTTTCGAACTAGCTCCAGGTTCGTAAAGCCCCCAAAGAAATAAAGTTGAATAAAATATTGTTAAGTTTAATTATTTCATTGATTTTGATTAATTTTAGAAATTAATTAAATATCAAGTTCCGCATCAGATACGAACGAACACTAAACGATATTTGATATTTTTCTTACATAAAATTAATCATGAAATAGTTAAACTTAGCTAGTCTCATCTAACTAACTGAAAATATAAAAGAAATGTTTTTAAATAAAAAAAAGGTTTGTAACTTAGCTCTTCGCAATTTTGTCAACATTCATTACTAACAAATGGAGTTTCCTCAAGAAGTAAAATTATGATTCCGTTAATACGGATTTACGAAAAATATAAAAAAACAGATCAAGTCAATTATTGCATACGATTCTGCAATACGTTTGCAAATAAAAAATACCACGTTTTCAATATAAATAGTAAAAATTAGTTTTCTCAAATTTTCAATTACTGAAAAATGACTTCTGAAGAAACTCGTATTATTAGTCCAATTAAATAAGCCTTTAAATCGAAATTTTGGTCAACTTGCCTGAATTTTTGATATGAATTAGTTTGAGGTATATTATAACAAGTGACAGTAATTTTTTGTTCAACCCCCGGCCAAGGGTGAAAAAAAGATAAAACAAAGGGGTAAGAGCTAGAAGAAAAAGTTTCTTATAAAAGCTGTAAAGCATACAATGCTACATTGACTTTTTCTTGTACTATTAAAATTAACAGAGTTAGGGACGCTAGAAGCTAAGGGAAGATTTCAGAAATTTAAAAAAAATCAAAAGCAGAAAAATTAAAGAATTTTGTATTTTTTTTCAATCTACTCTAAAAAATGTAAATAATAAGAAAGTTAAAACAATTTCAAATTTTTTATCTTTAATTTTAATGATTTAACACTTAAACAATATTTTTCTATGTCATTCGACTGATTATTTAAAATAATGGAAAGTTGCCTTCGAAATTTTTTCTACGTTTGTTTTTTAGACAAAAATTTATTTACTTTTTTATCTTTTGAATTTTATTTAGCTCCTACGATACTGCCAGGACAAAGATAAAAAATCACGTTTGCTTTGTCGCACTCATGGTACCGAAGTCGATATTTACGAGGTGAAATACACCCTCAAAGCTCGTCCCCCAAAACAGTTTTTTCTAAATATCTGGGGTTCTAAACAATATTTTGAAATGAAACGAAATGGAAATTACTTATTATAAAAAACAAATATTTCGCAAGTGATTCCGTGTTTGGAGGTTGCTACCCTTATTTTTTGTTTCAAAAAAACTATATTTTTTTATTTATAAAAATTCATATTCTCAACTCAAAAAGAATTAAAAATATGATTTATATAAACAAATTGACAAAATTAAATTGATCTGTTTCGGGGTTTTCGTTAAAATCTCTGTTTAGAGGGTGAACAACAACTTTGAAATTGTTATAACTTTCTTATTAAAAATTAAAAAATGTATCTAATTCTCTGAAAAGAAAGGTTACATTTTTTAGAGTAGATTGAAAAAAAAATACAAAATTCATTCATTTTTCTGCTTGTTATGATTTTTTTAAATTTTTGGAATATTCCCTTAACTTCTAGCCTCCTTAACTCTGTTAATTTTAATAATACAAGAAAAAGTCAAGAGGTCATTTTTTATGTAGAACTGTACGCTTTACAACATTTATAAGAATTTTTTTCTAGCCCGTACCCTTTTTGAGTTATCTTGAAAAAACCCTTAGTTTTATCTTTTTTCACCCTTGGCCTGGGGTTGAACAAAAAATTTATGTCACTTATTGTTATAACATACCTCAAACTAACTCGTATCAAAAATTCAGGCAAGTTGACCTAAATTTCGATTTAAAGGCTTATTTAATTGGACAATAGACGTAACCCAGGAACAGGCGTCTCTGTTGAAATACTTGGTCGCGATTTCCTTCGCTAATGACTTATCGGAGTGCTTGATTAAATCTGCTTTCAAATGAATGTATTTTTTGTATTTGGTTTTAAAGATACCGTTTCCTTCGTTAAAAGGTGTTTTAACATTTATGACATTTCGTTTGTATTATTTCTTCGTGTTTTTTGTGATTGCAAAAACACAAAATAAACACAGAAAGAAAGGAACAAGTCATTTTAATCACACACCCCGAAGAGAACAGAAAACCACTATGTCACATCATTGTTCCTATTTACGCTAAAAGTAGTTTATTCACCACCCATTTACATTTCTAGAGGTAACAATTTCCCAGTTATTCGAAGCTTGCAAAATGAATAAACTTGTTTGACAACGAATTTCATGTACGAAACGTGATATTTTTTATTGCAAACACATTGCAGAATCGTAGTATACATAGGTTTTCAGTAAGAGAAAAATTCAATTTTGTCGGTTACAGCGCCATCTACCAAAAGGGGTGGGGGAGAGGGACTAATTTTAGCGGAGTGAACAAATTTTGATTATTGACATTTCTCGAGATATTTGCATGCTTCAGGTTAAAAAAAACACGCGTTATAATACCTACTGAAAATTGTCAATAATATCACAAGTAAGAACAATCATAATCGCATGGATTGGGTAACCCGGAAGATTTAGGATTGTGTATTATCAATCAATAATTTGGTGTGGTATGCTGTTTGCTGGGAGGTTAACGTCCTTTAAGGAAAGTTCCGTACCTATTTGTTCAGTGAAAGATAATAATTAAGATAAGCAATTCCGAATTATTTCTTCATATGACAGACAATGTACAATCTTGCAATACTTTATCTTCAACAAATAACATCTTATATTATTTGAAATTGGAATGACGGTTGACAAATAATTTTTTCTCTCAAATGGAATACGTTATTCTTTTAATTCTAAAGTTAATCTGCAAATTATAGTCAGTGGATGTCAGTGGCTATGTTTACGATTTAGGTGGCCTTTTTATCAATGGTTTTTATAAAAAAAAATCAACACATTATCATTAAAATTAAACAAAAAATTGCAAACAAATTGTGAAAATTCACACAACTGTGGAACAGTTAGTTATTGCTTCAAATTAAAATGAAATTACATTACGATTACTTTTAAAATTTACTTTTACAATTTTCACATTTTCAGGTAATATTGTACCAAACTTGGATACAACTTGTAGGTGGACTTATTTTCTGATTTTAGAAGTAAAATAACATGCAAATATAGAGCTTACAAACTTGGAGAGAATATTTGAAGAGTAAATAAATCTCGACTGGTACAAATATTTCTTGGAAGTAGAATACTTTTTTAAATAACTACTGACTTACCACATATGATGACAACTTTTTACGAACCGCAGAAAATCGCTGTACATAAAAATGTGTAGTTAATTCGCGTTTTAATTGGTATTTTTATACGTTGTCACCATGTCCATTATTTCATTATTATTTCACTGATGGACCATTTTAGTTTGTCTCGCACATATTAATGTACACGTCACTCAGAAAGGACAGCTCCTTGCACAAAAAGAAAACACAGTTAAAATTAGAGTCTAGAAAATTAATGACTTATTATCCGTAATCCGTATCCGTAATGAAAACTAAAGTAGAACTACTGACTTCCTAAAATTTATCTAGCAGTTTTTCTCTTAACTAAAAAATGGAATAAAGACGCGGATTTACGGTCAAAACACTCACATCTTTTTTTGTAAATAAAACTCGGGGACGATTCCGCAGTTTATTAATTTTAAACGCCGTTTTGTAGTTTCAAATACGCTGATTACTAAAAATGCTTATATTCTACAAACCATTAAAATTCATCTCCAAGTTTGTAACCACCTTGTATTTTGCCGCTTTATCATTACTGGATACAATTATTATTGTTCTATTTATATTGAACAAAATCAACATCAAACCCATTTTTATAATATTTGATTAACATATTATTGGGGATATAATATAATAACGTAGTTTCAACGAAGACGGCATTTATTCAGTTACTTGAAAGTGGTTTCTCATTTTGTGAACAACCTATGAAGAAAAATAAGTTTCTTTTATATCAAAGAGCTATTACTTAATTTACAATCCCCGTTCTAAGCAGGAGACTCTCCGTTGGCTTCGAGAATTTGGAAGCAGGTCTACGCCCTTCTGTGGAAAGGGGAAGGTCTGAGCGTTTCCCCTAGCGCTGCTCCGAACAGAATGCGAGGTGAATTTGATTATAATTGAGAGCTATTCGCTTTCTATAGCATTCAATGTATTTTTGATTTATAAACCATTTGGGAATTAGCATATAAAGGCGGTATTCTATTAGTTCAAGATTTGCAAAGTGAGATTATACTTATTATTTGACAGACATATGTTATAGTTACATATTCCTACTTTTAATTTTTTCATATTCATTTTTCATTTCTCATATATACTTACAACAAAAATCAAAACCGACTTCATATGATTACAATTTTAAATTAACTTTAGCGACTTTCTTTACGATAACATCAGGTATTTAATTTAGGTAATTGTATAGATGTTTTTCATAAACAATAGCAGATATTTAGTAGTTTTATATCAACTTGTAAGTTTCAATTATTACTTAATTTATGTGTAAATGAAACACGAAAAATATATTTTTTCAAACAATATCTTCATGCAATCTTGACTTGAAGGTTTTCCTTAACACTATTTTTTGTATCTTTCTGGAGTATCACCATATACTTAACTGATTGAAAATCCACTTGGATACATACACATAACTTGTAGTTAGATGTTGAGGAATTTCAAGAGATGACGCAACGTATCAGAATCCTCTTTTAAGAATTTAGAAAGCTTGATTTAATTCAGGCAAAATATGGTATATCTAAGTTGATACATTGTTTGCAACATGTCCAAAGTGAGCACTTTAGCGGATAAAAGAGTTAATTTTTTGGATTGTCGCTCAGTAAATATATTCTGTTTTCACAAAAGGCAATAGTATTTTCTGAATAATTACTTAAAATATACGAAATTAATTCTTGTAAACTGTACTTACTTGTCTTGTACTTCTACATTCTAAACTGTTAATTTATTCATGGCAAAGAATAATTTTGACCTTCACAGATACCATTTTTTCTCATTTGAAGATGTGTACGGAAGTTTAAGTATAACCTGAAATAGAAGTTTTTAATTATTTCTGATTATTTCTGTGAAAAAATTAAACACATTTTTTTACCAGGCCAGATTTTATGTCTACATTATCTATCTCTATTGTCACAACAATTGGTTAGTAATTTGTTTCAGCTTCAATCGAAACACAACAGACATGACAAGCATTTGTAAGTTTAAAACAACAATACTTTTGTTGTTTCAGAATTAGATGTTGCGTCTGCGGAGGAAAGTCTAAACATAATTCGGTTAGATGTGGATTGGATTGGGACGGATTTAAATCCCCATTTGAATTACTTAAAAGACCATGTTTCTGTTTCGAAGCAAAGTAATTCTTTCTCATCATTAGCAATTTATGAAGGATGAGACTGCAACTGACAAAAGATTATTTTAACAGTCAATTGAATATGGCTATGACAAGTTAGTTAATGAGTTTTAGACATAAAAAAATGTAGAGTTCGATGTCTCTCAATTAATATTTAAGAAATTTTAATTTTGTGATATAAAAAAAACTACTACGAAAGGAAATATAGAAAGAATGAAATATATTTATCTCACTGAAATATAGAATTAAAAAACACATATTCTATTTTTCTATTTCTTCTAAAACTTTTTTAAATAATATAATTCAAAACCAGAATGTATTAATTTTTATAAGGAAAGAATACGATACGTACTTACGATTAGTTTACGAATTCTTGAAATAGCTTTGTTTCTCTGTTTAATGCCGTACAATTATCTACATTAGTTTTTGAAGCGTGGGTCGTTGAACTTGTTTAAATCTAGTAAGTATTTAACTGGTGTCTTAGTTCCATCGCCCCCATTTTAATTTTTCTTCGTCGTTGAATAATAAATACTGCGGCACATAAAAACCTTGAAGTTAATTGTTTTATAAATATTTATTTCACTTAATCTATTCCCTAACCCAAAAAATATCTACACATGTTTTCGTTAATTTCGCCGCTTATAAACTGTGGATTTAGTCCTCAAATCAAATTCGCTTACCTCTTAAACATATATTTTTTAATTTTCAAAACATAATACTCTTTCAAGCTATACAAAATAAATACATGAACATGCAGCTGCGATTGCAACTAACCTGACGACATAATGTGTGATTGAACAAATTCCAGACTGGTTGTTACGTCACTGGTTTGACGTTTCGAGAAACCTATAACTCTCTTCTGCAGAAGAAACTATGAAAGTGTCATGAATCAACCCAACCATCAACCATTGTTATGGAAGTCTGCAAACCAAGTTGAATATACTTTCCGCTTTTTCCTCCATCTGCTACTTACTTTTCAAGGTTATGCTTCGACAGTAGCAAGCCCTTTATTTAAACTCTGTCGAGAATAGAAGTTTTTAATTTTGTGAACAAGAAACCTAATTTAAACAAAACATAGATGACCAAATCCTTACTACCACGACATTTTCTCCGTTGCCTCAGTTTCTCCACCTCATCTGACTGCCTAAAAGCTAGATCAAGAACAAGAATATGTTTTATTTGTTCTTCAAAATTTCGTGAAAAGAATAGAGCCTAAAACACAGTGGATCGACTTTTTTAATTCTCCTTCCAAGTTAAAGTACTGACACACGATCCCATATTGGTATATCTTTATATCTATCATATTCAAGTCTTGACGTGCTTTGTATCCACAAAGATTAAGATAACTCACCAGAGTGAAGAAGAACGTCCCGGAAGTCTTGAACAACTGGAACAAGGGAAGTCTCCTATGAATCATGCTTCAAACTTGAGTGCAGTGCAACAGAAGCTATTGCAAAACTTCAGCAGACCTACGAAGACAGTGTTTTATCAAGGACCCAGGCTTTTCGGAGGTTTAAAACAGTTTCAGAAGGAAGATGAACTACGCAGCGGAAGGCTGCAAACTGCAAGGACCAATGAAAATGTCTTGGATCGGTTCAGATGGGGCGTTCAGATCGTCGGTTCTTCAAGTTTTGACCAATGACTTGGGGATGAGAAAGATTTGCTCGAAAATGGTTCCAAAACATCTTCCGGAGGAACAAAGGAACATCAGGGGAGAAAGATACCTTGACTTTGTGAAATCGATTGAAAATGATCAAAATTTTTTGGAACTTGTAATTACTTGTGATGAGAGTTGGGTGTTTGAGTACGACTCGGAAACGAAACGCCAAAGCATGGAGTGGCATACTTCAGCCTCTCCAAAGTCCAAAAAAGCAAGAATGAGCAAGTCAAAGATTAAAAACATTCCTATTTGCTTCTTTTATTTATTTCAAGGCAACACTTTTACTGAGAGGTTCTTGAAATACTACGGAAAAGGGTCATGCGTGTGAGACCAAACATCAATAATTCCTCAGCTTCCTTACTCACCTGACTTCAGTCCTTATGACTTTTTCTTCCTCCCGAGATTAATAAATCTTTTCAAGGGACGCCATTTTGGGACACTCAAACATTCAAATGGCTTTAACCGATCAGATGAAGGTTTTTCCAGTATCTGAGTTCCTGCACTGCTGTGAGGAGTGGAAGAACCGTCTCCAACGGAGTGTGGCTTCCCAATGGAATTATTTTGAGAATATTAAATTGCAATTTTATTCGAATAAAAATATTTGAAAACATCAGTCTCATTACTAAAATTACACAATGTATGAATAATAAAATATTTGAAATTAGTTAATAAAGTAATTAATTTAATGGGGAAAGAATCGAACCAGCTTCTATTTTGGCTACCTTCCGAATAATATTGTGTTTAATTTTGTTTGTTTACGTTTTATATTTGAAAAATCTCATGCGTGAAATGTTACAGAAAACTCACAGAAACATGCTGCAGTTTTTAAAGGCTGGGAAAGGAGTACGAATACGTTGCTCTTTTGTTATCCAAGTTCTATTCTGCGACAGTCTGCGACATTCCACTTAAAGTTAAATTTATTAAAAGGCAATGATTCAATAATAATCCAACGGTCTGCTGACTAATATTGATCGCATTACTTACGCGATAAACGAAGCAGCGCAAAAATAGAACGCTAGATGAAATGGGTTTTCTGCGAAATGTTCGCTACAATAATATTTAAACCCTACGGGTTTAATCTCGACAAACAAGTGGACAGTGTTTTGATCTCGACTACGAGGCAAGATGAAACCGCGATAGCGCTCTTTGACTCGCCGAACTGCATCAGTGCAGTTGCATATAAAGGAGGCACGTCACAGAGATGGTTTGTGTAGACGTCAACTTTGAGCGCACGTCAGCTTAGTCATAGCCTGGGACGATTTAATAGAGAATCGGATACATACTAAACAGATGAAATGCAGTGCACGTTCATGTGCACTCCCTCTGAAGTTGTTGTAAAATTCATAAAGAGGATGATGGTGCTGTACTTAAAAATTACTCAAAAACTTGTTTAGCTTATAATTTGTAAGTCTAAGATATTTCTTTTAGTTTCGATAAGGATTGGAAAAAGCTGTCAATTGTACCTACATGTTAAACCGAATCTAGTCTAGTATACAGGGTGTTGCATACTGGACGTACTGGACAAACGTAAGGTACATGTGCCTAAGATCATTCTGAATAAAAAAGATACATGGGTTCAATTCTCCATGGTTACCGAGCTATGGACATTTAAAGTTTAGAAACAATAGTCTCGCTGGCTATGACCATGTTAGTTGACAAAACAAGTGATAGTTGACGTGCCAAAATTTATAAATCTCAGTTTATGTAGTAAATTGTGTGAACGTGTTTCTGGTAATACCTTTTCCATCAATATGCCTGTGCTCTTTTTAAATAGAATATGTCGACATAATTTACATTTTTTATAGATTTTGTGATGGAAATTCGCAAGCAGCCCGTAGAGAGTATCAACAACGATTTCCAAACAGAAGAGAGAGAATTATTTGATTCTCTGTTCCGGCATCTGCGAACACATGGTTCATTAATAATATCAACTGACTATGAACGTCAAATTTGATTGAGCAAGAAAACATTTTGCAGATAATTGAAGGCATTCCAGAATTAAGTACCATTTCAGCACGTACGAATGTTCCTCATTGGAGAGTATGGCGAACTTTACATGGCAATCTATTTTATCCTTATCATGTACAACAGGTGCATTTTTGCAGAATCTGCTTTTCAACGATGAGTTTCTATAAACTTCTAGTGTGGCATAATTGATGATCAACCAATTATATTTTGAAGAGCGCCTTACAGGAGAAGTTTACACCAACTTTTTACGTAATGAATTGACAGGTATATTGGAAGATATTCCTATACTCGCAAGACAACAAATGATATTACAACATGATGGAGCTCCTGCTCATTTTAGTCGACTAATGAGAGAATATCATAATGAATGCTATATTAATAGTAGGATCAAACATGGAGGACCACATTCTTGGCCACAGAGTTCACCAGATCTCAATCCTTTAGAGCAGGGGTCGGCAAGTAATTTTAGGTGGGGTCCGGATACTTTTAAAAATTTTTAACGAGGTCCAGAAAAAAAATTCATATTTCTTACAAATTTTCATTTGAACTCAAATTTAATCTGCTTACTAACCATTAAGAACTCAAAACATTTACACAATTGTAAAATACTAGAAAAAATGATGAGGTTGTCACTCAAACGTAAAAAAAAACATTTTTTAAATAATTTATTTGAGTAATTTATACTTTCAAAAAATTTTTGGCGGTCCAGTATTTTACCTTTCGCGGTCCGCCAGTCTCCGACCCTTGCTTTAGAGTCTAAAGTTTAGACTATTACCTGTGGAGCCACCTTAAAAGCTACGAGGCACCAATTAATAGTAGAGAGGAGCTTAGACAGATAATTACTGAGAAATATCAGCAAGTGAAGAATAGTGATTTTAAGAGCAGCCACTCAATCTATTCCTGGTCGTGCTATAAGTGTATTACTGCTGAAAGGCAATCAAGTCACACCAGATCTAATCCAGGATGGTAGGGGTTTAGTAAGTCAAAACGACGTGACCTTGGCGTACAGTATGAGGTACATTGAGACAAGGGCAAGCTCGCTGACAGTTCAATCAAAGTTTGCTTGTCTACACGTCTTAAGGAGCCTCATCCCGTTATTAAGACACTCATGCAGGAATTGGTGGAAAACCAGGCCAAAAAATGGTGGTAAGAATCTCTTGAGTAAAGGCAAATCAGGTTTTTAAAACGTTCATCGAAAAAATTGATGGCAAACCCATCAAATCAAAGTTGTGGGTGAATAAGGGTGACAGTAGGAAGGCTCAGAAAAACATCTAGGTAATATTGACCTGTCTCTATTTTTTAATGTTAGGTATGAGCAAATTTATTGTATTTATCAGAAGAAAAAGAACAGTCTTAAAAAAATGTAAATATGACTTTAATTTTTGATGAAGCTCGAAAGAAATCGAAATCTACAGTACCCCTTTATGGAGATAAATTATTTATTTTTATGAATATAAACATTAAAAGTACCTTATTATTATTTACATGTAGTTTTACATGTTTTGAAGAGATACCGAAATTTTTCTAATAAAAGTTGTTGAAAAGAGCACTCTCATGATGTACAGAAGCAATTATGAATTTGGGAAAGATAATTTTGTTGTCGTCAGAGTCCTAAAGGTATTGTACTTAAGCCTTAAGGCTTAAGACTTGGATGGAATTTGTAGTTAAGTACGCATAAGATATTGCTACAAAGATTGGCGTCTGTGATTTCCTATTTGTTCCTCCCATTTTCATGTACTGGCGGCCAATCTTAAGTTCTGGATCACCATGTATTATATTTTTTCTACATGACAAAAGTGAGTTTGTAACAATTGGTACTTATTAATTGATTATTATATTATCATTATCTGCACTTTCGAATAAAAATTTGGATCTCCTGGTAAAGCAATTACTTAGATTTCAACCTCCACAGTAAACAAATGCTCCTTTTAATGGCCCGCTAAGAATAGCATTCTTTCTCGACAGCCTCAAAAATGCCACACTCTAAATGCGTCTGTCATAACACGTCTACCAGCTAATATAATTTCACAGTGCACAGAGCCAGAATACTTAAACCGTAAACATAAGACGATGGGGTTCACACAGCCCGCGTTAACCGTTCCGAGCGTTAACCATAAATATTACCGACTGAGCTCGGTACCCTGTAAATTACCGACCTGTTGTTTAACGTGTATCCACACATAGATTGAGTAGTATCTTGCAGCTAATAAGAACTGGGAGGAAGTTGCAGTGCCAAATGAGCAGCCATTATTTAGAGGCGGCGACGAGGATGTTATTACTTATATTATTTTCGATAAATAGCTTACATTTACTTGCAGGCTATAAAATGTAATAGTCTTGGTTATGGTCGACATTCGCATCGTCTCTTACATCTAGATTTATCTGGTGTACTCTAAAAACCTAACATATTTGTCACGAAGCTTTAAAATCCAATTTTCTGTTTGCTGTTAATTGGTTCAATAATGTTGGTAAAATTAATGTGAATAAAAATATTAAAACATTAACAGGCGAGATGAGATAGAAGGAACTATAACATAGGGAAGTGTTTAATGAATGAGATGTAAACAAAATTGATAGATAATAGAAAGTCAAAATGGCGTCAAACCGTCGCCGTCGATTGACGGTCAGAATGATCGTTGAACAATTGATGAGAATGAGAAAGATTTGCAACTTGTCATTACTTGTGATGAGAGTTGAGTGTTTGAGTATGACCTGAAAACGAAATACCAGAGCATGGTGTTTCATTCCTCTCGAAAGCCCAAAGGACCAAGAATGAGCAAGTCAAAAATCAAAAGCATTCCTGCAGATCACACGTGAAAAATTAGTTAATAAATAAATGAATTTAATGCGGAAAGAATTGAAACAAGCTTCTATTTTGGCTATTTTGGCAAAATGGGGTCAACAAAATATTGCAAATGAAGGAAAAGATGAGTGAAAACATGGAGGGATGAGGAAGAAATGGAGAACGTGAAGAGATTCAAAGAAGAAAGAGGTAGAAACTAATAAAATTGAGAAAGGAAATATTGCATCTTGACTATTATTAATCACCACTTAAAGTTAAATTAAAGAAATTAAATAGAAAACATTAGAAACGAAAAACGCGTTCTATAGAAATCAATACACATTTTACTGTAAAATAGCGATGATTTTAGAATCAGGTTACAAAGTGGTTTGTATGATGATACCTCTTACATTAAAATGACAAAGATGTTTTGGATTAGTTGTCTAAGGAATATTATTAACTTGTCGTCAATCTTTACTACAATACTTCTATAATAGCATGTTTATAAATAAACGTCACAGTTTCTATCTCAATTTGATGTATGGAATAGAAATTGAATAAGTCATAAGGACTTTTTACTGTATAGTTAATCTTATTTTTTTTAGCAACAGTCTCGAAGTTTTACAGCAAATTTTGATCTATTGTGTACCAACTGCACAGTTAGTAAACGTTCATAAATGATGAATTGATAGTGACGATGGTATTATTGTATGTGTTTACTGATACTTCTAATTATTAAACAATAAGATTTTCTCTTTTTTCTTAGGCATGCTTCAATAACATTTAATATTTAATTTATAACAGTGATAGACCTCAGTCAATTAATGTTATATTAGTAGGTATATATAGTTTTTGCCTCACTCACTCACTATCGTCAATGTCATTATTTAAAGTTGTTACTATAAAGTATTGTTCCAAGTATTAATAAAAAGTGGTATTATTATATATACAATTAAATATAATAAAAAAGGAGTTAAAATCAGTGTTATGCAAAGTATCCTTAAACTTGGTGACATAATTTTGAAAGAATACTAACTAGGAAAGTTAAGCAAAATCTAAATATATATTTTTCCTAATCGCTTCTGTTTCCGAGTACTTACCAAATCAGTTTTCTTATTATAACCTCCAATACGGATAGGTATTCATACTTACAATTACTAACAATATATAAATACAGTGTCGTAGAAATGGGGATATTACCACATAAAATCTTTAAAGTGAAGTTTTTGTATTGTATACAATTTTTCAATGTTTGAGTCCATGTGACATTAAAACGATATCTCGTTTAAATATCCATAAAACGAACTAATTCCTACATAATCAAGGTTAAACTTATTAGATCGTATGACAAAAAAGTTGGGTGGGAAATTTTAAGAAAGCACCTACTCTACCCATACCACTTACCACAAGCCGTAAATCTTCATCTGGAAGATTTAGCAACTCAGGTGGACTTCTTTTGGGTTTTTAAATAGATACGAACGAAACGAACGATTTTTATATGAACTAGGAATGAAGCTTTCAATATTCATAAAGTTCATATTTGAGCAGACGAAAACCTAAAGCCACCATTACAATGCTATCAGCAGCAAGATCAATTTCCACAAAGGGTCCCGTGGTGAGACTGTGTCAATATGTGCCGTTCAATCCGAGCAGTTATTAGTTAAATGAGTTCTTGACTTTCTAATCAGACAGTGAATGACTGAATAAAGAGAGACCTCGGACTTACATTTTGATACAAATCTACAAATTAATAAATGTCACATTTTCCACTTGAAAAAATCTATAGTTTCGTCCATTATGTATGCCTTATGTATTACAATTCTAAGTTACATAAAAAGTTATAGCAACATAGATGTATTTGAGTATTAGCATATTTATAACCGTCACTGTAATTACTAGATGCCAATAGTTTTATAAAGGAGCATGAAAATATTTGTTTAATTTTCTTTATAAAATGATTTGAAAGTCTTATATAATCCAGTTAGAGGTTCTGTGTTAAAATTTTACTTAAATCTGGTACTTAAATATAGTTATTTAATGAACGGACAATATGAACTAGGTCAAGCTGTACATCTTTTTATTGGGAAGTTTAGGTAATAATGGGCTTTAATGAAACAATAACAAATTGATCGATTTAAGGCCGATATATCTAATTATTGTATCAAAGAAGTTCCTGCAGCTAATTTATATAACTTAGTGTTTATAAAATGATGATGGCTACTATTTCAAAACACTTGTGGAACAAACAATTTTTAGGAAATTTTTTATACATTCATACATAATATTAAAATTCACTTGAAACAATCTATTGCATACAGACAACATTTCTCGTCATAAATATATAGGGTTTTCAAAAAGTTTGGAACCTCCCCCTCTATCTCAGAAAATACTGCTGAAATAAACAAAATGATTAGGACAAAAGTTGCTTGGTTTTGATTGAGCAATCCAACGGTGACCTTGACCATGACCTTTAAGGTCATTTAGAGGTCAAGTTAAAAATTTTAAATAGAACATTGCTTACGTTTGACGTTACTGTTACCTTTAGGTCATGGTCAAAGGCATGGTATATGTCATTTTTTAATTTTACGCTCATTCAATTTCCGCAGTCAAGAATATCGTAGTCAATTATTAAAAATCGACTGTAAACGACCTTGAAGGTCATGGTCAAGGTCATATCCGAACGTAAATATGTCAATTTTTTCCATTTTCGGGGTCAAAAATATACGGTTCCATTTAAAATTTTCAGGTTGACCTCTAAATGACCTTGAAGGTCATGGTCAAGGTCACATTCGAACGTAAAATTTTCCGCTCTTACCATTTCCGGGGTCAAAAGTATACGATTCCATTTAAAATTTTCTACTTGACCTCCTAATGACCTTCAAGGTCATGGTGGTCAAGGTCACCGTTGGATTGCTCACTCAAAACCCTGCAACTTTTGTCCTAATCATTTTTTTGTTTGAGCAGTATTTTCTGATATTGAGTGGGGGTTCCAAACTTTTTGAAAACCCTGTATACCTATATAAGAACCAAATTTGCATACAGCGTGGACAGCAAAGCAAACATAGCTACCAGTGCGCGCGCCCCGTGTGGTTGTAATACAGCGAACGTAGCGAACATTCCTAGCACATCGCTGCGCGTGGCCCAAGCGTAAGTATTAAATCTAGTAAATCTCAACAAAAACGATATCAGAAACTCTCTGCTGACATTTGCTCTCAAGGTCGTTTCGTATCTAGGTGTATTGTCACCTAGTTGATTAGAATTACTGTTATGATTGCTCCCCGCTTCCTGTTTATATTCCAACTCGTAATTCTAACGGCGAGTGAAATAAGTGTACAAAAATAACTTATATAGTAAACATATTTTCAACAAAATCTTTATCTAGCGCCTAAGAAAATATGTTTTTGTTGTATTCGTGATAAGATTAAATTTATTTGGTGACCTGAAACAGTAACTGACAATGAAATAAATTTAGTAAATTAAACACATGTTACAGCATTTATAGGAGTGTCAAAAAATTTTTTGAGCATTGGGAGTTTACTGTAACTGTTAAACTAGTGTTTTCGTATCACGATATGATATTTGCAAAATATTTTAAGGAGATAAGATTCAACCTCTAATTTGACCTTTATCCTTACCCATCAATTTTTAATTTAACGATGAACAATTTAGTGATATTAATATTTATGATTCTTTTATTACTTGCTAAGGAAAAGTTAATTATTATTAAATTTAATGAAAATTCAATACGTTATATAGAATTCTGATTGTGAGTACTGAACTCCAACAGGCTGTAACTATATCACAGAATAAATTGAAAAAATCTGGAAAACCTTAATTGTGTTCGTCTGTTAAAAAGTTGATGAATTATTTATTTTAGAAACGGCTTTTGCATATAAATGAATTTATAAGTGTTTCAAGCGACATACGAAACAAGGACAAGCTTAAAAATAAACACGTTACAAAGTGTGTCCATTAAATAACAAAATGTAATATGTGTTCAAATAAATAACGATTGCCTGCCATAGTTTCAATATTAAGCGTCTAAATATTAGAGGCACTAGTTACACCTCTAAAATATTTCACATACGTCCTTCTGATCAAGCTGTATTTAGGTGGAGGATAACTAAAGCTTTTCAATTTTGTATGTCAAAAGCTTGATAGACTTCTTATATCTTGACTACTGCAAAATTATGATCGTATATTTCAATAATATTGCACTTTAACTTTAAACATTGGCAAGCACTGAAAGCCACGATAATTAGAATAAAAGCAAGGATAAATTGTACAATTAATAATTTCACATGAAAACATAATACATTTATTTTCCATAATCCATGGCGACTACATATTTTAACTATCTTGCAATAAAATTTATGAAATTTTTGTGTCAAGAAGTTTGAAAAGAGAAAAAATTAACTAGCTAGGTAACTAAAAATACAAAGTAAGAGCTTACCTACCATTTCTACCCAAACCATTTGTTAATCTATACCGGATGTTTCAAAACTTATTGGGCAAACTTAAAATTTGACTTTAGATAATCAGAATAAGAGAAGTCTTTTGGAGAAATATTCGAAAGGTTTCGTTTTCGAAATACAGTTTGCTGAAATTTAAAACAAATATAAAACTCCTCGAGAAAATTAACTTGGGCTAATGATTTATATAATTAAACTTAAAAATTGACTGAATTCGGATGTATATGTATGCGGATATATATGTAAATGCGTCAGCCATAAATGAAGTACCGATAGTCACTGTCACTAAGGACCCTACCCCGTAATTGGGTATTTTTTAATAGAATTACTGTTTCTAACTAGTAAGCTAGTATTTTGAAGAAACGATCTCGTTCAGTTTATTTGAAGAATGGACCACTTTCGAGTTATTAATAATGTTTTCAATTTACATTACTGTTATCTACAGTCCGTACGATATTTGTTGAGATAGAATTCCAAGAACACCCCTGCGTCACTTTCTTAGAATTAACCTCATTCGACTACTGAGGTAGAAAAACATTGGCGGCCAGCATGGCGTTTACCATAACAGCTTGCAGTGCATACTGTGTTTTGTAGTTACGAAGGCGTGTTTCGTTGTAGGTGTATCATCCTATGCATTTTCAGTGTAACTTTTTATTAAAATAAATCAATGAAGGTGAAAAATAAAAGAAAGGAAATTAATTCCCAGTCGAAGAGTATCATATTTAACGTTTATAATAATTATTTTTCCAAATGAAAATAAAATACAATTAAAAACCATGTTGTACCTGTTACAGGAGTATCTTTAGCCACTATAGGGAGAATCTTACGTGAAAGTGTCAAGTTACAAGCTCTAAACAATGGCGATGGTGAAGTAAAATACATGTTTCTTTGTTTATTTCTTTTTGTACCAGCGTGTGTATAATTGTATTATCTTCTAGTTTATTTATGATTTGTAATCTACTGTACTTTAAAAGAAATAAAAACACCATTTTAATCGAAAAAAATCTAGTTCATATACAGGGTGTCCCAGAATAACATGTACAACGGAAGACCACATATTCGTGGACTCAAACTCAAAATAGATAATTCACCTATATCCAAAATCACTTCGTTTGGCCGCTAGCTTCAAAGTTCTTGAAAATTTTTTGAATTTTGTAAATAATTCGATAATAACGTATTATATTATTCGATTTTGATTATTTTTGGGGTAAGGACTTTTGTTTTCAATCTACACATTTTGGTGTTATACAGAGTGCTTTTTGAAACTTACAACTCCTACAAAACTGATGTACGGTGATAATATCCGTTCATAACTTTTTCCTCTTTCGGGCACTAATGACAACAATTTTTTATTGAACAGGCGAGACCATTTGAAAGTTATTGTGACGCTTTTAACGATAAATTAGGTTTATATTGTTAGGATAGTTTACCGGTTACCTCAAAAATGGTGTACCCAACAATCGTGCAAAGCCTTTAGTACCATATAGTCATATTTTAAGTAGTTTGGAAGAAAAAAAATAGAGAAAACCATTAATACACAATTAAAAACTAAATCTGTATGCCAAATTTGATTAAAAGAGCCTCAATTTATTCTTTTTGTGATCTAAAAGGAACAACTTTTTTTTCAACCAAACAGCAAGCAAAAAGCTTTTCTAAACGACATCAAAATGCGTTTAAGTACAGCAATTGTGCAATATCAAACATTATTAATAAAAAAATCCCTGATAAATCAGTAAAAACAAAATTTTCAAGTTATCGCCACTTTATCCTACCACAGCAAAATTATTTATAACCTACACCTAAAACCGGCTCTGTCTTTGACGTCACAAGCAACGAAAATCTTCTCGGATATAAAACAATATCTATCCAGTCATATTTAAAAATGTATTCTAATAATTTTCCATAATTTAATCTGCGTGAACTTGTAAAATATTCTACAAATCATATAGTGTGCGAGACTATCACCGCTTTATCTGTTGCCAGATAAGATAAAAAAAGAAAGTATCTCCGGTCAACGCAGCAGTTCATTGTGTCGGTGATTACAAGCAATTACTCCTCTCCAAACGTGTTATCATTATTTAAATATATAGGAAGGTATATGCTTTATGTTCTGCAAAGCAGCTTTAGATTTAGCTTTATTATTGTTTTTGTGGCACGCCCCTTACGTAACATATAGTTCTGTTAATAATAAGAGCGTTTTTTTTTTCAGGTAAGACCTGGTCCTGGATAATACAATGGTAGTTACAGTAATCAGGTAATTGCTTTTATCTTATGAAGTCATTAACCATACTGTTTACATTATTTCGTATAATCTACTTATTAATACTTAATACTAATATGTAATTATGCAACATTAAATAATTTACCCAACAGTTAAATAAAAATTTAATTTACATCTACATTGGATTGAATCGCAATAGGCCAGGAAATATAGAGTTGGACGCGACTTTTTGTTTCGGCAAGCTGAATTTATCACTATAGATGCTAAATATTATGTACAATAACATATTAGTTTCCACAGTCATAAAAATGGGGGGAAGATTGTTTACAGGGTTTAAATTCGCGTTTTTCTGTCCATTTCCACGAGAAAACAGTAAAGTACTTTTTTTTCATCTTCAAATGACCTACAAAACTACCCCTCGAGCGTCAAAAAATATTGATTAGATCAGAAGAAGTTTATTTATGACTTTTGAATTAAACATTTATAAACTGCGTTATTATTACCAGAACGTTTTGACATCGCATCCTCACATTCTCTATCACTGTCTAATAACTCAGACGAAATCTGGAATCGGTAAATTGAATAGTTTACAAGTTATGGCCTTATAAACAAATTAATTATTAGTCTGGACGATCCCAGCATCTTCCACAATCGCAATGATTTTTTTCATGGTAGATTTCATAATAATACATTGAAATCTATCACTTTTTTAAATTTCAATATTTTTTAGCCTTAGTTGCAAAATGAAATATACGACGCACGCGCGTGATATAGTTATGTATTATTATATATTCAGAAAGCTTATGAAAAGAGCTTAAGTTAAAAAAATCGTCAAGATTCCTTGAAAAACAACGGAGTGTCAAATATATTATTTTCAAGCGAATTTCGCTTATTTAACAGCAGGACTATTAATATTATCATTTTCTTCGGACTCGCTGTCGTTCGCGTCTCCCACCCTTCCGCCGCGCCACGGCTCGCCGAAAATCAAGCGACCCACTGACTTTTGACAATATTTCTTATGCACTTAACATACTTCCATAAATAAAATATTTTTACCTGGGAAAGTACTCGCGTTGCCGGTTATGACAGTATTTTTTTTTTGCCGCTACCAACCTAATTTGTTTAACAATAGGCCGTCAACTTTGACAGTCTGTAACTCCGTTGCTTTTCAAGGAATCTTAACGATTCTTGTTTTTAACTTAAAGCTCTTTGCATAAGCTGTTCAAATATGTAATAATATATAACTATATCACGCTCGTGGGTCGTATATTTCATTTTGCATCTAAGGCTAAAAAATAAAAAAAATTCCAGGTTGCAAATTTGAAATTAACAAAAAAAATGATAGATTTCAATGTATTATTATGAAATCTACCATGAAAAAAATCAGTGCTATTGTGGAAGCTCCTCGGGCTCGTACAAACTAATAATTAGTTAATTTGTTTATAAGACCATAACTTGTAAACTATTCAACTTACCGATTCCAGATTTCGTGTGAGTTATTAGACAGTGATAAGGAATGAAAGGAGACGATGCCAAAACGTTCTGGTAATAATAACGCAGTTTATAAATGTTTAATTCAAAAGACATAAATAAACTACCTCTGTTTATAACTTTTGATCTAATCAATATTTTTTGATGATCAAGGGCTAGTTTTGTAGGTCTTTTGAAGACGAAAACAAAGTACTTTACTGTTTTCTCGTGAAAATTAACGGAAAAATGTTATAAGCGAAAAACGTGAATTTATGTAAAAAAATATGCAATTAACCACCCTGTAAATAATCTTCCCCCATTTTTATGACTGTGGAAACTAATATGTTATTGTACATAATATTTAGCATCCATAGTGATAAATTCAGCTTGCCGAAACAAAAAGTCGCGAAATGGTCATTTCCCAGCTTATTTTCCTGGCCTAATAATGGTAGAATTCGATGTTTATCAAGCATTTCCATATCTATTAAAAAATTAATATACACTTTTGAAAATACATTCTCTTAAAAGTATCCGCAATTTGTCATTTAAAAATTCCGCGTGGAGTAAATTTAAATTTATTTTTCTGATGAAAAGTTGGTAGCACTGTACTCTGACGCGAAGTTTGGGCACGATCTGTCAATTAGTTTCTTTACAGTTGTTAATTTTGGTAATACACCTGTTCCGCGATTTTTAGTATGGATAATATTAAACAAAGATTTTGCCCAAAATTTTGTGCCACCAACGGAATTTCTTGTGCTGAATGGTTGAAACTGTTGGAAAAGACGTAGGGCAATTCAGTTTTATCAAAAACTCAAGCATACAAATGGTACAAAGCATTGAAACATGGGCGAAAGATGGTTGATGATTTGTCACGTTCTTTCTGGTCCTCCTTCAACGTCTTCAGCTGAAGAAAACATTGACAAAGTGAAGGAAATGGTGCATGCAAACCGATGTTATAGTTTGAGAGAGCTGGCATATAAACTAAACTTATCTCACTAATAATTTTAGTGATGTTTTGGGTATAAAAAGCGTCGCATCACGACTGGTTGCAAAAGAGTTGACTTTCTGCAAAAAGAGCATCGCAAGCATGTTGCTGAAGGCATGCTTGAAAGAGATAATTCAGACTCTACATTCATGCAATGCGTCATAACGGGTGATGAGACATAAGTTTACGAGTTTGACATGCAGAATAGCCCAAAACCTTCGAAATGTCACTTTTCTAATAAGCCGAAGACAAAAAATCCACGTCAAAGTCGATTAAAAATCAAAGTCATGTTGACTGCTTTCTTTGGACTAGATGTATGGAAAGACAATTCTTGGATTTAACACCCCGATAATGCACCATCACACGAAGTAATAACTGTGTGAATGAATTTTTGACCAAAAACTCAAATGTCATCAAGTAGCCACCGTATTCTCCGGATATGGCTGCTGACTTTTTTTCTCGTTTTCATACTCAAATTACCACTTCGTGGAATACGTTACGAATAGATGGAAGCCATAAAATAAAAATCGCTGAAGGAGTTGAAGTCGATACAGGAATATGCGTTTAAAAAGTGCTTTGAAGACTGGGTTCTTTGTAGGAAAAAGTGTATTTTTTCAAATGGATTTTGAAAGAGACAAAATAAGCTTTATATTTAATTGAA
This sequence comes from Anoplophora glabripennis, assembly GCF_000390285.2. Classification (NCBI taxonomy): domain Eukaryota; kingdom Metazoa; phylum Arthropoda; class Insecta; order Coleoptera; family Cerambycidae; genus Anoplophora; species Anoplophora glabripennis. The sequence continues at coordinate 658,066 of NW_019416363.1, read as the reverse complement.
TACATTATGTTTTATTGATAAATTCCGGATACCTTTTTGACAGAATGTATTATGTACCTTTAAAAAATGGTAAAGAACATTTAATCGTAATTGGTTATAGTTTTAAATAATTTTTCTAGAAAATTGCGTATTCTGAATCAAATCGTTATGTTTTTGAAATTTACGGTTTTTCTAAGTTAGTTTGTAATTAGTTCGAATAAATTTTAAACATTTTCCTGGATTCTCGATAAATAAAACTAATTTTTGGCATTAATTTCTATTAGCTTAATATATTAAGTAACATATAAATACAAGATCTAATATAAAAATGTTTATTATAATAATGGCCTTATAAAAAATGAAAATAAATGTTGATATCGATTAAGTTTTGAAAGTAAAGTTAGTTACTCAATATTTGTAGCAGTTTTTCAGTAGTATTTTTGTATAAATTAAATAAAGCAAAATTTAGAAATCATTTTGAAAAAAAGTTGTGAATGTAGTTGCCACATACATTCTAATATCTAATTGCTACAGATTTTTTAAAAATTTTAAATTCATATAAATTTTTCAAAATCCGGTGTCAGAATTGAGCCATCACATCACAGGAATTTCTAAACCTCAAAAAACAGGTAAAAAATAGCAAAAATTCATGAAAAAGTGCTAGGGAAAACACAATTTTTTTTCGATATTCAAATGTTCATTTATATAGTTAAGACCCCACCCAACGTGAATCAGCGGTCAAAATTGATGGTTCCTTTTCTAACCTCAAAAAAAAACGGGTCAATTAAGGTCAGATATCACGAATTTTCAAACAATAACAGATTCGCACCAAATTTAGTATACGGGGGTTTTCGGGGTCGCTGATCACGGATCCGAGATCAATTTTGTAAAATTCAAAATGGCGGATCCAAGATGGCCGACCAAATTTTCAAAAAATAACACATTCGCGTCAAATTTGGTATACGGGGGTTTTCGGGGTCACTGATTACGAGGTCAAAATTGCGAAATTCATTTTGTAATATTTTACTTTATAACCTGAGTACCCAATCATGTTTTAACTTACTTTTTTTCGGCTATATATTGTTCTTTTTTCTGTAAAAGATCTATTCAAGGGTTTTCTGCCTAATTTCAGGTAATAAAGTACATAGGTAATTGATTACATTTTTAAAAACGAATTTTGTAAATCTGATCTCGGATTCGTAATCAGCGACCCCGAAAACCTCATAACAAATTTGATGCAAATCTGTTATTCTTTTACAAATTTGGTCGGCCATCTTGGATCCGCCATCTTGAATTTTACAAAATTGACCTCGGATCCGTGATCAGCGATCACGAAAACCCCCGTATACCAAATTTGGTGCGAATCTGTTATTTTTTGAAAATTCGTGATATCGACCTTAATTGACCCGTTTTTTTTTTTTGAGATTAAAAAAAGAACCATCAATTCTGGCCGCTGATTCACGTTCAGCGGGGTCTTAGCCATATAAATAACATTTGAATATAGAAAAAAGTTTTTTTTTTTGTATTTTGCCTAGCTTCTTTTCGTGAATTTTTGCTATTTTTGACCTGTTTTTTGGGATTAGGAAATTCCTGTAAGGGATAGCTCAATTTTGACACCGGATTCGTGATCAGGAGGCAAAAATACTACGGATAGCATATGTCACATGAAAAGTACAGACTTCTTTTTTTTTGTGTAGCTGTGTTATTATTAGAAGAAAATCAACTTTAAAGTTATGTACCTAACTCCTTTAATATTGTTCTGAAAAGTGTCACAGAAACTTGTACCATTGTTATTATGAGTGGAATCAATATTATAATTTGTTGCTGACAGTTTCCATCTATATTGTTTGTTATTTGTGTTATTTGAAGTCCATCAACAATTTAAAAATACCGGCGCCTATGCATTTCATATAGAAAATACAGCCTTAAAAATTCATTCGCAACTCACACTCCTGTTCTATTGCCTTTCGTCACTGTTTCTATTCGATTATTATTATTAGTACCTACACAGCATCAAATTTAATTATCTTAAGTCGTAAACTATTTCGATTAATATACAATCTGATTTTTTTGCATAGTAGTAACAGATAATTAATTTATTGCTTAAAATTTGGGTAAACATTAATTGCTGAAGATAATTTGGAAACTATCTCCGAAACGTAAGTAAAACAAGCATTTTCGCCTAAGGCCGCGGCGCTAGCCACTATTTACCATTAGCTATTGCATTCATTCGTAAGTTTGTGAAATTCTTCAAACTTTCTCTGTGGTACAATAATCTAGGTTAACTGTCCTACTTTGGTGGTTCAGCTTGAATTTTGATTTCCGCTCTATCGGTTGCCTAACACTGTTAAAACTGTAAGTACGATCAATGGTGGTGTTAAATTTGAGATTAATTCATTTCGGTGCAAAATAAAATAGATAAATATAAAGCGCAGTTAATTAATTTTAGTAGTTATTGTTTGTCATCGCTATATTAACTGTAATAATGAATTAATGTATACCTAATACTTATAGAATTATGTTCTAAACTTGATATCTTAGTTTTTGTGTCAAATATTAAACTATATGAAAGCATGGACAATGTCAGCATTTAAATATACGTAACATTTAAATTATCGTTTGCACATAGGTTAATCAGGCTAAATAAATAATAAATCTAAACCACTTGAAATATCTGGCGAATGTAGTTCGTCTATATGTGCAGGGTCTTTTCTAAACCAATGTTATAACTTCAGGAAATCGATCCTTATACCAGTGCCAATAATCTTCACGAACTGGATGTCTTAAAACTACTGAAACTCGAATTACAATGGTGTAAAAATTGGATAGTTGCAGCATTTTTTGAAAAAAATCTTTGTTATTCAAAAAAAAATAAAATAAAATTATTTTTAAGACAAAAATTCATCAAAATTACGAAACAAGGTTTTGGGTGTCTCTGCTATAGCTGTTAGGAGAATTACCTCGCTAATAGGGAAAAGATGGCTCTTCGATATGAAAATATTCATTATTTCTTCTACATATATTACATTGTGGAAATCATTTGAAGCATATTCTGCATGCAATGCAGTCTGAACTTGGATACTCCTTTGACAGTTGTCAACAATTGAACAGTTTCCGTGCCAGTTGCACGCCATCGCCTTAAATTCTTTGACGTTTTCGAGAGGAATATAGCTTGTCTTCTTCAGAAGAAACTGGCTGGTATTTATATCATATTTCTCTGGCGTGTTCTGTATCTGCCCAGGCTTCGTAACAGCTGATTTTTCCATTTTGTTATTCTTCATGCGAGACTGTGCTTGTGGTAAATAAGTTTCATACGATATTACGCATGTATGTATAACTTCTTCGGGAAAATGCTGGCTTCATATATGTATTTGCATAAAATACAAGCCTATTGGGGTCATTTAACATCGCTATAAAAAGTTCCGGAGTTGGTTGAGCATGGATCGATTTCAAAGAATCTACGTAAAGGTTGAACAAGTTTTACCGATCTTACGCGGATATTGCGACATAATGACAGCTTTAGAAGTGTATTTCTATCAAATACAAGCCTATTGGAATCATTTATGATAGCTACAGAAAGTTCCAGAGTGGGGCAGAAATTGACCGATTTTTAACATTGTCCTTTCCACGCCTGTTTCATCTATCATTGCTAAGATTGACTTTTCACAGTAGTATATTAAATAACACTATAGATACGTAACTAAATATGATTTTTTAAACTAGCCTTAGACCTTTTGTTCGTTAAGACTTACGGATCCAAAATGATCCAAAGAATAATTTCTTCAAATTGCAACATGAACCTGAAAGCGCCCTAAACATCGAGCCTGGCGAATTGTTTGTACGGAATTAAAAAATCGTAAATAACTTCTTCAAAATCCAAACCAGTCGTACCGAGGAAACTGGCCTTCTGCAGTATTAATAATGTCACGGCAACTAATCGCAATGTCAAAATTTGTCACTTGTAAACCAACAGTGACCTCCACAGAACACAAAAGTGGTAGGCCTTATGACGTATCCGGACTTTCACTTAAAATCTGATGTGTGGTAACCTTGCGAAGGTAACATACTAAATAAATATTCTAACGTCGAAAGAAAATGTTATTTACGAAAACAACGAAACGGATACGGTTCGAGCGCTGTAAAAAGTAAAATAAATCCTCTTCAGTAAAAAACCGTTAAATAATCCGTGGAACTAAATCGTATCAATAAATTCATAAACAGCAAGCGGCTGCAAAAATGCAAATGCAATGGAACATTTAATTGATACAGTGACATATATCACTAGACGGCGTAAATATTTATTTTAAACTGTGGAGAATTTAAATTTTCATTTTATTAGTTTGCTATTTATTAACACTTTTAGCAATATAAACATAAACGGTACGATATACTTTGTTGGTTTTGATATTGGAACTGCTTTTCATTTCGAAAGTTTGTCTAAAATTTATATGTGTAACACAAAATAAATGATTCTGCATACCCTACCTCTTTAATTGACAGATTTCCTAAAATGTTTTTTATTTTTTCGTAACACTTTTTGCATTTCTGAATGTTAAACCAATAACTTTCCTTTAACAATATGCATATAGCTGTTTATATTGCCGGCTTATTTGTCGATAATAAATTACACTCAGTTTATCTCTATGTACTTCCATAAATTGGGGAACTGAAATATACTTGTATTTATTTCTAGGCATACAGTAGCAACTGAATGATACACATATTATTTATGGTTATATGGTTAATATTATTAATTTGTACTATTTGCACAAGTATGATAAAATATTTTGCGGGAGTAGATTTTCATGAAAAGAAACAGTTACATTTGCTATAATAATTGTAATTAATTATTATATTTCAACACATATCATTATTACGAAATTTATTTATTTAGGAAAAAAATTATAGGATATATACAGGGCCTGAAATTAACGGTGCATTGTTGTTCATTTCCTTATTACAAGTACTAAGGGGTTGCAGTGTGGATTAGCTGAAGGCCGGTTTCTCTTTTATATAATTTTATTCAAATAAAAATTAGCACAACCGTTACCTTCTTATAACAGCACTCTTTAATAAAGTAATAAACGCGAAGGAGTAACGGCAACAGCGCAATATAATGTGAATGAGGTTAGGTGGCGGGAAATTTAAATAGACGTTGCGATACACAAATTGGCCATTCAACTTTGCGTAATTGAATTCTGTTGCAATGAATAATATTATTTGGAATAAAAGAATTAAATGGGAAATTTTCAAATGAAGTATGTTTTTTGAAATCTTGTTTTATTTATAAAGTACGATAAACTTTCAATACAAAAAGTAAAATTTTCTGCATTTTTATAACATTTTTAATATCGTTAACATTTCAATAATTTCAATATATTTCTTAGAATACTTTTGGCTGCATTAACATCGTATCACAGTATAATACTAGATGTATCAAATTGTATTATACTTTCCTAAATGCAATAGCTTTAGAAGCTTAAGTCTTATAAGGAACATTGTATTCACAGAAGTGCATCATAGTATGCTACTTATGCATGTAACTAAATCATACAACTTTTCCTCGCGAATTACTTCGTGATTACAGTTTGTAGATAACACAGCCACACAAAAAATCGACTTTCGGGCCCAGAAGTCAGACCATGTTTATTATATGTTTTTTAGGTCGCTGAATCCGAATCCGAGGTCCATTTAACCCCATCAGCTCAGGATTTTTCATGACCTCAAAAAAAAAACGATATTCTAAACAATTAAACCATAATAACCCTAAGACTCAAGCTTCCAACGCTAAATTAACCAAATCCCATAAATATTTAACCCAATGATATCTCAACCTAATAAGCCCATGAACACAAATCCCATAACCCCATAACCTAGGAAATAAATCATAGGCAAACTGTATTATTGCAAAACATCACATAGCTGAGGACTCCTTGAAACCCCAAGTACGCAAACTCAAAAAATTCACATAACCCTATAACCCCGCAACTTCATAACCCCATAACCCCATAGCTAATAAATCATAGGCAATCTGCATTATGGCTAAACGTTAACGTAATTGAGGATTTCTTAAACACCTTGCACTCAAACCTCAAAACCCCCATGACCATACAATTCATAGCCCACAGCTTCATTTGTACTTTGATCTCATTCACCAAAGAACCGAGTATTAAAAATCGATCTAGTTTTTTTTAAACTAAGACCGTCGGTATTAACATTATGTACACCACGAGGTAGCGGTTGCGCGATCGGATTTCGTACATCATATGTATAGCTTTCATAAGAACTCTTGAAAAAAAAATAATTTGTAGGATAGACCGTAGTACAAATTAATCAATAAATGAGGTTATAGGGTTATTGGATTATTGGAGTTTTTGGGTTTGAGTACTTGGGTCTTCAAGCATTCCTCAGCTATGGCATGTTTTTCAATAATATTGCCTATGATTTATTTTTTCCCTTGGTTATGGGGTTATGGGGTTATAGGGTTATTAGGTTGGAATATTATTAGGTTAAATGTTTATGGGATTTGGTTGCTTGAGTCTTAAGGTTATATGGTTTAATTATTCAGAATATCATTTTTTTTTTAGTTTATGATAAATCCTGAGCTGATGGGGTTAAATGGACCTCAGAATCGGATTCAGCGACACAAAAAACGTGTAATAAACATGGTCTAAACTCTAGGCCCGAAAGTCGATTTTTTCTTCTTCGTTCTTTTCAAAAAGAGCAGTGTGCCATGTACTCTTTGTCGATTGGTCGATGCCCTCGAACGGTGTGCGGAGGTTTAGACTCCGCAAACTTCTCTTCAATAGCTTTTTTCCTACTTTCGCCATTTTCTTCTTTTGCCCACAAATTTGCCTTTCTACCGACTCTGTTCTTCATCCGACATTTTATAGGTTAAAGCAATCATCTGTGTGAGCGATCGCATAGCATAATAAATACACATATACATAGACAAGGACTGCCAACTTACAAATAATAAGCTCAGTTTACTCGTGCGCTGTTGCCAAGTTTATGTTGCAATTCGTGACATTTATTAATGCATGTTGGGTAAAAAAATAATAATGGAGAATTGGAAATATATTATCATAAGCATGTGAAACTAGATTTTTTTTCAATATCTACAAGTCATAAACATTATTTTTTTTCACATTGCTTTTTCAACACGGTATATAAGTATATACTATTAATTCCTATTAACTATGTGGAAAGAGGCAGTGAAAATATTTTATTATAATTTTAAATGTAAAGACAGTATAGTTAGTATATACTAAAATTATTATATTTGTGTTGTATAATGAGAATTTCAATTTGATATCGGTTTATCAGCAATGTGCGAAAGAGCAGTAACGTAGATAATGAAACACTTCGGTAACAGAGGTCAAATGCGACAGCAGCCTTGAGTTCCGTTAATGTTGTAGCATGCAGTAGTTTAATATGCAGCAGAATAAATAATTTTATACGCTCAGCCAGATGTTCAGGAACAAAAACCATCGCTGCTAACTAACTAGTCTAATTATTGACACTCATTAGCATGTGCTATACCTCCGCTATCCTGGTTGACTAAATGATTGATAGCTCGCTTCTGAAAAATGCATCCATCGATCTTTAAAGTTTCAGATTGAGGTAGTATCCGTAGTCGATGGATTCCTGTTCATCGATTGGCAATCTGGGATGTGCCGGATAATGTATATTTTCCTTAATGAGAACAGTCAAATTCAGTGATGCATAACTATTTAGTTTACAGCTTGTGTACGAAATACAAAACCTGCAATATTTATCTTGTAATTGTTAGATACCTAACAGCCACGCATATTTAATGGATTATGACAAACTTAAAGTCCACTTAAGTCCAGTAAAGTAATTTTTCAGAATTGTATATTCTTACGAATTACACATGCAACAAGACTTGCAATGATATGTGTCAAGAAAAATGCTGATAATGAAACCTCATTGTTTTCAATTTCATACAGCAGGTAAACTATTGAAAAGTTAAGTTCTGCAAGTTAAATACTATCAAATTTAAAACTGTAATAAATAAATGTAATAAATAAAAGCTTATCTAATTTTTGAAAAAGTTAGCTGCAACCTATCAAGCTAAATTTATCATAACCTTATCTCAAAATTAATTTAATAATATATCTCAAAATTTCTTTGACATATTCTCCAAAAATTTTATATTTATTTGACTTTTTCTTTACATTCCATTTAAGTTTATAACTTAATAGATTTAAGTGTAATACCTGCAAAACTGCACAGTTAATCTTTCGTTTATAATAAGCATGTGTAAATACCACAGTGACGTCAGAGTTCTCAACAAATTTTCTATTAAAATTCATATGTTTTTTTAATTTAACTTTTTTATTCTACAAGGTAAACTTACAGCTGTTGAAAATATATGTAAAGTTTGAAGACTCACACTATGTGTTGCTCTCTGGCTAAAAACTCATGCCAACATAGGATAGAACTAAAGAGAATCGCTTTGAAATTATTCAACTACCTTTCCAAAATCTTTGCCTTAAGTTCTTATTCAGATAACAGTTTTAAAGTGGTAAAAGAAACGACGAAAAAGTTCATCCCCAGAACTTTACATTTAAAAGCAGTCATATTAAATATTTTTCAATAGTCCTATTTGCTAGTGTCAGTATAAAGTTCTTAAATGACTATTCTCCTCAACATTTGTGAGAAATATTTCTAGTTACGTTTACTGCTAGTGGGGTAGTTTCATGTTTCTATAAAACGGAGGTTGTCAGGTATGTGGGAGTTTGCGCATTAAATCCATTTTTCTATCAACTGTAAGGACAAATACACAAATTACTCTATAATTCTGATAGACAGAGACAATTCTATTTTGCATTCTCAATAAATTTGATGCGTTGGCGCTCATTTGTTAATAAATGTATTGCATATTTACACTCAAACGACATCAGTGACGGCTCATCAAAATTAAAATAGTGATATTCTCATAATGTAACTTTTCGGAAATGATTTCTAATTTCACGTAGAGCTTTCATGATGTTTCGAACGAAATTTGCGAAAATTGAAGTAGGGGTAGTGGATCCTGAGATCTCGAAAAGATTTGCACATATAATTGGAAAATGTTTCTTTCTTAATCAGTTAATAGATACAGTAAAGTATATTTTTATTTTTTACAATTTTTGCGTATATGACGTTCAATACTTTATAATGCTGCAAAATTTTATGAAACAGCATTAAACAAAAACAGATTCCATACAATAAGAAATTTTCTTCCAAGAATAACTTTGTTTTATACTATTAGAAATTGTTTACAGATGATGATAAAATGATTATTAATTATTAAAAAAATTACAATAATTTGCCCATAATATAAATGTATTCTAAGTAAGCTTAACTCTTTAAAATATAAAAAAGTAATTTTTAATTTGTTGCAGCTGTTACAATGAGGTTTTAAACCACATTTAAGTTAAATCTTAAAATTAATCTTTGAATTCCCTGAAGATAAAAATATGATACTACTATTCTACAACGTTTGTTGTTGAAGCAGAATTTTCAAGAGATTTAAAATGAAAAAGTTGCGATGAAAAACAATTTCACCCTTGTGCATTTTATTCCAAGACAGTTCTAGGAAAATTTAACAGTGGTAAAATTTTATCAAAAATCCCACCAGTATTATTATTCCTCCAAGTTAATTACATTATTCTTCCTATAATATACTTTATTGCAGCTTTCTGTCAGGATATTTTTTTATACAAAAGATTGCAAAACCCTTCTCTTCATAATGAAGCGTATTAATAATTATAATTAGTTATGAGAAATAATTTTTCAAATGTTTTTTAAACAATTCTAAATCTAGTTCCGTGAAGTCTGACTGTATTCAATTAGCTATGTTTAAATCTGTGTCAATGTCAATTGAACAGAAACGTGCTTAGCTGATAAAGTAATAAAACAGTTAAATAATTACTATTATTGAGAGTTTTAAAGTTTACTTTTAAAGCTTATTAGTATACAACAAATACCTGACTATACTCTCCAGTTAGGAAAAACTGAATAATGCAATTGCTTTTACTGAAATTCTGCTAATAAATAGCACAATTACTTTTTTGTTTATATGTTTAAATAATGATGACGTTTTTACTAAGAGCTTCAGGATTAAGAACCACCATTACATTATATTATTAAATTGACAGTGCCAACCATTGCCAATAGTAATGGCTAGTCGCTTATGTGTTAATCTACATTACACTGGATTTAATCGCAAAGTTAACGCTGATGCAGTTTAAGAAATTTTTTGACGCACTTTAAAAAGTATATAAAAAATGGGAAGCGGCCCTATTTAAAATGTAATATAATTTATTCAATACACCATAGGAACAATTAATGAATATACAAAGCACTATTGGGAATATGTTTTACTGAACTGTCTGAGATCCTAAATAGGTTTTGTTTTTTTATGTCGTGAGTTTTTTTTTGTGCAGGCTTCGGACCCTATTTGTATAATTAAACAAACGAGTGCCGACCATTAGAGCTAATTGTATACTGATTTCGTTTTTCACCGTTCACATTTCACTGCAAATTACAATATGGGAGGCCTCTAACGAAATTGCTTAACGGAGTGCCCCAGTGACCCACTTGGGTCGTCGCGCTGACGGCTCGACTCCTGCTGTATGATTCCGCATGTTTTGTCAATCGGCGTAAGGTTCCGTTACAATTTAATCCAATTTCAAGAACAATTCACTAATCGGGACTGGTACAGTGCAAAGGAATTGCATGGAGGCAGCTGCTAAGATACTGAGACAACACGAAGTCGCAGAATCTGTGGACTAGTCGTCTTGAGTTTAAAGATACAGACAAGCGTGAAGTTACCTTTTCCACTAGTCTCAACTTTACCTTTAATTACTGACGAATACGAATTAATTGCACATCATAAAAAGCAAAGCAAATGATATTTATTTTGCACTTAATATTTCCTGAACTAAAATAATGTGTCATTAATTTTTTTAGCATATTTTAATTTTCCGCTAGAGAGAACCAATCACATAAAAGATATGTCGTCATTGCCATATTGTCGACATTTCTTCAATAAAGGGATTTATATTAATAGTTCGTGGTAGTATTTTCCATCACCTCGAACAGAAGAACAGGTGCTTATGAAGTCTAAGATAACCTTACAAAAAATACTATAAAGGTTGCTCATATATTAAATATTAGCCACTCAAAGGCTAATAGATTCTTAAATGTTATATTTTGCCGATACTATTTGAAGAAGTCCCTATTTTGTTGTTGTGCATAAATAACAAACGTAGTTTATGCTCTGACTCATTTGGCAGTATATATTTACGTTTTGTTGCACATCCAAATTGTTACACAAGGAGTACAACCTTAGCCTCCACGGCCCCCAGACTTAAACTCTCTCGATTTGCAGAATCGCATTATCTCATCTTGTGGAATAATTCGAGAGACAAATTTTAACGTGTTCGCTAATCAATGTGCCACAGGAAAGAAGCTTGCAATGTAATTGAAAAAACGAAATTTATTTTATTTTTTATCAAAATATTGAAAATATGCAAGAGACAGAAAAAGTTATACAAGTTTTGAAATGACAAAAACCATTAAGGGTCCATTTCAATGGTCGCATAATATCAGAAAGCCTACACTGTAAAAAAATCGGTGTGAGGGAAAGCAATAAAGGTAGGGAGTGGAGTGGACATTGAATGAAATTATTGAGTACATTTTCACTTATCATTATTGAGTATTTCGATAGTTTTACTCATTTGTAATTATATTTTAACTAAAACTGAGTACTTTCACTCAAATATAGGTACCCTTTCAATAAAATTTGCAAATAATCTCGTATTTGGTACACTTGCAGCTAAATCCAAGTAAAGTCCTCATTATTAAGTGACCCCACCCCCTCTATGGTTGTCGTGCGTTGTCTTTGTCTATTCTCATCTTTCCCATAATTTGACGTTTTTTTACAGTGTATGTATGTATAATATAAAGTTACCCAAATTGCATTCTTCTATGTTTCTCCAGCTATGAGAAATAAAAAAACCTTTTATTTTTGGAAAAATGCCACTCTTTAAGGTTTGTCCAATATTAAAAAATACCCTGTATAATGAAAGTTTTTAATTCTAAATCTAACATAACAAAAAAGTGAATATACTATTTATTGATTAAGTTTTAAAAGCATTCCATGTTCTTATAACAATTTTTATATAATTTCCACTTGTTGAAACGATCTTTGTCTCTGTCTCTGTCATAGCCACTAATTCGTAATATTTTCTTAAATAGCAGAATAAATCGTCCTAAATGGAAACAGATATATTCAAATTCTTAAACGAAATATACGTAAATTTCTCGTATCTCAGTTCCAAAGGAAAACGTAAATATTTATTTTGTATCCTGGCGTTTATTTACTGAAACTAGTTTTGTTGTATTTGTACAATTTGAAGTTTTAATATTTCACCGCAACAGTTAATATGTATAGTCGATTAAATACTTTAACATTTATTAAGAAATTATATAATTAGCTATTTTTAAATTTTAAAAATGAAAGTTAAATATAAAAATATTGTTTGTCAAGGATTCGTTTGATATGCAAAGCTCTGTAAAATTTTAAATTATTCGTATTTCTCTGTAGAACGAATTCCTTAGAAATAGTGAATTACACACTTATTGTTGAATAGCTATCACCTCATTAACCCTGAACATAATAAGTAAATACGATATTCATTTTGCACTGTTTTTTTTGTTCACCTTAAAAGTAAAACAACAAATAATATAGTTTCATTTAATTTCTAATGTTTTCAATGATGCTTGTCATTATTAAGAAAACTTTTCTTTAGTTTCAAAGCTATAGTTTTATCCCTATAAGCATTGCAGTGATTGGCAATGGACATTGATAATAATTAAAACAAATGGCTACGAATCTCTAACCGTATGACTCTCTTGATAAAATTAATCAGAAATGGAATTACATATATGTTTATTTCATTAATTATATTATATAACTTATTTCTGTATGATATATATTTATATATCCATATCCATAAGCTTATGTTGATGAAACAACTTTTTCAAATCTGTAAATTAGGATCAGTTTTTAAATTATGTTAATGGTATGGATATATTGAATGCGAAATGTCAAGGTTTTCTTTGATATCGGTAAACAAAGTGTTTGAAGGAGGTAGATAGCAAGTTACTATCATTTAAATAAAATTATGATCTTTTAAAGTCATTTGTACTATCAAAGCACTTGTTTGATAAATGGTTGGATAATAAAACATTGTTACTATGGTTACTATGGTCAATGCTTTGCTCTATAAATAAATGCAAAGGCTACAATTTTTTTAACATGTACTCGAACTTCACAAAGATGAAGGTTACATATTACATCTTTATAGTCGCCTACAGAGAGCATGTGTAATGGTGCCAATGTTGAGGTCAGAACGTTGTAACATTTTTCAATAACCACAAAATGGTAACGCACAAATGATGGCCAGTATTAATGAATATATAAAATGGCAAAGGTTCACTGGTAATTACTGGAAAAATGACTGAAAGAAACTCTCTAATAGAACTGTATCCAATGTTAACTTACCTTGGTTTTCTCTAATTCATTTTATTGTAGAGTCAAATTATCTAACTCTAACGCTAATGTCGAATTTAGCAGGTTTTTATGCCCAGAAATATCAAACTGTCTCAAACCAAATAATAGCTTTCAGAAGGTGGTCATCAGAAGGTTATTTTAGAAGTGAATGTTGGCCTCAACGTTGCTGTCAACAATAATGCAGCGAGTTGTAAAAAAAAATATATCCTTACATCTTAAATGAATCTCACTTCTGTTAAAATATATTTCACTATCAATTTATTAACTGTCACTCAACTTGAAGTTATGTGCCTCATTATATTCAATTCAGTGACCCATTCAGATAATAAACATTCATCCAATTCCATGGTAGGTTTTTCTGAGAATATACCTTTGCTTTACGACACCGATGCCAAATAAATAAAACATATTTTTCTAACTGACGTGTTTGGGAAATAAATATGCTTTATTAATTTTAATAATGATCTATTGTGGCGGATTATAAAAGGGTTTCAAAGCGAAGTGGTGGGAAAACAAAGCAGTCCAATTAAAGTTTAAAAATCGAGCCTCGTTTTCCGCGGATAATGCCAGGAAAATAAACTCGAATTAAATTTAAATAAGCGCGTTGACGTATTAAGCAGATTTATACCAAAACATTTTGCTTTACGTGAATATAATTATTATATTACAACTTTGTAAAGCTTCTTCGTACTGCGTGATTTGTTAACGCTTGTTTTATAATTGCCAGACTGCCAACATAGTTAACTTTAATGATTAGTAAATCTTTTGCCACTTGTCCATTACTTATTGCTCTCCTGAAATGACTTGGGTGTAGAATGCAATATATTAATACTAAATGAATAACAAACAAATGTCTCGCTTAAATAGAGACATATTTTTTTGTAGTATAATTTTTGAAAGTTATGAACTGCTATAAAAAAACACCAATTGTATATAGAAATACTGTTAACGATAAAGAGCTATTAGAATGTTTATCTTTTGTAACCAAAAATACGAGTATGCGTATTAGTTTTCCTCAAATTGCACGTTTTCTGTGCAGGATCAATTCTGAAAACGTTAAAGGTTAAAGGACATTTAAAATGGGGATTTCATTTATCTCAATGTATTTGTTTAATGATGGAAATGCACAAATACTTAGAACCAGAGCTTCCATCACGTCAGGATATTAGAGAGGCTCCAGCAAATAGCAGCATGCACAATTGTTGCAGTACCTGGGTACAAACACAAAGAGAACTGGATTAATTAAGGCAAATTCTTTGACCGAATCGTTACAGGAGACGAAATGATGATCTCATATTTCGTTCCTGAAAACAAATAACGATCATGTGGCATCATTTCCTCTACTGTTCTTAAGATTCTTATTTCTTTGTAGAGTAACAAAAAATGTAAAGCTTTTTTTTAATGTTTTGATACGAATTTATTTTTCTCAGGACTACAATTACGTTACGTTTTTATAGCTGAGTTTGAAGAAAATTAATAGTAGCCAAAGTAAAGTTTCAGGACAACCTAACATTTTTGTTTGGCTATGTTAATTTCTATCATTTTCATTGGTATCTAATGTTGACATCATGAGTGATTAGCAATTCTCAATTACATTTGATTTCTCAACCATATCTAAGAAAAGATAGATAGGTACACTAATTTAATTTTAACTAAAATGTTTCAGGATTCCAAAGTTCCACATAAAGTTATTATAAATATACTATATTACTACTTGAATGAGATATTTTACTTTCATTATCTAATTAGGTAAATAAATTGATATATTATATATTATTTTGAGCTGTAGAGCTAGAACGCATCATCACAAAAATTATTGTACTAGTAGTAGTAATTATTCAGGTCTAATTTTGAATCAGTGTTAACGACATATCTTCGCAAATGTTACAAATTGAGTTATTTCATTTGCGATTCATTTCATCATCATCTCGGCATCCTAGGTATTAACTCGAGCGTCAGAAGTATGCGAGGGAATCAATTAATTCGAATAGCAGAGGATTATTAACTTGGCGTTATGTCGAACAGAAACAAGTAGTGTGGAGCACATTTATCACTATACTGGCGCTTTCATTGAGCTTGGCGCTCAAAAAACCCGAATGATCAATCACAGTTGTCTCAAACTACGCTATTACGCTCCACTTTTTGTTCAGATTATTATGATATATAATTATTTAAAACCTTTAATTGTATAATCACCCGATATGTCATATGCAGTGTATACGTAGTATATTTGAAGACAAATTGTCAAGTACAAACAAAATTCAGTCAGAAGTACAATATTTTGTTAAATCTTAAACATTACCGATGTTTTTGAATTTAATTAAGTTGAAATTCATTGAATTATCAGTTTATCTAAATACCGATGATCGATTACTATTCTGATGCTCTTATATTTTAGTAAGATAAATGAATTAACTAGGTATATCCTGTAGATTTTTATAAGTATGGAACGAAAACCGCTCAATTGATTGCCATGTGTTTGAAAACATTATGTTGATATCAATAATAATATTAGATAGTCAAACAAAGGCAATAAATATACGAAATGATACAAGTGTATGCCGTGATTTCAGATTTGATTCTCAACTGTAGCTATTTTTAGATTTGGTTTTCATAATAATTGTCTACTCAGAATTCACCAGCCTTTTACCTGCGAAATCTAGATTCGAACTTAACTTGGGTCAACGGAAATAACTGAAGTATCAAGTAAAAAAAAGATATAACGTATTTTTTAAAGTATTGATCCTAAAGTTCCTCCTAATCCTAAAACTGTAACAGCTAATCATAACATTTTGTTATACAATGTGTAAAAGTCATACTGTCACATTTTTTCGTCTTAATTATTGAAAAACCAATAGTATCCGAACTGGAAAAGCTCTGAGAGGTTGCAAAAAAGTTGAATGCATTTCCTTTACAGATCCATATAGATTCAGAATTGAAATTTTTGTAAATTATGACTTTTTTCGTAGATCCACGGTCGATGAAAAAAAAATCCAAAAACTGTACCAACGACGGATCATCGACAAAAGTCAATTAGTTTACTCAAATTTCTCAACAATTGGAAATACGTACGACTAAATTAAAATAAGTGTTTTGGTGTTAACCATGCTGACATGAGCCCAAAAAGTTTTGGATGAAATTGACGTATGTACACTATATTTTGACCTCCTCTTTAACCTTTTTGTTTTAAAAGTTATAAAAAAATGTAAATTACAAAAGTTGCACAATTTTTTATGAATTTTTCGAAAATGATATTTGAGAAACAACTGAAGTCCAAACAAAATGGCCGCGGATGTTAACTTTGTTAATTTAAATGGAGTCATATGGGGTTTGTTGGGTTCACCTCTAACAATAGGCGAGATACTATTAAAAAAAGAAAATACTGTTTTTTATTAAGAAAATAAGATATCTTGCAATTGTTAGACCTCTTTCACGCATTTCTGCATTTTTTTCGCATTAAGTAAGGATTTACAGATTTAGTTGTAATATATTTTGATATATTGGACATTGATATGATCCAAAATGCGTATAGGTATTTTAACTAAATCTCCCTAATTAGGCAGTGTAAGGCCTAATTACTTATGGACAATGTTATATGGTAGGTCGTGACAGTGACAGGTAGTAATGTCATGATAACATTGTTATTGATTGACAGTTTGTTTTATTATTTAATAATTAAAATAGATTACACGGAAGTAGAAAATTGAAATATTATTAGGAATTAAAATACTTAGAGTATGGAGAAGATCTTTACTTTATTTTAATTCCTATATTTCAATTTTCTAGTTCTGTGTAACCCATTTTAAT
This sequence comes from Anoplophora glabripennis, assembly GCF_000390285.2. NCBI lineage: Eukaryota > Metazoa > Arthropoda > Insecta > Coleoptera > Cerambycidae > Anoplophora > Anoplophora glabripennis. The sequence continues at coordinate 640,692 of NW_019416363.1, read as the reverse complement.
TAAATAATAATACAAACTGTCAATCAATAACAATGTTATCATGACATTACCTGTCACTGTCACGGCCTACCATATAACATTGTCCATGAGTAATTAGGTCTCTCAGGGCCTAATTAGTGCGATTTAGTTAGAATACCTGTACGCATTTTGGACTATATTAATGTTGGATATGTCAAAATATATTACAATTAAATCTGTAAATCCTTACGTAATTGGAAAATAGGCAGAAATGCCTGAAAGAGGTCTAACAATTACAAAAAATCTTATTTTCTTAATAAAAAAACTTCTTTTCTTTTTTTTTAATAGTAGCTCGCTTATTGTTAGAGATGAACCTAACAAACCCTATGTTCGACAGAGAACGTTCTGTCCAAATATGTAAAAATATACAGGGTGTTCCATTTAGATTAACAAAGTTAACATCCGCGGTCATTTTGTTTGGGCTTCATTTATTTTTCTACTATCACTTTCGATAAATTCATAAAAAATCGTGCAACTTTTGTATTTCACATTTTTTTGTAACTCTATAAAGAAAAAGTTAATGGGGGAGTCAAAATATAGTGAATCACCCTATACATACTCCATGAGAAGCTCCTCTGTCTACATCTTCAGTAATTTTTTGATCAATTATCAAAAATAGTGTTTCACTTCCAATATTTGAGGAACAAGAATTCTTTATGAATATTATTTGCTTTGACAAAAGCAATCAGTCCTGAAAATTTATAGCACCGTCCCTGTTAAACCCTGTGAATGACATAAATTGTGCTAAATCAAAAATCTACACAATCTTTCAGCATATGGGACTCATGAATGCAAAAAAAACTAATTTGAACTTTTACCAAAGACTTGCAATCTGTTGTCATGTATAAATTAAAAATGTAATCGTCCTTTCAGCAGACAGCATTCTCATAACGCGCCCAATCCAGATCCCAGACCTTCTTGTTCCTTCCCGTACAACATATAGACACCATCAAGAACATCACGAACCGCATATTATAAAAAGTGAGTGTCAAGACACAGTTTGTTGCCTGTTGAGGGACCGCCCGCCCGACCCCGATAGCTTTATGAAGTGGGCCGTAACAGAGCGCCTGCGTCGCCAGTGAAAGTCTCAGATTAGCTTACCGAATCGCCACTTCGATAGTTTCGACTGCATATTGCATAAACCTATCTATATACCTGTTTCGATGCTTCATTAGTTAACCTGATACTTTGTTGATTGTGGAATCAGGAATAATAACCCTAACATAACAATTTGGTTAAGAATTAACTAGTAAAAGTATCGAAAAAGGATGATTACAATAGCAACTAGTACAGAACATAAAATATTCAATACTAAAAGTATTAATTTCATGATGATAAACAAAAAGGATGCAAATTTCATGATAGCTAAGCTTTAACAAAATGCAAGTTTATTTTTAATGTACACGAAAAAAGGAAGAATTTGTGTCGAATACGAGATATACTAGTATGCCTAAAATTAGCCTACTTCCAAAATACTGGAATATTTGGAACAAAAAATCTGAACTATACCAAACTTTAATAATAATTCATCGAATAGAAGGAGAATAGGAATCGATAAACTGGGAAAATTGGGACTGGTTTGGTTTATAGATGACAGGCGGAAGAATAGCAAGAAGAGGATAGCAGGATTGAGCCTTTCCTATAGTACTGCAAGCAGAAATCTTCACCTTTATGCAGATTAACAACTTGTTTGAGCTTAAGACTAATCTCAAACAAAGTGTTCTCAAAACTTGATTATTTGACTAATGAACGGACGAATTGGTTGGGCTACGTTGGGTGCCAAAACATGAAAGCATTGGAAAACAATTATAAATTATATGAACTTACAAGATAATAATTTGAAATAGTTTCTCTAGGACCAAAGCCAATGTTTGGCATCCTTACACTGTCGCTAATCAAGCTTTGGTGGGGACAAAGGTGCAAGAAGGATATTGAGATTCAGGACTGGGTTAGGTTCAAGCGAAGAAAATGTTGAGTGTTCCTTCACAGAAGTAAACAGTGTATGCGCAAATACAAACTCTGAGAAATAAAACTGAAGAAATATCTGCGCGGTATGAATTAGCCGAGAATTCGACCCCATCTAGAAAGATGAATCCACTTTGAACATGGTAGTATAGATGTTTGCACTTTATATCAAGAACAAATGTGCTTATCGATCGAATGAAAAGGTCAGAGTATTGTTTATTCCTATAAGGTTCCTAATGGCTATATAATCCTTCAACTAACGGAGCAGGTGACTTTAAACTTGGTAGATATAATGCAGTTTACTTGTAATAGACATTTAGCTGTAAAATTTGATCATGAATGCCGTCTTCAAATGTACGACGAAGGAAAATTATGTTTATCTTTCAACTTATAACATAGAGGAAAGTAACAATAACGAGCACTCGCAAAATGCAGTTTGTCCAAATTTTACATTTTTCAAATATAATCAATACATATGTATGACTTTCAAACATTATTAAGTGATACAAAACATTCATTACTAAAATTGCTTAGACATACAAAACATAGCTGGTCCAGTGGCATTAGACAATCAACCCACATTTTGACCAGAAGACAAATTAACTACATTTTGTTAATATATGTTTATATACTACACGTTTCACAGTTTTCACTATTTTGTAAGAATTAATTACAACTTACGACTTAACTCGGAAACATTATATTGCAACCATAAAAAAAGAATTGAGTCGCTGCTGAAATTCCAAATTAAGTTAATATATACTATACAAGGTACCTTTAGGTATCAAAATAAAAAAGAAGTTGGATAATCTACTTAAATTATTTTTTCTGAATACTCTAAAGATTAAAATACTGTTGAATATTATTTACAAGAATCACAAAATACTGAACCTCTGATTGTAAGGAGAGAAAATTATGAATGTAATAACTTAGTAAAGGATTTTTATTTTACTTATTTCTGTTTATTAAAATCTATGAATTTTACTTTTTAATATGTCGCATAATTTGAAGGTATCTAACGATAATAGTACTTCTATTGGTTCTTCTAATCGCACGGAATTAGCTATGAAGTTGAAGATGGGTAAAGAGGCGACTTATCATTCAGGTCGTTTTTGTATATAAAAATTACGTCAATGAACTCTAACCTCTATTCAGTGCAGAAGTTGGGTAAACCTGGAAAACCTCTTCAATTGTGGGAGACAATCAAGAGCTGACTGGTATCGGTCTCGCACATTGATTTAACCAAATAGTCTTCCATCTATACCTGATACTAAAACTGATCTAAGTCCTTCTGCCCGAGGAATTCGAACCCGCGGTCTCAGCAACAACGATTGAAAATCTGACGCCTTAAACTACATAACGCAACGAATTTTAAGTGAAATAAACAAGTAAACTATTACGGATCTACTTACAAATTAACTAACGTTGAGACTTTAAAGTGCAGTTTTTCCTATTTTCTTTTTCGATCCAATATTAAACTTTTTTTGGCATGTGTTTTTGATATATGGCTTTGCTTACTTTTTCTCCTATTTTATAAAAAACTAGTCTTGCTACCTAAAGCACTACTTGAGCAACAAATTTGTACTTCTCCTGAAAACTTGCGCAAATGGATACACAACATTTTGTAAGGTTTTTTGTCATATATTAAAGGAAATGAAAGTGAAACAACTTTATTCAAATTATACGGTAATTCTAATAGATATAAATATATTTAGAATCTTAATATTAAGAATTTTGGTTGATTACTTCTTTGTTACCAGAAAATTGAATCCTGACATCAGTTACTTTCTATTTCTTAAACATTCAGAAAAGACTGAAATCACTTGTATTTGTACATAAATGTCGTATGTTCGGCAACTCAATATGTCAATCAAATTTACTAAAATTTAGTAGAATATACCTCCCACAAGACTTTTTAACTCATAAAAAGTTTTTCTTACGCCTTCTGTTACTGGTTAAACTCGAAGAAATTTCCAAACATGAATTTACTTTACAAATCATAAAATATAGTTCACGCTCCTCAAATATTATATAATGTCAAAGTTGAAGCCTTGAGTTGGTGTTTTCTCCACTCCTGTAGCTTTATACCACCCACGCAGACGACGGTCGGATGGGGATTGAATAAAGATATTTGATGAACCGTGAGATGTCTACCTGCCTGGCAAATACATTAACTAACCGATCCGTTGCAATAGCTTGTCGCTGATCGGATCGCGATTATTATTAAAGCTATTCCGGAATCGCTGTAACTATAATTACGACGTTACCCGGTCCGATGGACATTCAATTAAATGTTTACGGACTAATCTGACGTTCGCTTTTTAATAAAGATGTTGCAGCCAGAACGTGAACAGTGGACAAATAAGGGAATTGATATTGGCCAATCAAGTAGGTTATTTATGTGTAGTAACTTGGTTCGTTCATTGTTGAAACATTTGTGTAATACGCCTTAAAACTGTGAAGGCGTTCTGCCATTTGCTGTACGAGTATTTGCCATGTATGACTGTGTAACAACCGTATGTCCCAATATTTTGACACATTGCCTTGTTATACCCACCTAAATGACGAACGGCAGTGTGTGTGTGCCACCCTGGATTAAAAAATAAAAACAGAAATGTCTCTACATTTTAGGGCGCTACTTTCAACTATTTATGAATTTCAGATTTAAGTTCTAATAATTAATAGGAGTAGTAGAAGTTTGGTTCTTTCAAGTCCAACTCTATAAATAATGATGACAATATAAGCAATGTTACACTGTAAAAAAATCGGGCATTTTGATCATTTTACTCATTTGTGATTATATTAAAACTAAAACTGAGTAATTTCACTCAAATATAAATAAATTCTTCACGTAAACTCGTATTCGGTGCACTTGTACCTAAATCAGAGTAAATGTCCTCATTACTGAGCGGTCCCACCCTTTTTCATATCCAGATGTTTTGTCTTTGTCTGTTTCCATCGTTTCATTAGGTTCTCTCGTGATCTCGTGACCGCGGCATGATGGATGACAGTATGGCGTATGATGTGCTTTGAAATTGGACAAGTATCGGTCTATCTGGTTATCCTAGTGAAAATTGTATTTAAATGCAGTGATTTAATTATAATAATTGAAGACAATACATTGTCTCGATTAATATTTTAATATATTTAAATAAACGGATAGATAAACTTTTATCTATAATTACGTATTTGTAACCTACAATAAAGTTTATGGCAATCTATTGGGCCGATCAGTTCACCAATTCCTTGAATCGAGACCTAAAATATTGTCTCTAAAACAGATCTGTGTAGAAACCACTGTGGCAGCTTAGTAGTTTATTACTCTAATACAATGATATTTAAATTAAAATTTAAAGAGAATATAAACCAAATCTGAGTCTGAGTAAAAAATTATTTTTATATACTCAAAATAGAGTCAAAGTCACTCAATTGATAGTTAGCAGTTACTCGGATTTAAGTAAAACTCACTCATTTCTGATGCAATAGTTTCACTTAGTTGTACTCATACTAATAGAGTGAAAATTTTACTCAATCGAGTGTGAACAGAAATTGATACATTATTGAGTAAAATTGAGTGAAAGAGTGAAATTTTTTTACAGTGTATTATGACTGATGGCTTGTGTAAAAAAGTCACATATAACATCATGTTTTTAGAGACAACTATAAAAGTATATGTTACTTAACAAACTGGTTATAAAGTCACTTCTTATCTTATTTTTAATAGTTCAAAACTGTTATTAGTGGTTTATTTAATTTTCTGCAATATGTACAAAATAGTTGAAATTTACTTAGATCGCTTTGAAAGTGTTAACACATCGAAACAAGTATAAAAATAACTAAATTGGTCGAATACTGCGTGATAATTTTGGCAAAAAACTAATATACAAGACAGAGGTAAATACAGACTCAAATGGTATGTTCCTTAATAGGAGTTTTGATAGATACCTTGACTTGACTTATTATTTATCCAAACTGCAAACTCCTTCAGTATCAGCGACTGTGGAACAGGAAAGTTTTGTAAATTCAGTATAGAAATTCCACTTTAATGTGCCATTTTCCTATCAAATGCAATGTCAGAAAAACCTCCTTTTCTAACAACCAATTGAAAAATCTAGATTCATAACTCCCATTTCACTTTAGTTAGTAATAGCACTGATGTATCAAGCAAGAGCTTTAGCAGGTATATATTTTTTGTAAATTCGCTTGCTTTACTAGAATTGTCAGACAATATTTTATCAGGTTCCCGTATATTCCACCCATACTTAGATACAACTTTCAGCAAAAGTTACAACTTTTTAAAAAACAAGATAATTAATTTTGCTCTTTCCTTCAATACAATATTTGCTTCCTTTCTTAGTTAGGTACTGTCAATAAAATAAAATTCATAATTATTCGTACAGCTACAGAATCGTTCATCACGAAAAAAGAAAAATGTGTTGCGGATGTTATGAAATATTACGAAATGCTTATCAAGTATTTGCAAGAGAAAGCTTTAGTAAATAAAGAGAAAATAAATATTTTGACTTAACTTCTAAAGCAACGAAAACCACTGAATTGGTGAATTGAATAGAAGACTTAAAGGTCACATATGAATACAAATACACAAGAACATTACAAGAAAACTTTAGTAATTCGAGTAATAGGAAGCGATTGTTCAAAATGGGGGAATTTATCTCCTGAAACTGTTAATGAATCTGACATCCGCATCATTGAGATAAAAAAAACAGTTGAGTTTGTTTCTGATTTTGCTAGAAAAATAAAGTTTTCAATATTCTTTTTTAGTTATTTAGTTCTAAAAACTTATTTTTATTAATTTTGAAAAATATCAGTAAGAATACTATATCAAATAAATATAGCTCACTTTGGTATGTTCTTGCCAGTAATAAAAATGTTTCGAAAACTGTCATTAAAAATTGTCCTTTGCGTGATATTTATTAAGTCAAAACAACAGTTTTTTGTCTACAAAACATAAAAGTATTTTACATCAATCAATTTTACAAAATCTTGAAATTATAGATCCACCAGTTTATTTATTCTTATCATTAATCAATTTAATTGCCAATCATTTCAACAGTTAATCATTTCTTTTGGTGTTTAAATTAAAGTCGTAATTGTACCATTGTGGAAATTGACTCTACTCGAGGATGGTAAGTCGCTCACTGCAATTGTGTCTTCATTAAGACACTAGGTAATTATTGAAGAAACACCAGATATGGGAGCAGATACTGATGCTCCAAAGAATATTTGATTTGAAAAAAATATGCAGTAAGTTGTAGTTGACACATTTTTAGTAATTCTTGAACTGCAGGATGCAGTTGTCGAAAGAATGTTGTTTGATACTCGATTACGAAATTCTTCTGCATTCTCGAATGAGTAAAACTTTCTTTTTCGAATTAAAAAATAGCTTGTTGCAATCTAGCATAAAAAATAACTGTTTTCAAATTGTCAAACTGACCTTTTTAATTTAATTCAAATATTAAGTACTCGTTAATGTATAACATGTATTTTTCGCTGTTTAATGGGTGTTAGTTTACACTTCTTGCATGAATAATTCTTGTTTTCAAAGTAAATTGTTTTTACGGGAAACATGGGCATTTTGTACTCTTAATCTGTGATTTATGTTCCTGTTTTCAAACCTGGGGTACCTATTCTTTTTTTTACAATGCCTCTACAGGTGTCAAATCAATAATATGTGGAATAGCCGCACAGCCTTACCGTAAATAAGCTACCATCAGAATTTGTATTGCGTACTGCATGTATCCGATGATAATGTAGTAGACAGGAATTGCAAATAATACTAATCATGCTTAATAAACTACGTACGATCGATTTCACATTCTGTTTGTGCACGCTGCTTTTAATTAATTCGTTGATATGGTGTGCTACAGTTTATACACAGATGACAATTATCCAGATATTTCACTTCCGATGTCCTATGATTTAATCAATTTGTTTAATCCTACCGAATTTGAATAAGTGATTATAGTGTCAAAAGCTCCATTTGTTTAGTAACTTTTTTATGTCGAACTGATTTTACACAGTTGTGGGCTAATCGATAATGTTGAATGTGGTGTGTGTGGGATAATTAATTTCTTCAAAAAAAAATGTGTTGAATGATGTGTTGAAAAAGTTCAGTGGTATATGATACAACATATACTGGAAAGCAATTATTATCAAATAACGTTGAGGTTATGTAACCCCATTAATATTGCGCTTTGAAAAAAGTGTCATAGAAACTTGTACCATTATTTTTATAAGCAGTCATCATTTTATTTGAGATCAGTTAATATAAAAATTATAGCTAACATCTTAAAGAGCACCGTTGAAGAAATAAAAAGCGTGTCGCAACCTTTCATTATTTCTCTTGTCACACTTATCGCATTCCTACTCGTATTTATTAATATTATGCCATCAAGACGTTTTTATATGTTAATAAGATTAAAATTCAGGTTATCGGTAATATTTCCTTGTTCCATTTTTCAGTTTTCGATATAAAAAGTACACTATAGATATTTGTCCTCACTATATATTCCATTGTTCCCAAATATTAAAAACGGATATTATTAATTTGTTTGTGTAGCCAAGCGTTACACAATCTACAAAGATTAACACTTTTTGTGTCAGGATCGCCACTGCTATGCGGGTGTGCTGAAAATTTCCAGAGACCTGTTAATTGGTTCGTAAATTCACCATTATTATCCGCAGTCGTATCAGCGCGTTTCTCAAGGTCAGTCCACTTCATAGTTCCATTTAAATACGAGAGATATGCCAAGTATCCTGTTGCCAATTCTGGTATATTACATATTTAAGTTGTAAGTATATCTTTTGTTTGTGGGGGGCGGTAAACTTTCCAAAAAAAGCCTTTGGCGTAAAATAATTTTAGGAATTATTCCCCCTTACAATCTGCTCACCATCAAGAATGAAATGTAGTGTCTTCCAATATTTCAGTCACTATTGTATTTCGTCACGTCACTCTATGTAAAACATCTTCAGAAATAATCTGCGGTATTGTGACTGCGACTTAAAAAAAGTTGTCAAAACAATTAAATTATAAAGACATCATAAAGTAAAATGCAGTAATGAATTTTAAAAAGCAAAATCATGAAATAAGTCTATTTTCGTAAAGTATTGTAAAAAATAGTAGAACGTACAGTTCATTTTACTTAATTGCAGCGTGTTCCTAGTGATAAACGCGATATTAAACTACTGATACGAAAATAGCAGCGATACGTCTGAATGTGGCAAAATAGATGACTGGAAGTAAAAGAAATAAACGAAAAAGTAATAAAATGGGTTAGTAGGTAGATATTTGCGCTAGTAAAATTAATACTGCTTTGTAACACTTGGCCAGAATTGCCGATTTATTTATACATCCACTTACAGTTGACTGGTCGAACTTTTACAATTCCGATTTTCACTTTTACCGCGTTTTGACGTAATAGGAGAAGTGTACAACCTTGTAACCGTTTTGAGCGGATCCACACTTATGTGGCGATGCTTTTACATTTTTCGATCATGAACTTGCCTTGCCGTCAGATCTGCAAGGTTAGCGAGAATATCATTTATTAACAATTACTGCTTGATAATCGTAACATAAGTAATGCATTCCACATTTGTGAACTAACAAGAGAACGAAGTACATCAGCGAAGCACTACTTCAAAAAAAAAATTAATTATCTGTATACAAAGAGTTTTCAGAAATGTGCAATAAATTCAAGAATTGGTAGAGCTTCAAACAGTTCTTGAGGATACCAAATACATCATTACTGTTGTTTTTCCGCAAACTTGTATACAAGTTGCGTTCCAAAGTAAACAAGACATTTTAAAAATAAGAACAAAAAGTTTTTTTGGGTAAACCGATTTATTTTATTCAACTCAATATGGCAATATGTCTAAGAGCATCTTTAATGAGTATTTTATCATCGGTCGGAAGTGTGGTTGACAGTTAAAATGCGACTTTTAGTCAAAAAATGGTCCACAAGTGTCGATCGATAAGATGGCGCATTATCGTGCAACAAACGCCAACTTACTTCTGCGCGATATTCTGACCGAATACGACGAATATGATGCACCAAACGCTTCAAACTGCCTAGATAGAATTGTGCCTTAACAGTTTGACCCAGTGGACCGAACTCTTTGTGGACAATGCCCTTGGAATCGTAAAAGCAAATCAACGTTGTCTTCAGTTTTGACTGCTCCAAATAAAATTTGTTGGGTTTTGACATTTTGGTGCTTGGTTTCTGGATCATATTGAAAGCACCACGTTTCATCACCAGTGACAATATTGTAAAGGAAATCTTTGTCCTTTTTGGCCTCCTTGATGATGTCCTTCGAATGTCGAATTCTGCTGAACAATTGGCTGAAGAACTTGGCTGATCCTTGATGAATTCATCAATTGAAACGATTCGATAAAAGTTTTGCCAAGTTTAAAACAAAACTTAATAATTTTGTTCGATGCTCATTTTTGTACCAATGATACAAACATACAGTCACTTCAGACGCAATAACTCTGCTTCTGTCCGTCCAAATGTCATGAAATTTTGACAGTACATCAGTGGATAATCTATGATGTAATTGCCAATAGATGGCCTCACTAGAAATGGCGATTTTTGAAGTCATGTTTACTTTCGAATGTATCTTGAATATCAGAGTTACGAATTTTGACAGCAGCATTTTAGAATATTTATAACTCTTTTGAGGTTAGGTTTGCTGAACTTGCCACGTATTATAATTCTTAAAGTACTTATAACTTGTGCATTACGATTAAACTAATTTCTGCAGCTTATTCTTGTGGCATAAAAAATGAGAAGAGAAAGAGAGGGGGCTTCCATAAGACACCAAAAAAGCCACATTTTTCAATTTCCTTTCTATAATCAGTCATCTAGAAGTAATAATTGGAATTGAAGGTACAATTATACCGTATTAATTTAAAAACTTCCTATACCTCGCTATTACGATTCTAAATATACAGGGTGTTTGTAAATCAGTGCAAAGTATTTTAGGGAGTTGTTGCCGAAGTTATTTTGTGAAAAAAAGTTCATATAAACATAGGTCAAAATATGTTTCGTTTCCGAGTTTAAATTTTAATTTTTTGTTTATTTTAATTAATTATTTCAAATAGTTTTCAATATCCTGTATCTCGAAATCGAAGAATTTTTTATCTACATGCATATCAACTTTTTATTTTCAATGTTGAATTACATTTTTCTTTGACCATAATAAAAGAGACCTACAATAAAAGACTAACAAAACATACAATAAAATGCGTTCTATTTTTTTCCTCAAAAACGGTGCATCCTACGACAAAAATTGAAGTGACCAATTTCATTCAGAATTGATGGCGGATTTCTAAAAAATATAAAAACGGGAAAAAGTCAGTGGCGTACCATCTTTTGTATTAAAAAATGTTTTGGAATTCTCGCACGAACGCCACTGGTGCAAGTAGATATATTCGAATCACCCCAAAAAATGCACATTTATCTCTACAAAGCGTTTTCCAAATTTCGAGTCAATATCTTTAAAACTCTTTGAAATGATTAATGAAAATAAATAAAAAATTCAAATTTTCACAAAATAACATCGGCAACCACCCCCTAAAATATTTCACACACCCTGTATACAAAATTTTTTTACAAAGTTTTATTCAATACACAGCGATACAAAATCTCTGAACTTTTTGTAGAAGTTATGAATAAAAGAAATACATCAGGTTTTACTTTTTTTTTGTGTAGTATTATGCCTATCAAAACACTTTAATTCTCAGAAAATTCTGTTCTCAGAAAATGACAAAAATATGGTACCCTTCTTATTTAGCTTAAGGAACCTTCTACTAAATAATAAAATAAGAAGTTAAAATAGAAGACATTTTAATTTTTCATAATTTTTAATCCTAAGTATTCAACAATATTGCTGTTCATGAAAGGAATATAATTTTAACAACTCACTAATGTTTTCTTCACCATTAATTTGAGTTACATACTTAGCTCACTTCGCACCTACGATGCTGTCGAGCATCTCTCTTAAAAAAATTAAACAGATCTGACCTACGGTCAAGAAGGTTAACCACGTGTGCACTATACTTTAGCGTTCTTGTCTGCTAGCCTTATCAGATTACCAATTAAAAGTTGCTGTTAACGTGGAATAGCAAACTACCAGCTTTATTATTAAATTTTGCCATAAAACGCCAATTAATTGTTTAAAAATGTAGTGACCGTGAAATAAATTGAGTGCTGATTCCAAGTATGAAAATAAAAGAGGTGTATGTTGCTAGTCATGATGTTACTGTAATTATCTGAATTAAATAGTTTTGTATCACTGTACCCTCGTGTAACTGTAACCGAGTCCAATAGCCTTTAAATTGCAATTTTGAAGCCAGGGAATGGAACACTAAGCTTTTAAACATACTCGCAGTATTCTGTACCATAAGTAGCACCTACTTGTGTTTATACAGAACTTTTAAGTAGGAAGAAGTTCGAATTTTTTGCTTGTAAAAAAAATAATATTGTTAGCCTACTTTTTTAATAATCTTTTTTGTATTGCTAGCTTTTGTAGTGTACAGTTACTAAACTAATTGAAATTAAATTTAAAAGTTTTTCCAAAACAAGTAGAACGTTTTCAGAGAGTTTGGTTTCTGTACTTATTTTCATTTTAACAAACATTCAATTCTAAATGTGAAAACAGAAACCCAAATTTTCTGAAACGCTGTAATCGCGTTCTGTGAGGCAACAAGCTCTATACTGCTAACTGCCCATTTTGAAGCTCCACTATCACGGTTATATTAAGAGATAGAAAGTCGGTCATAGCTATGGAATTTGATGCAGAATAACAAACTGAACTATTTTGATTCATCATTTTTCATTTTGAGGTGATCGACAAAAAACCTAGAACGTGAATTTTCTTTATCTTTTTTAAAGTTAAGACTAAAAGAGGTGGATCTGTTTAAACTCAAACACTTGAAATTTTAATTTTTTTGGAAAATTCTTATTACCTATTGTGGCCAGCAGGACGGGGAAATGACATTCAACACCTGTTTTCGCCATAAGACGTCATACTGGATGTTTGCCTTTTTTAAATCTTTCACATTTTTCTGATGCAATATTTAATATTAGATTACTTTCATCGAATTAACAAATTCCGTTTCCATAAAAAGTACTTTGAAAACAAAATGTTAAACTATTACCCCAAATTAATTTTTGACAGTTCGATCAAGATTTAATGAACTATATTAAAAATACAAGTTTCAAATAAAGAAAAGCAAGACAAATGAACTGCCCAAAATTCGTTTGAAACGAAACTAAATTGACTCTTTTGTTATCAAAGTACTCTTCCTAAAATATGCACAATTTAGTATTTCGACGAAAGCAAAAAGGAAGCAAGTCAATTGTATATGGCACATCGTGGTACCCAAAAAAATGCGCTTTGTTAATACAAAAATCCAATACTGTGCCCATAACAAAGCGGAAGTTGATTAAAGGTCCACATTTTTCTATTTTTGATTCAAAAAATTTAAAAATCAAAAGTTTGAGTTTTTTCTGTGGTTAGGTTAAAAGGGAAAAAAGTTCAATTTCTATTCGACGTGTTATTCATCGTCAAATTCCGCAGCTTTGCCTTAATTTAACGAGCTTATATATCTTGAGATAAGGAACATCCCAATAAAAGTAGTTTATTCAAATTGTACTAGTGTAAAACCAATACCTGTCATATTGAAAGTATAAATAATGTTGAAAATCTTTAAAGAATTAACACTATTCTTTTTCATTATTAATTTTAACAAATTGTAACTCAGCCAACGTTTCTGCATTTCGAGGATTGCTTTTTCAAGTTTTTCAATTTGCTTCTCGTAGAAACCGTAGTAATAATGTTACTATATTAAAAAAAAACGAACATGAGAAGTTGCAGTTTTTAATTTCGATATGAAGTGATCCTTTCGTTAATAAATTCATGAACACCAAAAGTGGTTTATACTAGAGTTGTTTCTGATGTAAGATTTTCAAGTGCAAACATTTCAAGTTCTCGAATGCAAATGCGAAACAAATAAGTATTAGGTATCAAAAATAAACCAGCATGTTTCAATTTTTAAAAAATAATGGCATCTCTCTGTGCAATACTTCTTAGTGGCGGAGATGCTGGAGGATATAGCCACTAATCTTAGAATTTCAACACCACTGAGTATTTTGGAATTTTAATTAGTTCCTTTTATTAGTAATTGTATATCAAAGAGGCTTATTCGTTTTATTTGAAAAATCAACCATTTTCAAGTTACAATTTTTTTTAAATTTAAAAAAGCTTAACACAAATAAATCGAGAGTAAATCCAAAATTATTGATTTCACTGAAAAAAATCTATAAAAATGGTTTGCAAAAAATACGAATTTAAAACAATGTTATCATTAAACGATCTAGAAACTTTTTTTTGAAACAATACCTCTGCAATTTAACTTTAATGATTTTTTCTAACTTTTGATAACGACATTGTGTTAAAAATCCTTTTATAACAAACTATGTTCTATTGAAATATAATATGGTTTTACAATTAATTACACCGGAAAACAAAAAAACATGCGGCATATGATTTTCTGTGTATATTTGTCTCCTGAGCACGAATCCATAGTCTGTTTTGCTCCATCACCCTTCAGTTTTCCGTAAATCGCTGAATACTTTCAGAAAATCGCTAAAAATCTTCAGTAAAATGAAGAAATTTAGGAAGTGACGAGATCTTAACACGTGACACATGTTTTTCGACGTAATTTTACCTCCTGGATCCGTATCCGTTGTCAGATTTGCTCCATAACACTCTAATCTTAAAAAAATCGCTGAAGATCTTCAGAAAAAGCGCAAAATTTGAGAAGTGACGGCTTGCTGGGTAACAAGAGGATGCCGAATAGAATACGTATGAAATGCTCTGGAGCACACCCTTGTGAACACAAACATTCCCAGATAATGCATAGAACCCAGAATATTCAGGGTTTGATGGGGTAGTGGAACGCCGGAAATATTAACGGCCATCCGAAAGAAGATACAAATGACATAAATGTGCCATTAAATCCTTATTCTTATTCTTATTCTTATCCTTATTCACTTTCATACTTTGCTAAAGATTGGAGTGCAATGATTTAATTAACAGAAGACGAAAATACATCGAAAGCCATGAGTCATATATGAAGATCTTGTTACTTCTACAAATTTGTTATTTTTTAGAGCAAATCTGACATTGAATTCGGATTCAGAGGGTAACAATATGTCCGAAAACATATGCCGCATGTCAAGATCGCATCACTTCTCAAATTTCGACCTTTTTCTGAAGATAATCAGCGATTTCTTGAAGACTAGAGGGATATGGAGTAATTCTGACAACGTTTCGGAACCAGGAGGTAAAATTACGTCGAAAAACATGTGTCACGTGTTAAGATCTCGTCACTTCCTAAATTTCTCCATTTTACTGAAGATTGTTAGCTATTTCCTGAAGGTATTCAGCGATTTACGGAAAACCGAAGGGTGATGGAGTAAAACAGACTATGGATTCGTGTTCAGGAGACAAAAATACACGGGAAACCATATGCCGCATGTCAAGATCTCGTCACTTCTCAAAATTCGCCTTTTTTCTGAAGACATTCAGCGATTTTTTTGAAGACTAAAGGGTTACGGAGTAATTCTGACAACGGATACGGATCCAGGAGGTAAAATTACGTCGAAAAACATGTGTCACGTGTTAAGATCTCGTCACTTCCTAAATTTCTTCATTTTACTGAAGAATTTTAACGATTTTCTGAAAGTATTCAGCGATTTACGGAAAACTGAAGGGCCATGGAGCAAAACAGACTATGGATTCGTGCTCAAGAGACAAAAATACACACAGAAAATCACATATCTGGCTCAACATAAAGAGAGTACAATTTGTTTTAAATATTTTGAGTTACGGTATTGTTATTAATAAAGCAAAAAATAAGTTTACTGAAAATGTATTTTATTTAAACAGAAGGAAAACGTATTTGGATTGTATCATGATTCAACAGATTCATTTTCAAATCAAAATAAAATTTATTTGAAAATAAAAAATAGATATTCTTTTTTTATAATGACACGTTTTTTAAAAAATCTTCCTCTCTTACATATTCGCAGTATCCTTATATTTAAGCAGCTTCAGAATACTATTTTTATTTTATATCTAGTTTGTTATAAAAATGTTGTTCCGCATATGGAGACACTAAAGTGTGTCACATTTCTACAACTGTACCCTCCCCAACATAAATCTCTTGTTAATTCTGCAATCGTACTAAATGCTATCCAAAGTAATTGCATCTGCTATAAAAGAGATTATATCAGCTGTGGTATAATTAATTAGGCTAACAACGCGTTCGCGCACTATGACTATGAGACGTTCTCTCACTTTCTCTACTTTGACTTTCACCCTTGAATGAAGGATTATAAAACAAGAGAGTGCTAGTCGCAAGAAGAGGTCGAACGTTTTGCTTCACTCGGTGCCACATATTTCACAAGGTTGCCATTTTAGGCGGTACACATAGTTCGCTTCAAGGTACTGTGCATTCACCTAAACAGTAAATTATTTGTAATTAGCAGTTAACCGATTTGATGAATCACTTCCAGTTTCCAGAAAATTACTTGATTTACAGGCGTATAGTGACTTTCATAATATCGCAGAAACGCACAGCTCTAAATTATTTATGATGAAGTAGATGTTCAATAGAATATCTGTATCTGTATTTACTCCATACCAAGTTGTCAACTTGGCTTGAAGTTAAATTTAAAAAAAAAATTATTTACCTAGTTTTTTAACACAACAAAATAACATTGTCTATAATTTATAGTTGATACATTCGATAACTCGATTTATAAATGGAGGCATCTCTAAATTTTAGTCAGATTAAAACTACAACCAGAATAAATAACTTAATTTTTCTATACGTCGACAGTACTTACCGATTTTTTATGTGATTATTACTTTTTTTTCTAAAAAGGAATGTAGTTCTACCTGACAAGAAACAGATATTTAATAATCGTTAAATAGTGATTTGAAATTAGTGCTATCAAGAGAACAACTATTGGCAACAGAATGTGCAATAACTATTGGATCTGGAGCTAGTCACCATAAAGAACTTTACCTACGACCACTACTGTAAATACTTAAAAACATACCGTCTGCGATCAATGTAAAATTCCTATTACGTACGGTAAAAAAATCGCACAGTTTTCCTAGCAACCGCCTATCGACGGTCAATACAATACTGTTTGTATTGACCGTTGCTAGACGGTTGCTAGGAAAACTGTACGATTTTTTTACCAAGCTGTGCGATTTTTTTACCGTACGACGTAATAGGAATCTTGCATTGATCGCAGACGGTGTGTTTTTAAGAATTTAAAGTAGTGGCCGTAGGTAAAGTATAGTACGTAATACGTGGTATAATGCAATTACGCACTCATAGAATTACGCACTCACCGCTACGCGGCGTCGTGCGTAACTTTTCCATTCGTGCGTAAAATGCTTTTTACAACAAATTTAGCAACAAATGCTATTTAAGTTTCAGTTTCAGTTTTTGTTAAGTAGATACCATTAAGATCTACATATTGTCGTAAATATGTTTATTATGCTCATCTGTAACGACATCGTCCAATAACAAACGCACTGCTCAGCCACCGAAACTAGATGTAATTTTTTTGCTCTGGGATATAGGTACCTACTTAATACTTTTGGAAAGAGGCTTGCTAAATATTTGAAAGTACCAAACCAACAAAAGTGAAATAAAAACGTAGTGGATGAAATGCTCTACAATAATCCTCTCCCTCTATTAGTATAAACCTCCTTAGCACATTTTAACTCAAGATTCATTAGTTTTACCTTGCTTTGATGATTTTTTTTTTTGGAAAATCCACTTCCACATCATCCACAAAGAAATTGATATCCAACTGATAAGGGAAACGCTACAGAAAGATGGTACTGTTTTGTTCAAAAAAGATATAAAAGATAATATGTTTATGCTCTTATAAGGGTGAAAAATAAATATGCTAATTGATTCAATTTAATTAGAAATAAAAAACTAATAACTAATAAAGACATTGATAGGGAATTTCGAGTGCGAATTGTTAATGATAAAGATTAATTGTAAGTATTATTAAATTCAAAATTAAGCCATTTTCTTTTTAATATTAACTGTAATGATTCAAAACATAATACAACTATAATTAGTTCAGTGCACTCTACTCCTACAGTTGCAATGAAACTATTTATAGCTTGTACCTCGATTTGAAGTATCAGTCTCAAGTTTTGGTTGAAAATACTGTACTTTTCATTTCTACAGCAAAATTTGTCAAATCAGATGCTTAATAAAAGAAGTAAAAATGGTGTTACAGTTCTATGAGCAATTTTTTGTCCAACATTTTGGAAACCCTAAGCAACTAAGAAACTATAAACACATACATTAATCACAATTATTAAGTATCATTACAAATTTGCTAGACAAAACAGGAAAGGTACATTTTCGGATGTTTACATGTTCTCAGTGCGAAAAATTAGAGAAAGTTGCTCTAGTTTAGCGTTATGTTTCGTCACTTCCTGGATGGATCGACTTGTTCTATCATGTCTCACTAAAAATGCGATTGTTTATCTATAAAACGGCAGCCTTAATAGATCACACTAAATCTTGACTAAATATTTGTCTGAGTGCATTTATTTAAGTATTATATCCATTAACTGATTACCTTTTTAATTGTTCATATAGGTGCAAAAGTTAACTGTGCACTGAACAGATTTGCTGGTAGAAAGCTGTATTCCAGCTATCTCGGTTAAGCCGCTTCCGAAAATCTCATGTTGGTTTGTTTCCTGGCGTTAAATTTCATAATGAAGTCATGATTAATTAGAATTCCGTTGACCTGAATTAATTGTTTCCAGCATGGCTTGACACAGCTGTTAGAGAATATTTAGTCCACAGCCATATAAATCTTGTGGAGTTAGTAATTAAATACGTTTTGCTCATTTGCTGTGAGAAACAAAAAGACCTGCTTGATAACTTTAGTCGTGCAACCTCGGTAAACTTCATTTACTAGCTTAATGCGAAAATAAAAGACAACCACTGATGATGTCCCGTTTTTCCTTGAAATGAATTTTTCTGTAACGGGATTGTTGGCCAAGTAGCCGATAATATCAGGGTATACAAAGGTATGTATTATCCTCAAAATTTAAAATGCTTTTTTTTATAAAATCCTGTATCAAGTTGTACCTCTTAAGTATTATTACAACTCAGGTCCATTTTTCAAAATTAATATGCCATGCCAATAAACGAGTAAAAGGTTTGTTGTGTTTAAATAAAAGCTAAATTAAAATATAACTGATAAATGCAATACGCAACTTGTCGTTCGAAAAAAGTGAATATAAATCAAAGGCAAAAACTACTACTAAAGGCACAGACTTTGTAAGTAGAAACATTTCAAGGGCACAAAATCCAACAGTGTTTTCATTTAATTGCTTATAATGCTCATTTTGAACAGTGTGATCTTAAATTGAATTGTCTCTTACGTGAGGTTATCAGGAGGAATATTACATCAAAAAAAGGAGTACACTTTTATACAAGTTTTTTCTAAAAATAGATTCTAAGGATATCACCATTAAAGGGGAATGTCTTTCGAGATATATATCTACATATTTTAAACTTAGAGTTAGATCATCGATTTATTTACGGTTTATATTCCGCATCTTATTTAAGGGTTAGTTTAGAGCGTGACTGTCACTGTTTCATCTCCAACTGTTTTAATTTATCCATGTTTCAAATTTTTTAAAAATATTAATCTTACACCTTAAACGAAAGAAAATTTTGAATTGATTAATTTTGATAAACCGATCAGTTTTTCAATTTACTTACAAGTACTTTACCTGTATTATTGGTAAAAATAATTAATTTACACAACTATATATTTCAATTTTCAAATACATATTTTCTTAAAAGTTCATACCGTTCACTTAAAACAATTTTTTTCTAATTGATAACATAACTAAGGTATTTGTTTTATGCAAACTCATTTATGTAAACCTAAATTTTTCAAAAACAGTTCGATTTATTAATATGACATAAAGGTGATTTCTTTTCTTAATAGTCTAGAGAATATTTTTCAAAAATTTATTTAAATTGGTTAATGTGATATATTTCAAAAATAGTTGCCTTGAGTCAAAATAAACCGATAAATATAAATACAATTCATCAAAAAAAATTGTAATTTATTTATTTTTTTCAAGATACCTTCATCATTTTTTATGGGAGAGCTTTTGAATAGTCGAATATGAAGTTGATATTATTTTTTTACTACAAATAGATATCGTTATGAAAATTACAAGGAGTATTTTGTTTTTTTGCAATTTTTTTCGTTGGTAGGAATTTTAAGAAAACGCAAATATTTTTTGAAGCGCCATTTTATTTACTTACTGAATACTAAGTATACTAAGATTCATCGTTCCAAATTAATTTTTTACAGCAGTTACGGTCAGCTGAATATTTAGAGATATTCTAGTCCTTCGCAACGGAATTAAATATTTTTGGCGATTTAGAAAAGTTAACTTAATATTACGGTACTGCTAAATTAAATAAATTTTTCTCTGGAGCGGTGCATTTTATCGATAATACAGCAAATACATCTTTTTATAGTAGATAAAATAGGATCACATAAAGCATCCCCATTCTTTCAAAATTTGTACCAACAAAAATATATAGCAATAAACAAAATACTTCTTAGCAACCTCTATGTTTCAGGTAATAAATAACCTCATATTCGTATTCGACTAACCTAAAAACTCCCTCATATGGAATTTCACTAAAACATGGCGGCATTAGGTATATTAAAAAAAATTAATTAAATTTTTTTTCTCGGATATCTGTACCTTTTTTAACAAGCCAAATGGTACATAAGTAACTTCATCTAAAAGTATATTTTGACCTACGGCAGCTATCTTGAAGTATGTCGCATTATTTTCTGAACACTCTGTATAGGTACTATGGAAATCATTTACATTTCCTTATTTATAATTTTCGGAGAGAAATTTATATAAAAATGACATACTCTTATTTTCTATGTATACCTAATACTTCCAAAAATTTTGGCAGGCTATGCATGTATATCTTTGTACGGTTTTTGAAAAATCAAGAACTTTCTTGCTGAAAACTCATGAAGGTTAAGATTTACAACATCTCAGTTATGCATGCCTTGTATTTGTAATAGACAATGTCGGATAAACCTTGAATATTCGAATCGAATCGAGATTAGATTAGTGTACATAGTATAAAAGTAAATTTAAGAAAATTCGAGAACACTCGCGGGAAAACAGTAAAATATTCTAACTTTGACAGTTTTATTGAAAGAAATAGACTGTGTCTTATTCAGTTTTAAACATGGAAAATATGGTT
The DNA here is from genome assembly GCF_000390285.2 of Anoplophora glabripennis. Lineage (NCBI taxonomy): Eukaryota > Metazoa > Arthropoda > Insecta > Coleoptera > Cerambycidae > Anoplophora > Anoplophora glabripennis. Next base: position 619,307 of record NW_019416363.1, on the reverse strand, counting down.
TTTGGAAGTGTAAGTTACTGGAGTGAAAAGTGATGACTTTTAATTCGTTTTTGGTCTTTTTTTTAATTATATAGATTTATGGTTATGCAAAAATGATTTCACAAAAGCACTTTTCCACATAAGAGTTTATTTTATCACTTTATAATAATTTTCATAGCTGGCAAAATATCCAATTAGGCAAAAAAAATGCAATATACCACAAATAAATAATTTGAAGATGTATTTAGACACTTTATAAATAGTACCTATACGCGACGTATAAAATTTATACTAGTTGATAAATAAATGTTACATTTTTTGTACCACTAACAAAAAGAGAAAACCTGCTTAATTAACAAATAAACTTATTTTAGAGCTCACTGTCCAGTTACTTTAAATTTATTATCACTGCATTCTTCCTGTGAAACAAATTTCTTGGAATACGGTGCAATTTATTTTTCGTTTAACAGTACCATGTACAAACTAAACAGAATTTCCAACGTCTGAATAATTCCCGAAGTTTTCCCCACTAATTGAAATACGTACGTAATAATTAATAATTTGTTATCTGCTGTTAATTTATTAAGTATATATAAGTTTTTGACCTATGAATAATCGGGGATTGGGTAGGGACTTATCGCGGTTTGTATTCAAACTCAGTCAGTGCTTGGCAGTGACTATACCAATAAGATTTATTTGCAGTGATAAACGGTCAATATTACAAATTAGTGTTAGCAGTTTTTATACGAATCGCAGTAGGATTAAGGTGTATAATTTTAAAGTGAGTACAACATTTTTTTACAAACTTTGTATCGGGACGAAAACTCTAAACGGATGAGAAAAAGATAATCGGGGTTTGTTTTTGCTTACACTTCTGAGTCTAGACGAAATGTTTTACTAGATCTGGTGGCCTCAACTCAACTGAACGGTTTGTTTTAGGGGGCGAGAGAGAACTAAATTAGAGTTATTTTCTGAATGTGAACAGTTTTACTGTCTGAGTTTAATAAAATACGGCTTTGGAGGTACTGTAATACGGGATAAGTTTAATAAAATTGGAAATAGTTTGTAATACTAACAACAAGAAAATGATTAAATCCGGAATAGTATTTCAAGACTATTACATTTTATTTATGTATCACGATTGTTTGTTATGAAACCTTACAAAATGAGATAATGACTTCCAGTAAACCGCAAATTGTGGAACCTACATATTTTGTTTTTCCCAGTTCATTCTTAGGTATTACCTATACTTATTTTTGGAAATATTGTCTCTATTTGCTGTTACATTGCAATCATCTAGTTTTTTACGACAGCACTAGATTTCTAGAGGTTACAAACAAGTAGTTAAATTAAAAGTTATGTAGATTTTTGTTAATTTTACACATTCTATGTTTTCTATAGTTCTTTAGGGACTACTTTTTAACAAAAACAGGTATGTTGATGGTGTATTGCTTTGTTGCAAATTATAAAATTAAATTATTCATTTATATAATTTTAATATTATAATTTTACTGAGTGAAATACAGGGTGGTCACTTTTAACGTGAAATACATTTTTATATCGAAGATATATAAATAAATAATAAAAACACTTGAGCACTTATTAACAGCAGTAAAAGATAGTTTCTCGACCTTTAAACAGATGTCAAAATTTTCGTTTGTGTTTTCATTTCTACTACGATAAAATTGAACAAATCATAAAATTAGCGTTTTTTTTTGCCTATAATAAAATCTCTTCACCCTTATACATCGTTGAACTCGAAGTTTCGTGCTTTATCTAATAGTTCAAAAATCCAATATGACGTCCATAAAACAATCAAAAGTTGATTATGAAAACGTAAGGATCTAGGAGGCCTAGAAAATTTTTCAATTTTCATTACTCTACTTTCAATAATAAAACAGACGGAAAAAATAAGAAAAGACAAGTTTTTAGTATTTTTAAGCTTATTTCAGGAACGGTGCAACTTACCTACAATTTATTTTCATAATCCGATATGGCACGAAGATATGCAACTTTTTAATAATTTAACCAACCCTGTATATCTACTAGTTTAAAAGATGCTAATGGTATATACCTTAAAAGTGACTATCCTGTATACTCTACCAGAAATATGAATTATGCTGAAAATAAGCTCAGTGCGTTGTTGAAAAGTTCAATAAATATGTTAAAACACCCATCAATACTTTTTAATTGTAACATCGATGGACCTATTCTTTTCACATCTATTAAATAAAAAATATTACCAAATTTGAGCAACCAACAACCGCAATTGCTCCAAAATCAAATGTTATTGTCAATTAAATTTTAATTTGTTATTCATATTAAATACAAAAATATTTATATAAACTTGCCACGTATTCCTTGTCATTGGAATCTAATTTCTCTTTGTAAACAAATCACTTGGTAATAAAATCAATGACTCTAATAATAGTGGTATATTACAAAGATTGAAACAATGTAATAGCGATACAATAAAATATATAATTTTCGAAATATATTTTTCATAATATTTCAACACATTTCAGTTCATTAGTGATCAGATTGGAGATAAGCTCACCTTGTAGAAATACAATTGTATCATGAGAATAACGTATTAAAAAATGCATGACGTTATAGTTCCTAGATTACGACATATACTAATAAAAACCGCAAGAAAAATTTTTAAATAACTAATTGACGTGTTTGACAATTTCCACAATCGAAATACATTATCACTTTAGATATAAGTTTCTGAATTATTTTCATACTTATAATAAATATGTTATGTATTTATAAAAAACTCTAGAAATAGTGTAAAAACACAGAGCAAATTATTTGATAAAGAAGCTTTGTTTTCCCGACTGATAATATATAAATCAGAAGATATTTCATCAAAAGATATTGTTGGACTTTTTTCTTTGGGGTTTTTTGAAGTCTAAGGTTTGCGCCAACAAGCCCACGACCACCCACGCTTTGAAAGAGGAAATTGAGCTCTGTACACACAAAAAAGTAAATACTTGAAATGAACCTAATCAGCTTGTATTGAGTAATTCCTAGTCTCATATATCCGCAAGAAGATATTTATTTGAAATGAAAAATATATATTCTTGTTTGTAGCAAAAGATATTCTTCATTTAATAGCGCCATAGTTCAAATTAAAACTAAATGCATCATTTCAAATAATTTCCACTCTTATTGTTTTGAGAAAATCATGTTCTCACATTGATTATAATTTATTCACATGGAGAAAATCTTAACAAGCACTTCAATTCGATAATTTACTCAATGTGAATATACCGATATCTTATGTAAATGATATTCGTTTTCTTGATCCGAGAAAATTATATGGTTCAGATATAATATTTTATTGGCTCTCTTTAAATTACAGAAAGTATTAATTTGAATAGAAAAAATATTGATATAAGCCAGTCGATTATTCTATACAAATACTTTCCGACCCAGTACGAATTTATGATGTATTCCCAACAAAAAATAAAAGAAATAGCTTTAAGTTTACTAATGGTTCCCTTGAAATCAAAAAGTGTTTTTAACGAAATAGATGTTTACATCAAATAGATTAAACCAAATGTTCATAGTGATAAGAATATATATTTATGGTATATAATTATATACCTATATTTACATATGTACATAAATACATTTACATTGGATATTTCGATTATTCCAAATTGTTCCAAAATGCCAATATCGCTGTTAGAGAAAGTTCTTTCAAAGTCCAAGTTAATCTGAAAAAAAAACACTATATGAAACAAAACCAAATAAATCAAACTCAAACAAAGCTTAATGCTATACAGAAAATAGTTAAAACTATACACAAGGTAATTTTTGTGAAATGCATAAATGTTAAAGTATTGGGAATATTACAAAACGGGCAAATTTTGACTTAGTAAATTCGAATTTTTAATCAAAATGAAGCAGTTTTTCAGATAATAAAAAGCGACAACTTTTTTATGACAACACTTGGGAAAATTAATGTATTAAATGAATATCTTTACAAATGATTTTCCGGATAATTTAAATAACTAGAAGCTGATGAGTTAAAAAGTTAACAATATAAATTTAGAGCGAAAAGTCTTAATATTAGAGCAGGATTTGCACTTACCTAAAAATAACTGCACGGTTTCACTAGAAAGTCTCCAATCTATTACCTAGTAATTGCTCCATACTTGCTTCAACTGGTTGTAAAAAGCTTAATTAAGTACACTTTTATACTCTAACTCTTAAAAAAAACCGACGTTCTTGCTGTAAACATAAATGCTATTGTACTCTGTAATGCATAGGTATATTTACAACATGCAGTTACTTACCTATGTGCAAAATGCAAATGGCGGCGAATAATGCTGAACTAAACAACGAAACGTTAGGTACGAACTGCTGAACAGAAAAGGAAAAGACGCGAGCTTCAGACAAACGAAACATCTAGAATACGTTGACTCGGCTAACTTCGCAAAACGCACCGACGCACTTCATCGTGCCCTCCCACACCTGCATTCAATCTACGCAGTGTCCCACGTAAATGGTTTTACTGCGTGCGCCCGATAAATTTGGAATGAATCAAATTTTATATTTTACGGAATAATATTAATAACTTTTCATGAATTTTATAAAGTAAATATACATATTTATTTTGAATGGAAGGTGGCAATTCTTTGCAAGATGCAATCGACATTTTATTAAAACTTCATTTAATTATTTGTTTGTATTAATTTGCTAGATGGTACATACTTGTAAAAGATTCCTTCAGTGTTATATTTTAATTATTATAAATTTGTAAGTTTATTATTGAATAACAAAAAAGTAATAAAGTATCAAGTCAAATACCTAAAGCCGAAAATACCGATTTTGGTCTATTATTATGTTTTTGTATTTTTATATAGAGATATTATTACTAATAAAGAAAATATTATCAATGTAAATTAATGTACCTGTTTGATATTTCTATATCAATAAGTTATTTGCATCTTCTTGAGGAAATTAGCTATTATTGTTAAAGGAATCATATTATTAGAGAAATTAAAATATCTTTTTAGACTGAAGCTACTTTCTTTTCATCAAGAAACAAGTGGATGTAAAATAGTGAGCCACGTATTCATTTTAATTCCCGAGATCTATTTCAGTTACGCTCTGTTAAATACTCAAATTGAGAATATATTATTCCCAATGAACTAATATTCCAAGAAAATCAAGAACTACATTTAAGAAACATCGTTTTTTCAATTTAATGATAGTTTCTTTCCATCAAGAAACAAGTGGATCTAAAATAGTGAGCCTCGTATTCATTTTAATTCCAAATCTATTTCAATTAACCTCCGTTAAATACTCAAACTGAGAATATATTATTCCCAATGAACTAATATTCCAAGAAAATCAAGAACTAAATTGAAGAAACATAATTTTCTTAATTTAATGATATTTTCTCCATTTGATACTATTGTTTATTTAAAAACTTGAGAAAATCTGCATTCTCTCTTTGAATATTTACTTTTTTGTGTGTACCAGACGTTTTTATGCAAAATAATCATGGAAAATTTCGAGAAAAGTCTGCGTATGTGTTAGCAAAGTCGTGGAGGTCATTTCCTCGATATTCTATTCCATATATAACCCTATACTGTAGGTATACTTCCTGAATCAATAACAATTAAACAATTTATAATTAAAAACCTAAAATTTTCTCTTTGGAAAAAAAATTATTGGTTTTAAAATATTTGACAGATATAGACAGACGTGATTGCTTCCGTGCACGTCCTTTGACATTATTTTTAAAACGATTGACAAAGTCAAATCCTTCGAAAATCGGTTAATAAAACTAGAGAGCTCTTAGAGGAATTAAATTTCTAAACGATAACACCAAAGTCGTTGACTATCTCTCTAGATTCGTATGAATTTCTTGTACCTACATATTTGCTCTTTCAATTTTGGTATACAACTGTTTTTGCAAGGTTATGGCGGTTTTCAACTAAACGGACAGTTGAGTTTATGTCCTGTTTGTGTTTTCTAGAACCTGAAAAACAAAAACAAAACTGAAACAAACCCAAAACTCTTGTTTCCATCAAGCGGGCTACATTTTGTTCGAGTTTTGTTTTTGTTTGTCAGAACACATTTTTTCAATAACCAACCAACATGTTTAGAGAAGATTTTTTTATTCTTAGTTATGGCTGGTTTATACTGAAATCCTTGGAAAAGTGTCCCAACTCGAACTCCATCGATGGATATCTGGGAAACCACTCTAAGGATTTTTTGAAATTGTGATGGTATAATACGGACCGTGGGGTCCACCAAGTTAAAATATTTTCAAGGTCATCGTACTTCCGGTTATACCGGAAGTCGATACTAACTTTCTTATTTTAAATGAAACCCCCTGTATATTATTGCATCATCCATTTTTAAGTTGAAAACATATAGTACACTCCATATTTAGGATTGGCCGGTTCCGAGACATTTTGATTTTTAAACAAAAATTGACAGATGCAGACTGTCAACAAAATTTAGTTTTCCCGGTTTATTCCTTTGTGCAAATTGGACATTTTGTAGAGGAAGACCTAATTTATCGAATTTAACATGAAAATTTTCCAGTTTTTATATAGGGTGGTCAAAAAAAATATCGAATTATGAAGCTCAGAAAATGTGGAAAACTGGAAATTTTTAAATGGAAACCCCTAATTTTTTTGCAATAATATACAGGGGGTTCCATTTAAAATAAGAAAGTTAGTATCAACTTCCGGTATAACCGGAAATACGATGACCTTGAAAATATTTTAGCTTGGTAGGCTCCACTGTCCGTATCCCACCATCACAATTTCAAAAAAATCCTTCGAGCGGTTTCCCAGATATCCGTCGATGGAGTTCGTGGTATATGTACGGTTAAAGTGTTTACTTGGTTAGTTAGTTACTTTGTATCCTAGCCAAGTAAACACTGTAACCGTACACATATATATTTTTTAATAGCTATAATACATTAATGATTAAAATATTGTTTTTGGGAAGAAGAAAACGCCAATATAAATATTGGGTTGGATCACTTAAATAGAAAACACAACACGACCGTTTCCACTAAACAGACTCGAGTTTCAAAACACGTCGAAACCTTTTGATGTGACCGCTTTCGAGCGGGATCCGAAAAACAAAATTCCAACTGTCGCAAAACACGCCAGTCCTCAAAAAGTTTGTGAAAAGTTACAGTTTTGTTTTATTCAGCACAAGTTAGTGTTTTGTTTTTGTTTTGTCCGTTTAGTGGAAAACCGCCTTTACATATATATTTTATTATTGGTTGATTGATGATAGATTGAAAGAAGGTGTTGCAAATACAGTATGCATGCATCTAATGGTTGTAAATTGTTACCAGCAATTTTTGGTGCAGTAATAGCGAAGATTATAAAACCATTAGCACTACTGACACAGGTAATTTCTTTAATACTCCATTTGGAATAAGAATATGCAGGAAACTACGTCTGTTGTTATGTCTGTATATTCTGATTGAGGTACCTACACTTATTTAAAGAAATAGGCAAATTTCAAGAAAAGATTATTAAAATGTCATATAATTATCTAGTTATATACTAATTATTTTATCATCGTCCATTCACTATTTGATGCAGGTGTGTCTCATAGAAAAATAGGAAAAGATTGATCAATTCTTAAAACATTTTACGGTAGGTAAATATTTGAATCGCTGCATCCCTCTAAGTTTTATAAGATCTAAAATTTCAAAGACAACACTGTACACATCATAGATTAAATTATTTGACTGTCTGTAAAAATCATCAATACAAAAAGAAGGAAAAATCAGGGCGCCTACAATTTTTACAGCATCAAAGCAACACTGTTTAAAGCATTTGGGCGGGTTAAACGTGAAGCGAATCCAACACTTTATCCGATTTCTAATTTGAATGCTCTCGAGCTAATAGAACGATCGACTCGAAGACTTGATAGACGATATATACGACCTTGTGAAGTTTTCGCTTACGAAATGCACCGTTAGACAAAGCAACTTAGAAACTGGAAACCGCATTGTGAATTCATACCGTGAAATAAAGTAACAGTAAATTGCTATTACCCGGCTGCCTTAGCACAACCTGTGTGTTATACAATCCCGTTTGTATAAGGAACGTTCTCCATGTCTAGATATATGCATAATTAGAAATTCGTGGGTCAGCGTTTTTGGCAGTAATGTCTTTTAAAGCAAAGCAATTTCATTTACAAGATGGTATATACTCATGTTTTTATTATCAATAGTATGCTTGCTTTGATAAGTAAATTAAGCGATACTGATATATTTTTAATATGTACACCATCTGATTATAGTAGAACAAATACTTAAGTAAGAGAGTACTAATGTTTTGAAAAGTATCATAAACACAATTAATTAATTATATTAAAAGTAATATAATTGTTTAAAAATATCTAAAGTGATGTCTATTTATAAAAGGGGTAATACCAGTGATCCATCCAAATAGAAACCCACATCAGTGATGCCTCAAGTTACTATAAAGTACATTCCAAAGTAAACAAGACAACAAAATAGGTATTAACGTGATGATTTTAATATGATCCAGAAACCAAGTGTCAAAATTCCGAATGAAACGCGCTAGACGGGCCAAAATCCAAAATATCTCATTTGGAAATTAAAAATGAAGATAATGTTGATTTGCTTTTACGATTCCAAGAGCATCATCTACAACGAATTCGTTCCACCAGGCCAAACCGTTAATGCATTCTAACTTAGCTTTAGAAGCTTTTGGTGCATCGTATTCGTCGTATTGGGTTAGAATATCGCGCAGAAGGAAGTTTGTTGCACGATAATGCGTCATCTCGCCAATCGACACGCGATCGATTTTTTAACTAAAAATCGCATTTTAAATGTCAATCACTATTTCCAGTATTCGCCCAGCTTGGCACCGTGCGACTCTTACCTTTTCGAAAAAATTCATTTGCCGATGAAAGGAAAGCTCTTTGTGGATAGAAAAGCCATCCAAAAATCTTGTACCGACATCCCGAAGGACAACTCTCATTCGACATGCTTTTAGAACGTGCAAATCTCTGTATTGAATCAAAAGGGGACTATTTTGAATAAAATCGGTTTTGCCGAAAAACTTTTATTTATTCTTATTTTTAAAAAGCCCTGTTTGCTTTGGATCGCATTTTCAACTTTTTTAATTGGTATGTAATAATTGACTGCTTAATATCAGTTACAATATGTACCTAAACGATTTGTGGTATAATTTACAATTTTTAGATTTAAATACAGCTTTAGACTGTACTTACTGATCTTTTGAAATAAATTGTACTTTTATAGCTCAGCAGAGAATATGTCTTTTATCATCTTATTTGATTAACATATTTTTAGTATGTTATTTATAATCACGTTAAATCCACAATGTCGTAAAAAGAACATAGAGTTCTACAAGATTCAGTTTTGGGTCCTTTAGTTTACCTTATTTACGTTCATGATTTCCCTTTTAAATATTCTTTTTGATGATGACACCAACATGTCTTCATCGAATTCTAATTTTCCAATCTTTACAAACTGACTGGTTTCTAAGTAATAAACTCGCAATAAAACAGAAACAGGTTCGAAACCAGAATGTTGGAGTTAATTCGGAAATTGTCAAATTCTTCGACGCTTATTTGGGTCCAAAGTTATTGTAGAGGCAACTAATTTCATGTAAGTGCAAAAAGTATATAAACATTTGTATCTTCTCCGACGGTTGTTACGTAGTGTCCTTATCTACATTAAAGACAGAATATTACTACTCAGTACAGTGACTTTTTTGCTATTATCAAAACCTGCATGAATTATTTCACCAACTACAACTGTAAAAATTGCTTTAAATGCTAAATTAACATACAGTTTCATTCAGTTACATATTTCTATGGCTTTTTTTTTATTAAATACACACATTTCATAATAGAAAGATATAACATGAAATTTAAATAAACACATAATAGGGCGTACGCATAAAAGCTACAGCATATAATATACATACATATAAAAGAAAAAATATCTTTTGTATTATTAGTTAACAAATACATTACACCATAGGCCAACGAATAGAGATTTTTTGGCACACTTAAATATTACAGCAAATTTCATGTATTACCTTTTGAAAAATACTTAGTAAATGAAGGGATTTCCCCAACAAAGTAAACATTTTTTTTTAAACAGTAAAAACTGCAAAAAACTTTTGTTTTTTACATAATATCTCGAAAAATAATGATGGAATCGTCTTACTCTCAATAGGACTTTTGTAGAGAATAAAAAAACCTATAAAATGTTTTTTTGTGCTATCCTATCGGTTCATTTTTTACAGAGAAAATTCGAAAAAACCTCTAAAATAGACCTTTTTTCAAAAATTCACAACTTTGTCAAATTTGAAGCTGGAAAACCAATCTAGCAGACTGATAATAACAGCGTGGAGATTTACCAAAAATGGTCCGATTTATATTCTGAAAACGGCATCTGAAAGTAGACGACAAAATCTCTAATTTGTATATCTCGGATTTTCGCCTGGGTGATGGGAAATATGCTAAAAATGCCCTTGAAAGTCGCCCGAAACGATCGAAAACCTTAGATTTAAAATATTAGCAAATGAACTTATAAATATATTTTTACAGAATGATTTGGGTACATACATGTTTTGGTACATAGTAATTTGTGGCATTTTGTAATTTGTGGCCAAACATTTTTTTGTCTTAGAATAAACCCAAAAAATAATTTATTTAAAAATTTTGCAAATACTTTACCACAACTTAGGTAATTATTTGTTTCCTTCATACTGCCTGTTATTATTTTGTAAGGATACTTATTTCATTTTACAATTATTGGAATACAATACAATTTGGAGATAATAAATTAATTACATGTATTATTTTCTTTTTCTGTAGGCAATTATAAAAGACAAACTTTATATATTGTACACTTTCTCTATCCCAACCACCTCTAGTAAGAAGTTATAACAAATAACCACTAACACAATTGAAATGCGGGGCACGCTTTGAATTAACAAATAAAAATATATAAATCAAGAGGGTTATGCCTCGCCAATAGCGTTTCCCCTAATGGAAGGAGTAGGGAAACGTAGAACGAGCTCCACAAAGCTTTTCCGCTCTTAAACATGATGTGATACGGTAAACGATTCTGAGTTCTCACGGACTTTTTATCTACCCGTATAAATTCACTGAACAATGTGCTCATATTATTATTGCCGGTATGACCGTGCAATATTTATTATCTCCTGATTAATTTTCATACAGTGTCTCCTAACATCGATGTTCATTAGAGGCGGATCGGTTAATGTAAAAGCTACTGAGTGCAAGTTGCAACCTTCCATTTTTAAATCTACATACGATAAAACTAAAAACACATATTAACAGGTGATACGTTAACACATATCCATTAAATTATTTTAAGTGACAATGTATGTACATATTACGTTGATATGTCTTAAAGAACCCAAAACAAGCTTAAACATTGCATGAATTATACCGAGAGATCCAGAATGACAGATGGCGCCACAACTTACAAATATTTGGTGTGCCGCTCTCCTATTATTTTCACTCTTCATAGTTGGCAACACTGTCAGTGATTTGCTTCGTTCAGTGACGGGTTAAGTGCAGTGGCAATAGGGTCACATATTCATTTTAATCACAAAAATACAATATAAAAAGCAGAATGTTAGCATTAATTAATTTGAGGGGTTTATTAGTTTGTTAAAGGAATAGATTAAATAAGAATGATTTAGATATTATTATTGTTATTAATTTCAAAACTGAGATAAGAACCGATTTTTAACAATTATTTATCTATCTTGTTTTTTTATGTGAACTTCAAAGTAAAAACAACAATTTTTAAATGAATTTACGTTTACTTTCCTCACTTAGAAATGCGAATAAAAAATCTATTTAAAATTTCTTAAATTCTGACATAAAACGTTGTTAACTACATATAAGAAAATTTAAAATAATAATTTCTTTATTGGTATAAAGTTAAAAGAAGTGAATATATACTTTTAATTTTGTCGAAAATTCTGTCCCTACCAGTAATAATAATTTTTGCAATTAATTTGTTACAATTTCTAACAACAATTTAAACATTGAAGTGAAGATAAAGATGTTTAATATTTTTAATCACAATGTATTTATAATGAATATTTAAAATGTCTGCCTTCGTTCTGAATACATAGATTTACTCGTCTTCGTAAACTGTTAAAAATACATTATGTAATTCATTTTCTGTAATATTAGCTAAATTATTTGTTATAGCGTATTTTAGATCTTCCACTATCTGTAAACGATTTACAGCATATATGGAATTTTTTAATGTTCCAAAGAGATAATAAAATCGAAGGGAGTTAAGTCCGCAGGTCTTGGAGGCCATAAGCTTCGACTAATAATGCGATCGTCATAAAATTGTCTTAGGAACTCCAGTGTTGTGTTAGCTGTGTCTTGCCCCATCTTGTTAAAACTAACAATTGTGCAATTCGTCATCATGTAGCTGATTTAAAAATCGCTCAGCACTAACATTATCTTCAAAGAAAATATGTCCAATTATTCTTCGCCGAGATATGGCTACACAAACTACTATTTTAACAGAATGTAAAGCCACTTCCATTAACACGTGTGGATTCTCTGCAGACCACGTACAATAATTGTTTGAATTTATGTATCCAATAAGATGAAACCATGCCTCATCGATAAAAAAGTTATATCTAAAAGGATGTCATCGTTGTTGTTAAACCAGTTAAATAGTTCACTCTCTTTTCATTGTCTAATGGTAATAATTCTTGCACCATGGAAACTTTATATGAATGTAAATGTAATTTTCTTAAAGCTCTGTGTACTGAGCCATATGACATTCCTGTAATTAATATTTTTAAATACTGAAATTTAACAATTTATAAATATTTACCAGCCTGAGCTGAAAGTTATAGTAAAGGTTTAGTGGGACTTGCTGCTAAATCCTCCAGTTTATCTTCAAATAAAACTGACTTTCTTCCAGGTTCAATGATTCTGGATCGCTCGGTAGATTACAGATGTAGGATCTAGAGCTTTGACTACGCCTCTTTGATATATCTATCAATTTCTGATTTTTCTCTTCCATAGAATAGATGGTGCACCCTCACACTCGCACAACACGTACATGTCATCAAATATAGGAAAAGTCCTGAATGCAAAGCGATGCCTACATTAGATTAAAAAAAAAGGACATTTTCGAAGATAAAAGGCTCGATTTTAACAGGATTAGATTGACAACACAAGACTGGTGCTCACTACATTGCATTGTTGACATGTGGGATGGAATGCACAGTGAATTGGCTGTCTCTAGACACTATTGGCTTAAAATGAATTTACCACATAAAACCATTAATTTAACAAAAAAATACGCTATTTTAAATGGCGATTTTAAATACTATTAACCATGTCCGGATTACAATGATATGATAACATTAAACATGTTTCAAATTGATTTTATCTTGTTAGATCATTTTGATATACTTCATATAAGTAATAATAGTTTATATTCACAAAACTTATGTGCATAATAATTATACACATAAAAGCTATTACCTATAATTAGCTATAGCAATACCTATAGTTACTCAAACGCTATCTACTGACGAAACTAATGATTTTTAATATAACAAAAACACAAAACGATTATGTCCTATTAATCTAATTTACTGTGTGGTCACGCGAAAACAAAAACACGGCTCTTCAATGCGTAAATATAATTCAGTAATGGCATTATCGATTCCCGAGTAGGCTAATGTTTTATGAGGATCAAACAATGGAAGGGTTAATTATCTATCGAGTTATGTATTCAAGAGTGACACCTAAATTACTCTTTTAATTAAACAAAATTGTAAAATGAAACGGATGTCAGTTTGAAAGCGCAATAATATTGCCGTGAGTAATTAAAGCAAATGCAAATCGATTGCTGGTGAGGGGCGGGCTGGTTAAAAGGTCATATATCAAATCCGTTTTGTGCTCCCAATACTCTAGATGGGATATTCGGGTTGGGGTTCCTTTACTTATTGTGTCCCAATAACAATGCGAGGTAGTAGATATTAAAAATGAACTGATCTGACTGTTGAGAAAAGTTTCCTGCAATATTTTTAAGTGCTACTTCCTAATCTGACTTCATTTCACATTTATACCATGAGGCGAAGAATTAGGGATCTGGTTGAGAATTCAATTTTAAGCAAAAAAAAAGAGGACATATCAAATAAATATCAAATCAGTTAACAGTCAAATCTAATTTGATGTATCGGATGTGTTAAACAGGTCGCTATTTAAAGACACTGGAACCTCTATTATCGCCACTATAGAGAGACAAAGAGGAATTATATAAATATAGTTATTTACACCATAAAGGAGGTAAGTATTATTTACCAGTCGAGGACCACAGTTCTTTATGGTTCATGAAACAAAGATTAAGTTATATTTTTTGACATTTCTTAATCAATTAATTATTCATTTCTAAGGTGTTTATAAACAAAGCTACATAAAAGTTACAATTTTGCTGGATTTGAATTATTATTTCTAAATGAGTGATTTTCAAATAGAAAGTGCAGCAAAGGCTGCCTGCGAATTTTTATTGCCCGAAAAGTCGAAAGTGCGCTAAGGACGAGCATATGGAAATATCAAAGAATGGGGCCCGAACAAAAATACTGGTGTTTCTGAAATGTCACTGCTAACCTTGTAAACTATGGACTGGCCTTAGAATATTATTAGATTCCTAATAAAATTGCACAGTTTTTGAAACTAGAACATCCTGAAACATATACAGGCCATTCATTCCAAATAACATCGACAACATTGCTGAGTAATACAGGAGTTGATGTATTAGCAATCAAGAGACATGGTGGGTAGAAATCAGCCACAATTGCAGAAAGTTATGTAGCCGACAGTTTAAGCAACAAAAATGAAATAGCCAACAGGATTCTTTACAATGACACTTCAACTCCAGGTTCTAGTAGTACGTCGCATCATGCTGTTTTAATGGATCCGTCAGATAATATTGAGCTTCCGGTAAATGAAATGTAGCGGTCAAATCATTTTGAGACAAATGTGACAATTAGTAAACGCGAGGAGAATAATTATTCAGATTTTATAAATGTTACTAAATGTAATGACTGTACAATTATTATAAATATTTATTCATAATAATTAATAAAATGTAATGTTCATCAAATACTTCTATTAATTTGTTCATAAAATATACATTTATAACTCGAAATCGCTTTTTTCCCTATGGAGGTAAGTTACCTCACTCACCTCCCGTTGTCCATAGCTACTTCCACTTCTACGTTAAAATACACTTACCTCCTTAAAAACAATGTATTAATAGTCTATTTACTATAGTGAGAGCAGTTTTCTATAATAACAGTTCCATAGTCTAGTATTATACGTCATCAGTGGAATTGAAGGAATTATTAGCGAAATTGCTTGTACAATTCGCATTAACTTTCATTGTAGAATAATATTCACTAGCAAAAACACTACTTCTCAGTTTTATGCAAACATCCCATTATGCAAAAACTGTCAAACACTTATAAATAACAGTTAGTAACCAGCGTATTTTATAAAACAATATATATTTTCTTTTTATATAAACCTTATGTTGACTAAAACAATGTGTTTACATGACCTGTTACTTTTTATAAAATTTCAAATTTACCTTTAAAAACTGCCGACCCTGATATCTGAAAAATTAAGCCTAACAGGAAAAAATGGAGTTACTTTTTTCGTTTAAAATTGCAGTCTGAACCAGACGCTTAATTTTTGTCACCTGGTATAAATTACCCTATATTATTGGTATTGCAGTATTTCTTTAAGGGATATTTTAGTTAGGTTAAACCACAAATATTATTCCTGACATATTTTTTAGACACAATGTGTAAGTAATTCCGATTAAAAACTTTTTTTAAATTTCAACACCTTTAAAATAAATCTAATAAGTTGAAAATGTTCTAGAAATATCCAGCCATTAATAACACAGGCCCACAAACAGAAAACGAAAAGTCCTTTTTCCCAGACTAAGTGCGCTTTATGTTTTTGATCACGATCATGGTGTCCATATGACCCCATCACGTCCAGGCCAAGGTCAAATGAAGGTCACACACATTAACTCTAATGATACAATTTTTTTGACCTCGCATTTTAAGAGAGCGGAAGATTTTACATCTGAATTCGCTTCGATCGTTTGGTCGAACCCAATTTTCCACTCTTTCGGAAACCGGGGTCAAAAAAATTGTATTATTCGAGACCTTCATTTGACCTTGATCTAAACGTGATGGAGTCATATGGACACCGGGATCGTGATCAGCGACTCCAAAAACTTAGGGGTCAACTGGTTTGAGACCAATTTTTAATTACACAGAAAAATTAATAACCTACAACAAATATTACCTTATCAATTAATAAAAATTTTATTTCTGACTGTGGAGCATAAATTATGCTCATCTGTTTAGTAAATAATACTATTTCATTACAAAATAATTTAAATAAACTCGCTATTAAGCTTTGTTTTTTTTTCAAACTTCTAAAGATTTCATACAACCGCATTAATATATTATTTTGAAGCCAAAATAAAGAGCACCCTTACTTTTCGTTGTTCTTTGACATAAAATAACAAGTTAAAGCTTGTCTGCTACCGGTGATATTTCAATGAATGAATCAATGTAAATAACAAACCAATATAATTATTTCCAAAATGACCCTAATAAAAGTATCATAAATCACTACAACTGATAGTTAAGCATTTATTATCAGTTTTCTGAAGAACCATTTTATAATGTTTATCCAAAATGGTGTTGTTGCAATGGTACTTTGTTTGAAAACAGAAAACATGTCAAAACTTCTTTGAAAAATGCTAATGATCAAAATTAATATTTAGGGTGGTTACATTAGTATAGATACCCCACTTTTTAAATTTATGTAAGGTTAAGTATTACTTGCTTGTTCATTATTTCAAAAATATTTGTGAGACGTTTTCATCTTGACTATCTAAATTTTTGTGTTGTGCATTTATTGTTAGACGAATCTATGTTTTTCATTTAATATCTGCAATAGTGTTATTTTCTGATACGAACTTATTATTATATACCTGTCTCTTTAGTATTAACTACCTGTGGTAGTTATTAATAATCTTAGGTAGGTACAAATCCCAAATATCTGTAGGTAATACAATAATTAATTATGCTAGTAACATGAAATACTTTTAATATCTGCTTTATTACCTATCGAAAAGGGTCCGAATATTGTATAATTTACCGATTTAGTCTGCAAGTGCACTTGTTTTATGGAACATGGCAGAGGACAGTTCGTGTTTTTGGAGTTTTTGTTTAGACCTGTTCGAGAATGATTCGCAATTATGTGGTACGTATTAAAATTATGATATTGATTTGCTTAGATAATTTAATTGTAAAGCTAATTGCATAAAAAGATAAATTTAATGAATTGTAATTTCCTACCTAGAATCATCATATGTATAAAAGATGATTGAAAATCACATTTTATATTAGCAAAGAGGAACACCTAAATTAGTTCAATTATTTCTTTTCTAAAAAGGAAAATTTTATTATCAGTTATGTTTGAAAACAAATTGTTAAAAGTACAGCTCCAGAAGTAAAGTTTATTTGAAAAAAAGGATTGTTCAGAATTTCCGAACACATATATATAATGAAAAAGAAATATTTGAATTCCAACTAAAGTTTTTTTCTTCAACTTGTTTCATTAAGGATAGGGATATTCGCATATTTTTTTATTTCCCTTATGGTATAGTAAATAATAAAAACTGAAGCCTTGAAATTTTCTATTGATATAAAAGAAAAACATAAAAAAAACAATAGAATGTTACATTTCGAAGCAAAATGGAACGCCCGTTATATGTATGACTTTTGGGTATCCTCTCTTTTTCTGATTACATAATTGCCATTGCATATTTTTGCTAATAAATTTACTAAACAATTTGGAAGCAAATATTGTACTAAAAAATGCGTTTTATAATAACCGCATTATATTCTAGACTAAATTATACTCTTAATTATATTTCTCTTATAAAACGGCAATTTTATACTCCTGATCTGACTCCCATGTATATTCTGTGGGGAACTCTAAAAGTAATTATACAGGGTGTTTCAGAAAGACCTCCCGTAAATACAGGAGGTGATAGTACGACAAAAAATAAGAATTTTTTATCATATGAACTATATCTATCTCCTCTTATTTTCGAGATACAGAGAAACAAAATAAAAAAATTTTAAATAGAATTTTTACGAAAATTTCCAAACGGTGCCCAATATTTTTATGAAATTTAGTATTCCGGGCTTTTTAAGGATGCCAAATACACTGATCTAATTATTTTTTGATTATCTCATAGAGGGCCCTAATTATGCTACATTCCTATTACATTTTAATTGAATTCAAAATTTTTTTAGCTAGGTTTTTTAGGGGCTCCAATTTCTAACGTACAATTTTATTTTCTAAAAATAATGTACCTACTCTTGTTAGAACTTCCTAATGTGGACGGTTTTCGAGAAAAAAGGCTTTTAATTGAACTCTTACAATATTACGGTGTATAAAATAAGTGACTTTTCTCAAAGTAGGCTTACTTCGAAACTTATTGATGGATGTGTCATAAACAACGCATACATTCTCAGTAATATTTTAAACTCTAATTAACTTTATATCAAAATTTCAGTGACTGTAATTAGTCATTACTAACTACAGTCACTAACAATCACTAAAATGTAAATGTTATGTGAATACCCCCTTACATACAAAATTATATCAACTAAATTGGACTAATTAAAATGTTATCAAAGATATGTAAAAAGTAAAAATTAATTTTAATTATATTTTCCGACTACGTTTTATTTATATCTAAACTAAAAGTGAAACTGTGTACCTAGATAAAATAATTTGCTAACCAATCTGTGTAAATATAGACATACTTTCTCAGTAACAAAATTTTTGTTTCAGATTATATCATCAGTCTAGGAGAATGGGAAAATAAGGACTGCTTTGTAAGCGATTCCAAGCATAGTTGTTTATTGGCCACAGAAGATGGTACAACTTTTACATTTATTAGTAAAATAAAATATTGTAAAATTGTCAAACTGTAATGATTTAGCGGTTACCTTCCGTATTCCCTCGACCCCCACCACAATAATTTCACCTTAAATTAGTTACTTTACATCCCCTTTCACTATACTAATGTATAGAACTGCACCACATTCTTGTAATTGTACTTTTTCTATAAAATATAGAACATATTATAATTTTATCGGAAATTAGTTACATTACATCCACTTTTACTATACTAATGCATAGAACTGCACCACATTTTTGTAATTGTACTTTTTCTATAAAACATAGAACATGTTTTACAGTGCTTTAATATAAAATTTTGTTAAAATCTAAAAACCTTCTTGTAGTATTATTAATGTTCTTTTTCTTTATGTTACAGATTGCATCCCATCCTGCTCGAACATGAAGTCTCCATCCGCAGCTACCGATGATTGCGACGATATCTTCGGGCCACCACGCACCTACCCTACCGGGTACAGTCCCCCAAAGAGCCGCCTCTCCATGATATCCCCCAAGTATCGCCAGAAGGAGGAACAGAGAAAGGCTTGGAAGATCAGCTTCAACAAACTCAGTAAAATAGACGACAAGGAAGAATGTCTCTGTAGATGGGTGATGATTAGAAACGTCAAGAAAAGGTTGGAACAAGAAACTATGAATGAAACCATCCTAAAAACCCAGGTTAGTTACCCTCGGTATGACAACGATAACTACCTGAGTCTGAAGAGTGATTTTATGTTCAAGAACGTTACAAGTTACGGTGATTCTCACTACTATAACAGCTCTGAAGATTCCTTCGTGGTTGAGCCAGATTTTGATGCCAAATTAGCTGAGGAAATCAACGAAGTCAACGCCAAGACCATGGAAGCCATAGGAAATTTCGTAGAGGGCAATTTGGGTAGTTCAAACCTACCTAGTGAAGAACCTGCTCCCGAAAACGAAAGATTTACTTCAGGGAAGAGATCCTTCGACGATTTGGAGGATTGTGACGTTCAAGACGTCTTGTCCCAACTATACATGCCACCTACTCCTAGAATGCTCACCACCATCGACGACGACGAGGGCGAGCCAACTCCAAAGCGAATAAAGATGGATTTACCTCCAACAGAAGATTCCATAAGTGTTAGACTAGATAAATCTAGTTGTGATAAATCTGTTTCGGAGTTTAGTGTTAATAGCTTTCTTAACAATAACGTCTCCTCGTCAGAGGCCAGACTGAGGTACCTAAGCACGCAAAATGAATCGGACTCAAATCCATACAGTTGTGGTCACGCTTCCATGTTCAGTGAATTACAGAACAACGTTTATCACAATCTAATCGCATCACTAGAAACGTAGCTTCTCAAAGAACACTCCTAGACAACGATAATTGCTTTTTTAATTATTTATATTGTGATAGTATGATAATTCGTACTTCTTTTTAAAGCCAACAAAGGTTGTAATTTGTTTTGGAAATGTTATGTTGCCTAGGAAAGAAGCTCCAAAGGCATTACACAAAAGTTCTTTCAAACCATGTACAACAAAGCACAAAAATAATGAAACTATTACGAAATGATCCTCTACCAGAAAAAGTACGTTCCAATAAAAACAAAAAATATATTAATAATTATAATAACATAATACTTCATTTGAAAAGTCTCTTCATTTCCTACGCAATTGTACTTTATTTTTATTTTATAAAATATCTCTAAAATTATTTTCAATCTTTCTGTAAGAGTGCAGCAAAAGGAATGATTTTCCAATTCAACAAGTTAAAATGAATTAAGCTTTAAGGCATTATTTAAAATTATGAATTAATTTAATTAATAACAGATATGTGAGAATGGTTTTTGAAAATATTCATGTTGTATAAAATTAAATGGTTTTAAACAACGCATCGAAAGACGGAAATTTTTATAAATTTACAGAATGCATTGTAAAACGCATAGCAATGTAGAAGAAAATGGACTTTTCAGATGAGGTATCATTTTACCATCATTCCAATTAAATCTTTTATGGTAGGAGTTGCCGAAAAATTAACTATAACGATCATTTTTTCAAAACTCAATGCATAGCAACAAATTTACTTTGTTCACGCGTAAGAACTCATATGACGTATTGCACCGCAATAAACTGTTCATCATTCAATAAATTTGTAAATACCTGTATCAACTCATAACTACAGCAGTTGTTAAAAATTTATCAAAAATTGCTGATGTTTCTATTCGAGTATCTGGTGCATTTTTCCCAAAATATATAATTATATTCATTATTTTTGAGTTTACTTGAAAATTTTTCCCACTCAATACCTACCAACGGGCATCAATAAAATAATTCTTATAACAATACTTCTCGATTCCATATTTGTGTAACGGCCTTTGGAAAGCTGTACAATCGATGTTTAACATGTATAAGAATACAGCTCTCTGCTCATAAAAATGTTGTACCTTTTCCTACTAGGCACTTATTGCAGGTTGAATATAGACATATTTTTTTCATCATACAAGAGACGGCGACTTACAATCGGTAATGTGCTACCGAAGCGACGCCGACCTAAAAAATTTAATTTCTTTAGTGGCACACAAAAACGAATACACTTATTTGAAGTGAGCAGCTAAGGAAACCGAGCAGTGCTTCTACCTTGTCGATTTAGGTATATACATGTAGAGAGCAATTCAAATCTGTGATATTATATCTTAATGAGATGTGTTGAACTTAGATTAATTTTAACAAATCTTGTAAATTGTTAACCTAACTTAGATTTTAAAGTTGTACAGATGAGGCTTGTGTGATTTGTAAAGCTCGTACTTCAGAAGTATATAATTTTCTAGAGGCAGTAAGTCCTGCGGCTTTGGTAGATACGTGTCCCCCACGTTCCACATTCATATCAGAGTATGAAAGCAGCTTATACTAGATAACATATTTTTTAAAAAATGAATTTTTATAACGATTTTGGATTTTTATATACCTGCCAAATCAAAATATTTTTGACATAGACAAATCTCTAATATATTTTAGTAGTTTTCTATTATTGACTTAATGATTATTATTATTTGTTAAAATTGTTATTTTAACTGCATTTTTTTTTATAAATATTTTTTATTGTAAAAGGTCCTGCCATATTTTTGTATTCATTGTAATCAAAATTGGACATATCTTTGATTAGTTTAATTTTTCATTATGTTATGTTATTTTTAATTAATTATTATTTTTATTTATTCTAAATCGCATAGAAACATTGTTTATTATACAAATTTGTTTTGTAAGATACCATTTTTAAGAAATCAGGAGGAAAATAATTGTAATAAGAACTATTTTTGTTGATACCAAACGAAGAATGTTACCATGCTGACATACCAGTCCTGTATAAAATTTCTATATTATGAATTATTATACTGTATATGTACATTAAGCATTATCTATTATCATGGATATGCAATAAAGTACCTGAAAAATGACAATTCATTCATTTTTTATCATCCGTTATCCCTAAGAAAAGTTGGTTTAACATCAACTACTTTCCCTTTTGAGGCAAATAAAAATTATTCTTAAGAAGTTTTATTAGTATCGTTTTTTTTTAAATAATTTTGTTTAATATTTCGATATTTTAAAAAATCCCGATACAAAAAATAAAATAGTTAATAAAGTTTTAATACACAGCCTTCATTAATGATTATAAGCCGCATACTAGTAATTTTGTTGGGAACAGTAATATTATTTCCTTCGCGTGGGCAATTAAATTTTAATATAATTAAGAATGACTAAACAACATTATGTTTCAAAATTTTATTTAACCAATATAGGCAGCCGCATTATCTCGAATGTAGACGCAATGGATTTTTAGTTCACAGTACCAATCGTGGAATATTGGTTGCCTATACCCGGTGATCACATGACTTGTAATCACTAATAAAGGGTCTGTATAATATTTCTCTTGATAGTGGTCAAGGTAATTAAACAATTAAATAAAAATATACATTTTTAAATGTTTCCTTATTAGAAATATATACCAGTTGTGCTGAAATACATTTTCTGTTTATAATTACTAGGCACAGAATCATTTAAATACTTATAGATGAAGATATATTGAAAGGACTGCTTGTAGCTATTTCAAAGTAAACAGCATTTTAAATGCAATTGTTTACGAGTATGTTGCCAGTAATAATACACACAACATGTGATACGTAACACTTTATAATGAATAAGAATAATATCCAATAAAAATTTGACCGCTTTGCTTATTAGCACTTCTTTTGAAGGTTTTTTTCCTTGGTGCAGATTTAGATGCTGCTGAACTTTTATAAATTTCTTACAAAAATTTTAAAATTCTGGTACTTGGACTACTTTTTTTGTACTTAATAATTTGGAATATCAATTTTAATTCAAAGTAGTTTTTACACAAAAAGGAAATTTTCACGTGCAAATGACAGAAAAATAGAGAAAATCAATACTAATTTTAAATTCTGAACAAGTTTCCTAACAAAAATTTTTTGATTTCCTATACCACAGGGAAATATACCTAATTTAATTAGAGAAAATATTTCTTTTTATGCGCGACAAATAAGCCTAGTGAACTTTTCAGAAATAAAAGTACATTACAAATTACAGCACAAATATTCCCCAAAATGTACAAAATCCACGAAAATTTTAGTGTTTTTTTTAAATTTTTGTTCATACCAATGGTTATGATGACGAGGATATCCTGTATATATTATGTTAGAAAAATATTAGCTATTTATGTGTTTCTTAACTATTTGGTGTATTTTTCATTCTAAGGACAAACTACAGTATTTTTATTTATTTCTTAATGGGCAACGTCCTGTAGATTGACCCATTTTCAACTGCATTTTTGTAAATTTGAACAGAAATAATGAAAAATAAAAAAACTTTTGCTTTTTTCAATTCCATCCGCGACACTGTATTTTCTGTCAGAAATACTAAACAAAATTATAGTATATATGTATAAAAAAACGACAAAAACAATAGGTTATTACCTATTATTATCTGTTATAAAGGAGTTCTGACCCTCCAAACCCTTTTTTACTTTCAGATGTATGCAACCAGTTATACATTTAGTTATACATTTAAGCTAAAAAGATATTTCACGAATATAACCATTAATTAATTATTAATATCTCGTGGTTCAGTTTACAGAAAATTATTAAACCTGGCGAATTAAATAAGTTAATGCCCATATTATACCAATATATCTCAGGGTAAGGATCACTTAAATGGACATACTTATTCACTTATACTTGTCTTTATTTCTATGCTGTTTCAGTTAAAATTTATTTCATTATGGTCAAATATTTTATTTTCTTTATTATTGTGTATATTTAGTAATGTTTTCTGTAATTTCGGTGACAACAGATCCGTAAAAAACGTTTAATTTAGTGAATCTTGACCTGGTGTTAGAAAAAAAAGTTATTTAGAAAAAAAAATTACTTAGCAGTTTTTAAGTAGCCAAAGTAAAATTTTCAGAACGATTAAAATTTAATTTTTCATGTATTTTTTTATGTAAATAAGCAATTGAAAAATTTTGACCCTGATCTAATAAATTTTAACAAGTTAATGTTTAACAACATGTAAATATTTAAAATATAATTCTGAACCGGAATGAGCAAAACAACTGAGTGTTGCATTTAAATTTCGGACGTTGCTGCCATTCACACATACTATTCAACAGAAAGTGATTTTCTAAAATTAATCAATTTTACTGTTTTACTAATATTCAATATGCGTGCCATTCGGAAAAGAGCTATAATGTGATTCTATGGGTTATAATTATACATAAGTACGTACGTCATGGGCGTAGCTAGGAGGGGAGCAAGGGTGCACACGGCCCACCCCAGAAAGCCCGGTGTCCACCCCAGTAAAAAAAATCATTATCTTTATCATATCGGTTCAAATTTTATATCGGTAAGTCGCTGATTGCGAGAGCTTTTTTTAGAGTTCTCCATAGAACTTGAAGCCCTAGGTCCACCCCAAGCAAGATTTGTAGCTACGCCCATGAAGTACCTACATATATGTGATTGAAATTTAGGTGCTGCGTAATATGGCGTCAGAGATAAGAGCTGTCAGTTGCTCTAATGAAGTAGGTACTTAAATGATCATTGACCAGTCAGTACAGAACTAATTAGTGTCGGTCGATATGTAGGTACCTATCGACACTGTTATTGAGTATCGATATATTTCAATTTTCGATAATTGACAATGACGTCGATACTTTTCGTCTTAAAGTATCGATGGATCGATTTTTTTTAAAAGTAGGTTGGTATATGTATCCATGTATCGAAATAGCTTTTCAGATTAAATTATGTACCTATTGGTAACTCTACTGAAACAGGGACGTCCAAATGTCATAAACTATTATACAGTAACACTAGCTTATAAAACCAATAAACACCAGCTTGTTGTTATTTTGATTACAAACTATTTACAAAAATATTAGAAATTAAACATAATATTAACTTAATTTTATACCTATGTATATTCTAGTTAATACTATATGTAACAGTCAGCATTATATAAAAAAAACATTTATGGTATATTTTTATTTATATTTGATACATCATGGGCATATTTATATTCACTAATTATTCACACTTCTTTTAAAGGTTTTAAAAATATATCTGCAAGTATTCATACTTTACCACTGAACTGATAAATTTTCTGTTATTTAATTCGAATTCGAAACAATATTTTTCCGATATCGATATTTTCCGATGCGATTTGCAGTGTCGTAGCTAAGGTCATGAGCGCCCAAGGCAAGATTTGAATTTTGCGTCCTCCAAAACTTATTTTATAGGAAGAGAACCAATACAATAACTTTAAACTGCGTCCTCTTGACGTTTGCGCCCCTGGCAGCCGCCTCCGCGGCCAACCCACAGCTACGACGCTGGCGATACGAATTGACACAAAATAGCAACATTCTCCCAACATGATTGGCTTATGACTGATGACAGGAACAGCCAATTACATTCCGCGGCGAGAGAGAGACAGCTCTTACCTACCTTCTTAGAACATATACTACTGAAGGCAGCGTCCCAGTGGCCGAGAGTGTAGCAGAGGTTTAGAGAGAGAAATATAGGAGTGTACATGCTATCTCTCTCGAGCAACATGCTGCTAGAGAAAGATAGCACATACCCTCCATCTCTCTCTCTCTCTCTCTCTCTCTCTCTAAACCTCCGCTACACTCTCGGCCACTGAAACTCTGTCTCCAGTAGTATATGCTCGAAGCCTACCTTTGTAGCTCATATCTCTCTCTTCGCCTTGTAGCCAACGGCTGGGTTCTGGGAGGCTACCTCAAGTAGTATATATGTTCTAAGGTATTTCCCAACACCCAACACTAGTGAACTAGTGTACTAACACTGGTCTGTGGTCTAACAATAAGACCACAGACACAGATTGATTATACGAGTACAGTCAAAGTTTACAGAATATTTATTCTGTAAACTTTGGTACAGTTAAGAGCATTAACGTCAGCTCCTTTGATTTCAGGGTCCCAGATTTTTTTTTTTACAAAATATTGCATGTATAACCAACATTTGTTACATAAGTAAATATTTTCAACATATTCAAATATACAATTTTCATTTTATTTATGTATACATTAATTACAAAGACTTTATTCTGTTTGCTAATAGGTCCCGAGAACTATTTGAAACACCTAGGTAAATTGTTCGGAGTTAATCGCATGCACTCTGAGATTTAGGACATCATTTGATCGACTGTATCCTATGCTGAAACCACTAATAAGAATACATGTTACAATTTCATATTAAAATACATACTTTTCATATGTGTGCGTGTGTGAATGTGGATTGATGGCTTTGGTAGTACCAAACCAATTAGCTAGAGCTATCATACTTTTCATATAAAAACAAAGATAAATACAGTTTTCAAAAAACTTGATTCCAATGATGTCGTTTTCAAATATGTAGTTGCTCTTTTAAACATTCAAATGAAGTTTTTTTTACGTTTTACGTTTTAATTAATTAATTAATAATGTACATACGTACATAGGTACATTTAAATATACCTACTACGAAAAATGCGAATAAATACATGGCAATTAGAAACGATAGACGCTATGTTCTGTCACTTTACTGGCCTAACCCGTAATATACTCACTGCGCCTTCCATTCTCATGTTTAGTTCAATGCATATTTCTTCACGAAGTCTCCGCTCTCTTCTGGCCAATAAAATTAGTTGTCGTGGTATCACTAAAAATTTGTATCCAATAGCCCTTCGCCACACTTGACGTACCGGCAAACAAGAAGGTCTGTTTTGTCAAATGCAGTCAAATTTGTGACATTGTGCTGTGTTTTAGAACAATTTGTTTGGCACATGTAATTTCTGACGTGGACATTAAAACTTGAATAAAAACTCTAGGGAGTGAAATTATTCTATTGTATCCTGTTAGTTTTAGAAGTTAATGTAAGTATCTCTGTTTTATTTACACAAAAATTGCGATTCTCTTTTTATAACCTCAAAATGAACTTACCATCTGTAAATGCTTTTATTGTGTCTTATAGTTTCTTTTTCAGTTTTAGGTAAAAATGAAATTATATATCCTTATATCTACCCTCCTTTTATGTCTTATTGGATTGACCCTTGTTAATAGTTTGGCAGTAATGTCTGTTGATTTGGGATCAGAATGGATGAAAATTGGAATAGTGTCCCCTGGTGTTCCAATGGAAATAGCACTTAATAAAGAATCCAAGCGTAAATCACCAGCTATTATTAGTTTACGAGATAATATTAGATTATTTGGTGAAGATGCACAAACAGTCGCTGTTCGTTTTCCAAAACAAGCATATGGTTATTTGTTGGACTTGTTGGGCAAAAACATAAACCACCCCCTAGTAAAGTTATATCAAAAACGTTTTCCGTTCTATGAAATCGTAGAAGATCCAGAGAGAGGTACTGTGCTCTTTAAACATGATGATGAAACTTCTTACAGTCCTGAAGAATTAATTGCACAGTTACTAAAAAAAGCGAAAGAATTTGCAGAAAATGGTGCACAGCAACCAATTAAGGAATGTGTTTTGACAGTACCAGGTTTCTTCAATCAAGTTGAAAGAAGGGCTTTGTTACAAGCTGCTGAATTAGCTGGATTAAAAGTATTGCAATTAATAAATGATTACACGGCTGTTGCCTTAAATTATGGCATATTTAGATCTAAAACTTTCAATGAAACATCACAGTACGTCATGTTTTACGATATGGGAGCCTCTTCCACTACTGCAACTTTAGTAAGTTATCAAACAGTTAAGACCAAAGAACGTGGTTACGTCGAAACACATCCTCAAGCATCTATTCTTGGAGTTGGTTATGATCGTACTTTAGGAGGTCTTGAAATACAAATACGGTTGCGAGATTACCTTGCCAAAAAGTTTAACGATATGAAAAAAACTAAAAACGATGTTTTTAAGAATCCCAGAGCTATGGCTAAGTTGTTCAAAGAAGCTGGTAGAGTAAAAAATGTATTGTCTGCAAATGCAGAACATCCTGCTCAAATCGAAGGATTATTAGATGAACAAGACTTTAAATTAATAGTTACGAGAGAGGAAATGGAAAAGTTAGTTCAGGATTTATTTGAACGTGTTAGCAAGCCCGTAGAGCAAGCTTTGAAAACTGCTCATCTAACTATGGACGTCATAGGTCAAGTTGTATTGGTCGGTGCTGGTACTAGAGTGCCAAAGGTACAAGAATATTTGCAAAAAGCTGTCGGACGTGAGCTTGCGAAGAATCTAAACACTGATGAGGCTGCCACTTTAGGTGCAGTTTACAAAGCAGCCGACTTGAGTACTGGATTTAAAGTAGCTAAATTTATTACCAGAGATGCAGTAGTTTTTCCAATTCAAGTCACATTTGAACGTGGCACTGAGGAAGGAATTAAGGTGGTGAAACGCACTCTCTTTGGCTTGATGAACCCCTATCCACAGAAGAAAATTATTACATTCAACAAGCACACTGATGACTTCAGCTTTAATGTTAATTATGCTGACTTGGATTACCTATCGAACGATGAGATCCTTTATGTTGGCTCCACCAATTTGTCAGAGTATAAATTAAGTGGTGTTGCTGAAGCTCTGAAAAAGAACACTGGGGAAAATGTTGAGACCAAAGGTATTAAAGCACATTTTGCAAAGGATGAATCTGGCTTGCTGAATTTGATAAATGTTGAGTTGGTTGTTGAAAAGACAATTTTACCCACCGAAGAAGAAGAGGGAACCTTGTCGAAACTAGGTAAGTTCATAAAAACAAAATACGATTTATTTTTGCAAGAAAATGTTTGAGTTTTAAATTTGCCTATACAGGGTGATTCATAAATGGTGATCAAAAATGAAACTTCGTATTCTTTGGCGAATTTTAAGGGGACTCTTCTATATAAAGTTTTTATCTAGGACGTTTTGTTAAAAAGATACAGGGTGTTAAACTTAAAAAAGTTTTTTAATTTTTTAAAATAATTTAAAAACTAGTACCCAAGTGAAATAATTTGAAACTAGGCACATGTATTTATGTAAACATTGTCCAAAATCCGAAGCCTTTTGCTAAAATTTATATACTCCAGTGGCGGAGATAACAGAGTATCGGTGGCATATTTTTCTAAATAAAATATTACGCCACTGCTTTACGGTAACAATCATTATATTTTCGGATTTGTCTTTCAGTTTTCTACAAATTACTACTCTTATGTTTTTCAAAAAAAGTCCTCAAAATCATATTTTTAGTACAAATTTGTGGCATTATTGTTAGTTAAGCACTTACTTCAATTTAATTCTTACAAGAATACTATATTTTTAATTATAAAAGGTGTATTTGACAACTTCCAAATTTATACTTACAAGGGGTTTATTTGATAAAATTAATATACAAAGTTCAAATAAACTAAAAGTCAATTCTGACTCTTTGGCATCTTGAAGATGAGCTGTTAACAGTACATCTTTTTTCTTCTAAACCAGTTATCAAATTTCAAATTCTTTTCTGGTTTTTGATCATATCAAGCAATGTTCTTCGATACCAAAAATCCAAGTATGCAAAAGATATCAAACCTCACAGACAAGGTTCCTAACCCATGATATTGTAAGAAACAACAACTCATGGGCTACATGCTCCAATTAGCATTGAATTGTACCAGCATTATCTAGCAAACAGCTAATAAATAAGTAATTATCTAAAATAAATTTTAAAAAATTTATAATTATATGTCTAGGACATTGATTAAATAATAATATGAGGCCATTAAAATTTAATTTAAATCTGGCTAAATATGGCTGATCCCCATGTTAAATTAACGAACCTACCAACTTGACGCCAAAGCTGATTGTTGCGTTAATCAACAGTCGAATTTGATCCAATGGGATTAGTTATTTCGTTAATTCAAATTTGAATTTTACGGCAGAGAAACAGATAATCTAATTTAGCATAATTCTACGAAATTCTGTGCTATTTTGAAATGGGGACATTTTTGAAGATGCCGACGAAGATAATTCAATTTACTAAGGGGCAGCACACGTATACAGTTCGAAATCGACGCGACAATTTAAATAAAGGGATCAGAAGTTTTTTTAATAGCTGTTTTACATTGACAATTTATTGATCAATTAATTCATGAAGTTGCTTCATCAAGAAATTGGACAAATGTAATGCACCAAATCTGCTGTCAAATAATTTAATTAATTTATTAATCAAGTTCTTGACGAAATATAGCTGTTTTACATTGACAATTTATTCATGAATAAATTGACGAAGTTCTTCATGAATTAATTCACGAATTTATTGGTAAACAGTGTGGTTTTACATTGCTACAGACTTTGTCAAGTTTTTTGACGCATGAATCAGTTCTACCAATGAATAAAAGAAGCAAATAAATTTCAAAAATGTCACCTTTCCGCTCATAATTGTAGTGATACAACAGCGGTACCGTTCTGACACATATCACAAAAATATTATTTTTTGTAAGTAAGAAATCAGTAAGAACAATGCAAAACTAATATGACGCCAAACAGTTATTTACATATTCCAATAACATTACTGATCTGAGGCTGGAAATCTGTTGGGTTGGTACTTCTGAATTTCACGAAAAAATTGATGAAAATTAGAACATGCTCTAATTCGTCAAGAATGAATAAATTTAAGAAGTTATTTGACAGCAGATTTGGTGTATTACACTTGTCCAATTTCTTGATGAAGCGACTTCATGGATTAATTGATCAATAAATTGTCAATGTAAAACAGCTATTAGAGTATGTTCCAATTTTCGTCAATTTCTTCGTGAAGTTCAGAAGTATCAACCCAACAGATTTCCAGCCTCAGATCAGTAATGAGGTTATGTTATTGGAATATGTAAATAATTGTGTGGCGTTGTGCTAGTTTTGCATTGTTTTTACTGATTTGTTACTTACAAATACTAATATTTATATAATATGTGTCAGAACACGCTGTTGTGGGGTTGTGGCAATTATGAGAGGAATGGTGACATTTTTGAAATTTATTTGCTTCTTTGATTCATTGGTAGAACTGATTCATACGTCAAAAAACTTGACAGAGTCTGTAGCAGTGTAAAATCGCACTGTTTACCAATAAATTAGTGAATTAATTCATGAAGAACTTCGTCAATTTATTCATGAATAAATTGTCAATGTAAAACAGCTATAGCAGATTTTCACTGAGGAAAGCTACTTTGAAATCTAGTAGATCGAAACATTGCAATACTCACTGAAAATTGAGGTTAAGAAAGCTCTCATTAGATATCCATCACCATATCAGTGTAACCAACAGAAAAAATATTAAACTTTTATTTGTTTCTATCTTATTTTATTTTTTAAGTAAACAAATCTACCCCTATTCCTTATAGTTTTATTTATGAGCCTACCTTTGCGAATGTTTCTAGTTCGGCTTAATGGTACATTAAACTTAATGTTCTACTAAATGTAGCGCGAAGTACAGAAGTATTTACCTGTTTATTAGATGATTATTCTTTAATCGGCATTAACAAATGGCCAATTTTAATTAGGACTCAAAATACAAGGCCTACATATTATTATTATTATTATAACACATATCTGACAAATTGAAATTGTTGAATAATGTAACATTTCAAAGAAATATATTCTGGTTTTAATATTACGAAGACCACCACATAGCCGGAATAGAAAGATTTTTGTTATCCAAGAACATTGTTCGACATAATTTAATAAGATTTTTAGGACAAAATTTGAATTAGTTTAAGACCTTTAATATAAAGTAAAATAAACACATTTTTTTTATTAAGGTAGTTACAAAAAAGCAGACATGCATCTTATTTTTGTGACTATAAATATGAATCATCAATAAGGCTGTCAGAGAGAGCCGTAATTCAATGGCGAGCCAAGCGGGTCAAACGAGGCATGCGTGAGCCGCTGCCTCAGAATGCTTTTCACATTCACGTCACGTTAGTATAGCGTTGCTTGTATCGTGCGGATGTTGCGTAATATTAATTCCAATTCCAACGGATGTTGGTGTTTATGGTGGTGTATAGTAGACAATTTAATTTGATACTTTTTAATAAATAATGCGTACGCTTATGTCCCGCGGCTCTGTGCTGACAGCCCTGATCATTAACAGTTCAAACTGTAAAAAATTATTTTAATGCTGATAGTCCAACTAACTTGAAACATATTTTAAGAAGCCAAAGGTCAATTTCTAGCTGTTATATGTATTATATGTTAAAATTAACCTTAGGGGTTAACTGTATATAACTCTTAGATTAGGAAAGATCCTGTAAAGTTATTGCAATTATTTTCCTTATTATTTAAGGGGTAAGACCACTGTATAATTTTCAAATCTATTTTTTTATTGATTTAAAACATGCTTTTAAACCTTCTAGAACGGGGTGAAAAAAGTTTTATGCCTGTACAGAATTTTTTTTTGTAATTTCGGACTTCGAGAGAATTTTTTTGTTTTTTTTTTGTCTACGCAAATTTACGTCAGTTACACTGTATGCCATAGAGCGCCTCAAACAACATACCTGTCGAGAATGACTCCAGCATCGCCATTTTGTACTATTTATGAATAAATATATTTTTTTGAACACTTAAAAACATCGTTGAATATTATTATAATCTTCCTATTCCTTTCATTAAGAAAAAATCGCAAAAATATGATTTTTTTAGAATTTTACAGTGGTGTTACCCTTTATTGTAATGTTGACAAACCTCATTTATTGAATAAAAAATTGTCTGCAGGAAGCACATTCAGCAAACTTTTTGGTGGCGAGGAAGAAAAACCAGTTCATGAAAAACCAGAAGAAGAACCTACAGCTGCTGAAGAAAAATCATCTGATAAAGGAACGACTGACAAACAAACCGGTGATGCCAAAGAATCAGACAAAAAACCTAAGAATGGAACTACAGGGAAAAATACCACTGAACCAGAAGCTTCAAAGGATCTAAAACCTAAAGTAGTTACCGTCAAGGAACCAATAAATGTTTCTGAGGAAGTACTAATGTTGAACATATTAAATAAGAATCAGTTTGAACAATCTATAGAGAAAATAAAGAAACTGGACAAAATTGAATATGAAATTAACAGACGAGCTACTGCTTTGAATAATCTAGAAAGTTTCGTTATAGAAATTCAAAACAAGTTATACGAGGACGACTATACTCAAGCTGGAACAAGTGAGGAAATCGAAAAAATAAAGGCAATGTGCAGTGAAATATCTGATTGGCTATATGATGAAGGATCTGAAGCAGACGCTGATACATACGAGAAAAAGCTCGATGAGTTGCACCAGCTGACAAGGGATCTGTTTTCAAGGGTTTGGGAACACAAAGAGAGGCCCGAAGCCCTGAAGGCATTGCATTCAATGTTGAATCACTCATCTCATTTCTTAATATCAGCCAAAAATCTCACCAAAGATGTAAATCCCGAGAAAGACGTGTTTACTGATGTCGAAATTACCACTTTGGAGAAATTGATCAATGATACCACGGAATGGCGAGACAAAGCCGTTAAGGAACAAAAGGAACTGAAGCCTAATGAACCAATTAAATTGACGGTGAAAATACTGATGGATAAAATGGCAGCTCTAGATCGAGAAGTGAAGTATTTAATTAATAAACTTAAAATGTGGCGGCCTAAAAAAATAGAAAAACCTGCCGAGGACAAAACTAGCAATGGTAGTGGGGATAAAAATGAAACGAACGACAATGAGGAAAGTGTTATAGAGGAAGTGGCTGAAGCGGAAGAAGATACCATAGAGGCTCCAAAAACCGAAGAAACTATAAGTCCAACTCCTCATGAAGAACAACCAAACGATAGCCACACAGAACTTTAGTTTAGTGCAATTTTTAGGTTATAAACAATGTAGTGCATTTTTGGGGAAAAATTCGTAAACTTTTGGTTTTGATTTTATTCAAAATTTTTCTATAAACCAGCTGCATTTTATGGTTGAGAAAGTGTTACATTAAGTATGCATAAGTTAATGTTTCTTAGATGTGCTGAAAAGAGGAAAACAATCCGACCTGGAAATTCTTTATTCTAGACCATCTTTTGAGTAATGTATATTTTACATTACAGTTTTTTTTTAATAAAAATACCCAAAAAATTCTAAAGTATTAATTACATGTTTAATAATACGAAAGTATAAGTAATTTTATCGTCGTTTTTTGCTTTACACTTAATGAACAATGTTCAAAATTCTAAATCAAAATAATTAGATATTCAATTTAACTTTGATTCCATATTTAGTAATAATTATGGAGCATGTCTTGACCAAAAATTAAACATTGTTACTTTGAATTAGATGCAGATCCTTGTCCGTGTCTCATAAAAATTTCTCCTAAACATAGCTCAAGTTGGCAGGGATCCTACAAATATTGACATTTAATAATTAGGTTTTTTTCATTTGGTCCATGGTACTATTTTTTTTACTGCGATATATATGTATTCATTAGTGTCCACTGATTACATACTGTAATATTACTTATTTTTATAGAAAATTCACTGATGTAGGTAAGTAAGTTGTTTCTGTTATTTCTTCACGTGGGTCGTCTTACTGTTAATATATTTATTTAATAAATGTACATTGTGATATTTGTAACATTATTTGCATAATTTCGATTTTCAGAATAAAAAACTTAAAATAATTTTCATTCCACCATACTATTTATTGTGAGATAAATACAAATATATTTATTGTGATTTTTTTGTTTTATTCCACTGACACTTATTAAATTACAGGGTGTGCAGAAATTTCATTTGTGAGTGATTCTACAGATGAAATATGAACAAAAGTAGAGCATCCTCAATAAAGGTTATATAAGCTACACTACCAGATAAGTAAAAATTCAGAGGTTTGTGCACAATTTTTGATCATTTATGATTGTTAATAATAAATTAAAACGTACATGTAATAACATGTGTTTTTTCGTTATTCTGTTTCTCTAAGTAACAAATTAGTCCAATCAATCTGGCACTGCCTTATGTTAAATTTACAAAAAAAATACCTCCTGGAAACAAAAAATATAGTGATATAGGAAAGAAAATTCTAAGAAAGATAGTGTTGTGGGGACACACATTCCCTGGTAGGCCTCTGTGTTCATAGAAAATATTTACAAATAAGAAATTGTATAGAAGCAGATTTGCCTGACTTGTCCTGCCATAAATCTTAAAGAATAAGGACCCTTGTAGGTGGCTGACCCTACCCTTAGGCAGGCAATCTGGGCACATTCTCTAATTGACCAGCATATCGAGTGGTTGTAACCCAGTACCTTTATTATTACAATTTTTGTGTCAATCAGTTACTTAATAAAGAATTAGAGTTCTACCTGGCGTGATAATTATTTTGGTGTACAACATATACACCACAGTATATTTTTCCTGTGGCGCTAAACGGCGAAGTTAACCTATAAAATTCATAAAAGTAAAAAAACCGGTTTTCGCTAATAAAAAAAAAACTTGAACTCCAATCGAAAAAAGTTAAATGAGGAAGTTGTAGTTATTAAAAAAACCTATCGATTCGTATTTTTAAATATATCAATTGCTGTATTACTTTTCGAGATATATTGAAAAAACCGTCAAAAGTCGACTTTTTTGTTTTTGCTGTATCTTGCAAATTAAGGTTTTGGAACTTGTTACTTGATGTAAATGTAGCCCTCGGCAAGCAAAAAAGTACCTATTTTTAATATTAAAATTTTTCGCTATGACAATTTTTCGAAAAAAAGGTCATCTCGAAAATCGGCTCTTGCTCGACGAATAGTCTAGAGAAACGAATCAGGCCTCATTTTTCCTTAAGAGTCGTACTTTCATGGTAAAAGAGAGTGATAACGATTTTATTATTTTCAAGTGTCCAAAGAAGACTGAAAAATGTAGTGATATAAAATAGCATGCTATTTAGTTTTGGGTGATATATATCAAAATATATATCATTATATATATCAGATGAATTTTGTTAAAAAAAACTATACTCAAATTAGTTTTTTTATATTGCTAATGCCTTGCTGATTAATTTGACACCAAATACATGTCATATATATGAACTTTTAGAAAAGTTATCAAGTGATCTTTATTTTTTTTTTCATATTTAGATTGGAATTTTTTAATTTTTTTTATCATCACTTCTAATTTTTGTTGCGTACTACCGACTGTTTATAAGCAAGTACGCTGTTTATTAGCAATTTAGTTTTATCAACCCTGAAATAAAAAATGGGAAATTTCTAGAACAAGAAAATTTAGTCTGTATATCACAATACGTACTTAAAAAAAAAATTAAAGATAAAAATTGAAATAAAAATTATCAAAAACTTATGATAATAAAGAAACTGCTTTAAAGTAGTACTTAAAAATCTGAAATTTTAGGGGTGTACTATAGATGGGGAGACCTAAGAGCGCACGTAATTTCAACTCACCCCTTCCACCCTAGGGGGTGGGGTGAAGGGTTTTTTTTAGACGTACCCTATTTATTTTGCGATTTTCGGATTCTACGCGCAAAACTACCCCCGGAAACGCGTTCAAGGGGGTACGTCTAAAAGACCACCCCTCACTTCCTCTGCACCTACTAGGGTGGAAAGGGCGAGTTGAAATCAGGTTCACTCTTAGGTCTCCCCACTTATAGTACACCCCTAAAATTTCAGATTTCTATATTTATTTTTGACGGAGATGTGCCCAAGAAAAATGCCCATCGAAAAAACGACAAAATCCATACGAAGGTGGTGGTTTGGATTTTGTGCGAATTCGGCAAGAACGCGCTTTCGGGGGTAGTTTTACGCGTAGAATCCGAAACTCGCAAAATGAGTAGGGTACATAAAAAAAAAAACCTCACCCCCTAGGGTGGAAGGGGTGACTTGAAATTACGTGCGCTCTTAGTTCTTCCCATCTATAGTACACCCCCAAAATTTCAGATTTTTATATTCATTTTTGTCGGAGATATGCCAGGTACCCATGAGCTATTACAGTCCAACTCAAGCCTACCACACCACAAGTTTTTAGTTTTAAAATGTAAGGTTATGTTTAAAATTTGGATTTATTGATGAAATGGCGGGAAAATTGATATATATCAGCTATTAACATATATATAATAGCTGATATGTATCAAAAATTGATATATATCAATTTGTTATATATTTTCACTCACATCACTAGAAAAATGTAAAAAATTTTTGCTCGCGATTTTCTCGAATATCTTTTTCAATTGTCATTTCTCTATAATGTCTATTACAGGAATCGATTGATGGCATTTTTACGCGAATTTAAAAAAACGTTGCTCTACGACCTTCTGGAGGCGAGATATATATTTTTTTAATTCCACAGACCGCTATTTAAGTGCTACAGCGTCCATTCTTACAGAGGTTGAAGATGTAGACTTATATTTTCAATAAAAAAAACTGGTTCATTTTAGCCACTTCTGCATTTTTAATTGTCCGTCAAACCGAAGCATTCGAGCGCGGCGCGAGCTAACTGTAGCGGCCGGCGGAGTGGGGGTAACGCTACTCGGCCGCTCCGAAAACTGAATTCGCACGTTCAAAAGCGCTTTTACTTCAAAATCTTCATTATCTCGACTTCTGGACCACGTACAAAAATTATTTTGTACTTAATCTGTGGTAGCTCGACAGGATAAACCAAAATATGACGTTTACGGCAGACTCAAAAGCATATAATTACCTTTGAAAAATGTATTTTTCCTTTAGTCTAAAATTCTCTTACCTCTTATTGTTAACATTTCAATAATTGCTTATGAAATAAAGTAAGTACAACGTTTTATGGTAATTATATCTTTTTGTTATATAAGTATTACAAAACATTTATTTAATTATCATCGTACAGAAAATTACGTGGTACCTATAAAAATATTCGTCAATTACATTATTTATTTTCACAGCTGAAGTATTTCACTATTATGTTTCAATTCTTCTTCTCTTCAATTCCCTCAATTGTGATTCATTTTCTTCTTCTTCCATGGTTTCATTTCCTATATTTTCCACGCAATAAATTTCATTTTCCACATAATTCGTTACATCAATGACTGATTCAAACGCTTCAAAAGAAGCATCGTCTAATTAGATGTTTGGAGTCTTAAAATTTTCACATTGGGATACATCACAATGTAAACAAACACTTGTACATTTCAAATATTTTTTTTACAACCACAGATTTTATTTTTGCAACCGCTAACGCAGTTATATGATATATATTTTTCAAAGGTAATTATGCTTTTGACGCTGTCGTAAACTTCATATTTTGTTTTATCTCGTCGAGCTACCTCAGATTAAGTACAAAAGCATTTTTGTACGTGGTCCAGAAGTCGAGATAATGAAGATTTTGAAAGTAAGAGCGCTTTTGAACGCGCGAATTCAGTTTTCGGAGCGTCCGAGTAGCGCTCGAATGCTTCGGTTTGACGCAGAATTAAAAATGCAGAAGTGGCTAAAATGAAGCACAATATTTTTTTAATTGAAAATGTAAGTCTTCAACTTCAATCTCTGTAGCCCTTAAATATAAAAAATATATATATCGTCTCCATCAGGAGGTCGTAGATCAACATTTATTTTTAATTCGCGTAAAAATGTAAGCAATATCGATTCCTGTAATAGACATTATCGAGAAATGAAAATCGAAAAAGATATTCAAGAAAAACGCAATAAAAAAATTTTTACTGTGATTTTTAAGTGAAAAGTATGGAAACCCCCAAAAATCATTTTTGGGATAAATGGTGAGGACAAAGGTCTCAGCAATTTCCACGGCGTATCCGATGGTAACCTTGACCTTGAGGTCAAGGTTCAAGGTCAAGTCGTTTTTTTTTTTAAATAGCGACCCTCCTTTTCGATCCCAGAAATGGAAAGAGCAGAAAATTCTGCATCCGAATATGACATTGACCGTAACCTCAAGATCAATGGTCAAGGTCAGTTAAAGGTCAAATGATGATTTTAGAGTAGCAATCCCTTATTTCGCCGCTAGAAATAAGGGAGCGTAGAATTCTACATGTTACTATAATCTTAAACATGAACTTAAGGTCAGTGGTCAAGGTCAGGTAGAAGTCAAGTGATTATTCCGGCTGTTATTTTTATTTTCCACGATGGAATAGACGGGACTCATAATATTTTAGTGACCTCAAGACCAAGGTCACTAAGGAGTACCATCAGGTATGTATTCAAAGACTCACTTCCTCTGATTCCGTAGTTAAAAATAAAAAAATTACAGTAAAAGTCAACATTTGACCTTGAACTGACCTTGATCATTGACCTTGAGGGCAGTGTCAAAGTCATATTCTGATGCAGAATTTTCTGCTCTTTCCATTCGAAAAGGAGTGTCTCCGTTTTAAAAAACCGTTTTCTCTAAAATATTAAGAAAGTGACAGAAATAAAATTAAATAGATATTTTCTGGTATCGAGAAGGCACTCGACAACGAAAACCTAAATAAACTGTGGGAATTTAGGTATTTGTATTTTCATTCTTCTCTCTTTTTGAGTCTTGTTAATCAGTTTCCGAATATAGACGAATATGTAAAACTAATGAATTTCTGTAGACGATTCCTTGAAGCAGAAAAAGATATTCGAACGGTTCAAAATGGATTTTGAAGGGGCGAGTGGTACTTTTAGATGCAGAACGAGTTTTGTGGGAAAAACTACCTGTAATTTAACGAAAAAACCGTTTTTCGCACTTTTAGGTAAGGATATTTCTAAAACCTGATATGATGAGCAATTCCGAGGTCAGATTCGAATTCAGCGTTTCAAATACCTTCGAAAAATATGTCTGGTTTATGGTTCCTCCTTCTAAATTTTGTCCGTCGGTGTAATGTTCAAGTATTATTTTCTTGCCGACTATGATTTTAAAAACAATATTAAAAACAGTGAGGTGCTATCATTAATATTTATGATACTTTTTGATAAAATTTTAATTAGTAGAAAAATATTTTTTCAAAAAGTCTTGGCAACGTAACCTTTGCATTCGAT
This sequence comes from Anoplophora glabripennis, assembly GCF_000390285.2. Lineage (NCBI taxonomy): Eukaryota > Metazoa > Arthropoda > Insecta > Coleoptera > Cerambycidae > Anoplophora > Anoplophora glabripennis. Next base: position 578,826 of record NW_019416363.1, on the reverse strand, counting down.
GTATTAGATTCAGAAAAATCGAGGAGAATAAAGTATAATCAAAATATCTAAAATGTGGAAAATTGACTTGCTGCAACTTTTTGAAACTTTTCATCTTTCGGTATATTACAACTACGGAGAGATCCATCTCAGGTGTGACAACTTATATAACACACGAACATGACATCATCTGATGATTTTGATGGTCCACTGGAGAATTAGGTTCATCCTTCATCCACAGGGCTAATCAATAATGGCGCCAAAGTTTATGCTAGAACTTATAATCTTACTGGGAAAATAATGTGTTGTCTTTTTATCAAACGGTGCACATTATCCGCTACTTACGATCTCTTCCTAGAAATGATACGAATGTGATATTAAATATTAGATTTCTTTAAATCCATCGACTTACATGTAAGTACCTACATTTTGAGGACAGTTATTCACATGGAAGGTAATTACATATAACATTGTGCTGGTGGTTGCCGTACCGATTTGCAGTTTCGAAGGTAGGTAGGTATGGTTTTTCCGAAGTCAATTGAAGAACCAATAATTTCAAGGTATGTACCAGGCTCGGTCGCTAAGCAGCAACTCGGCGTTTAAATATTTGAAAAACTTGTTCCCATATTTAATTAGCCATACCCTTAAACAGGTCTGGTCGAACTAAACGTGAAGATGATAGAAATTTATACGCTCAGTTGAAGAATGCGAGCGCGGCCAAAGGAAAATGAGCACAGTTGTATTGGGCTTCTGGGCAATAAATCACAGCAGGTGACAAGTGGTTCATAAATTGCCCAGCAGTGCAGTGCAGAAGTGCGGAACAAAACGAAATTTACCACCAATACAGGGTGATTCAGAACTTATCCAAAAAAAAAATTCTGGATGTACAGGGGACCCTTACAAATACAATTTTGTAAAGAAAAAATCAAAAAGGTCAGTTCGAAATTGATTTAAAAATACACTTCTGCTCGGCACTGGAAACTGGTCCACTGTAAAACCTGACCTCGCACAATGCGACCGGTATGGCGGCGTGATAAAAACGGACAAAAACTTTCGCAAGGAAGGAAATATGTAAATAGAATTTTATCGCACCTATTTTATATCGGTAAATTCAAATGCTTTTGCCTTTATTAATTATTAATAAAATTAATTTGTGTTTTTAAATAATAAAATCGTTTGACATACCCGATGCTGCAACAGCAATTGTTCAAAATTTTATCCACTTACGTGTAAACACATTTGGGTCCGTCTTACTCACTTTCTACGAACTAACACAAATGATGTCTTGCTTCACCATAACACAAATACTTCACCATAATACAAATGTTGTCTTGCTTTACCATAAATTAAAACGATATCCATCAACTCTGAGTTGCTATACACATAAGCCATTTTTGACACTAACTACTAAAAAACTGATGTAAATACCAGAGATAACAGGTAAAAACTGCCGCAACGACGGATTTCAGTATTAGGAGTCACATGGCTCTCCACGCGTATTGCGAATGACGCTAGAGACTACAGTTGTCCAGCTATATAGTGGTTTAATGTGCTTAACTTCAATAATTTTTTTCTCAGAAACTATAAGGAGTTTAGAAAAATTTTTTTTTACAATATTGACTCCAGTTCTCATGCCACATCTATTCCCAAATTTTTTTGGATAAGTTGTGAATCACCCTGTATAATAAAATTGTTTGAGGACATAAATAATTAAAATATGTTGTTGGACAAATGAACACATAATAAAAAATTTCTACACATTATACAGGGTGTCCCAAAAGTGACGCCCGTCCTTCTAGAATTTGATTAAGGAGACAAAAACGAATTGAAAATCAAGAGTGAAAAATTTTCCGATTGTTTTCCGTTGTTGTTATTCAAAAAAGTATTCAAAAATCTAAAAAAGTGAAAATCCATTTTTTTTGTTTCAAAACTGAGGTCTGTGCTTATGGGAACCAAGACATATAATTTATAATCAATAGTAGATAAGTATAGTTTTCGATTGCCGGTTGTACCTGGGTGTAAGGAATTATTTTAACCTGAAAAGGATAGAGAAAAAATTTTTTATAATAAAACATAAAATCATAATGTGCATAAATAATAGAAATTGTTTTTACAAAAGGTGTTCAAATAAGTTGCCTTCTACTTCAAGACAAATATTATCACGATTCAACGTTGAAACATGAACTCTTTGTAGCATCTCTTGATCTATTAACGCGACAGCAGCGTATATACGGACTATAAATATTTTCTTTTAAATAACAATAAAAGAAAAATCTAGGGGATTCAGATCTGGTGATCCAGGAGGCCATGGTCCACCTCTTCCAATCCATCTGTCTCGGAAGTTTTGATTCAGATAATTTTATATTCGTAAACCATAATGTGATGGAGCCCATCATGTTGAAACCAATAATTTAGTCTAACTGCTAACGGAACGTCATGCAGCAATGGCAATGGTAAGTTTCATTTAAAAACATACAGCTGCAGCAAATACAGCTTTGAACTACATAAATATTTAATAACCCAGCCCAAATGTTTATTTTTAGTTTTTTGATTAATTTTTTGAATAACTCGGCAAAGAAAAACAATCGGAAAATTTTCCACTCTTGATTTTCGATTTGTTTTTCTCCCCTTAATCAAAACCCACAAGGACTGGCATCACTTTTGGGACACCCTGTACACAAATTATTATATTTTTTTACCTTTAGCAGAAAATTTTTTTAGGGACGCCTATGAAACTCATTAAATTTTATTACCAGACGTTTTTTTGCATATTCAACTGACTATATATAGGACTATACAAGAGTCGCATTCGGCTCACTCTCATTTTTCATTTGTCATTTGCTAAACTGTGCTTCATACTTTTATTTTATACATAAACCACTATTGTAATCAAAGTGTGTATTTAAACATTTATAACATTTAACAGGTTGTTATAATTTTAGATGTGCAAGCCATTAATTGTAAAAGAACAAATGATTCTCAAATATTTTTTAATAAACTCTGAAGTCCATATTTGAAACTAGTTTCATCAACTCCCACTCTGCTTCGATATTTTTAGGGGGAGGGGAGGAGTGGGGCTAATCTCAGGGCTAAATTTTCATGGAGAGACATGTAAACCCATTTTATAATTTTTATGAGTAGATCCTTATATGCCCAAAAAGTAATTTTTGCAAGTTGTGTTAATATTTATTGCAAGACCTTTTCGAGTATAAAAAAAATGAACCCCTATTTTTCAAAAATTGTAGCAGGCATACGATTTGCAATTTTGAGTAAGTGTTAGTTTCCAAATATGAGGGTTTTTAGTGTCTATTGAAAAACAAATTTTTGAGTTAAACAGTCATTTCTCTAGTATCAATTACTTTTAAATGGTAAATTATGAAATTTCACTCCAGAAAAGATGATGTTTTAAATATAGTTAATATGATACTGAAAACTTTCAACTCTAACCTTTGTAGAAAAAGTGTTTTTACCAGTACGTATTTCATTAACTTTTATATTTATCGTTGCTATTTAGTATTAATACTACTGTGTGCATATCTTGTGTGAACGTGTCTATTTCTACATTAATAAACTATGTCCTATTAGAAACCGCATATCATAGAACTCTAGAATCATTGTTTTTCAAAAGGAAAGGGTCACACGACGCTGACGTGTTTATGTCTAGTTGTTACTGTCACGGACGCTGTTTTTCTTTAAAGTTTAATCAATATTTCTAGTGAATTAATTTACACGAATGATGAAAAGTGGATATGTTAAAATTGTATTTTTTGTGTTAGAAATTATCCAAATGAACATAAATTGATTAATACACCAAAAACTAAGACTATCTGACATTTTTGGTGTAGGTTTATTTGTTATAAATGTCAGGGAGACCTAATCAACTGAACATAAAAATGTAAAAATTTTAAACAAATATTTCTCACTAAAGGATCAACATTTATGTACTTTTTCTGAAAATAGGGGCGAGAAAGGCAGGAAGAGGACATACACATTTTTATGAAGATACTTTAAAGTTTCTGACGTATCGTCTAAAAAATTGCTTGTTAATTTAATTATTTTCTTCATATTTCATTAAAAAAATTAGAATTTAAGAGTTTAACAGCAACAATGCATCAAGTTGTCTGTTAAAAAATCAGGCATATTTATTTTTTAAGTTAAGCAAAAAAAAAATATGTCTTCTGCGCACTAAACTGTACTGTTGATTAAAATATATGTATTTTTATTGGTTCAATTTCCTTTTCTTTTCACTTTTCATTCCTATTAAATTCAAAATTCAATGACAACCCAAAACAAACTGCCACCAGTACTTTAAAAAATTTAAAAGGGGAACGAGGGAGAAATAATTTGTAATCCTTTTTTATATGTAATTAATTAAATATAAATACATTTATTAGTAAACAATATACTTTGCAACATTTAATGTTGATTTACCATGTTCACTTTATTGTATCACAATGTAAGTGACAAGGATGTCACTTGTTTAGTTGTTAGGGTGCCCAAAATCCACGGCATTTCGTTGAAAGAAAGGCAATAATTGGTTTCATGAAAGCTGCCCAGGAAGCACAGAATTGATTTCAGTGGACTTTAGACACCTTAAACAAGACACACCATGTACTGATAAACTACACCTAAAGGTAGCAAATATCAAATTTTGATTAAAAGCAGTACGCATATTAATCTTTGTTCAAAGTAACTACTAGATGGTTTTGATGTATTTTTTTCCTTTTCAATTTGTTGAAAATAAGAAAAGTATAAGATTAATTACTGCACTCAATATTTTCAGATAAAATTTGATATTTCCTAGCCAGTATAAAAAATTTACAATATATTGCATGGCAGTTTTAGTATTTTACAGAATTTATGGTGCCACCTTATGTTCACATATGCGCAAAATATCACAATTTCACTAACCTACAAGCTGCTAAGTAAATTAAGATTTGCTTACAAAATTGCAGCAGCACTGTTACATGAAAAGTAGTTTTATATCATCAAATGATACTTTATTCAAAACCATTTTATTCACCTAAATCTATGACGTACTATAGAAGAATTCTTAAACAGGTAATGCTTCATTTCTCTGTACCTGCCAAAAATTATAAAAATGGTATATGATATCTGAAATTACATATTTCAGTTTAAATTCAGGTTGTCATGTTGTTGGTGGTAAGAACATAACATTTTTTTCTCACTATATCTTTGATAAAGAAATTACATTAACTGAGTTTTCAAAGAACAGTGCTGTTGCGTACTACATTATGTTAATAATACTAACAATCACTTTTTGTTAATGATTTACTACATTCCTATGAGGTGTATTTTTTAAGAATCAGTAAAAAGAGTTTTCTTGACTTTCATAAAAGAGTGGTATCTCTTGCTAGTTTTAATGGAATCTATGCGATTGAAATTTTGTATTAACTATGTAGGGTTAGAGTTGTTTAATTGGAGAAAATTTATCAAAAATTTGACCCTTGACATGTAGTTTTGTATCAAGTCACAGAAGTTTACATGACTCTACTCTCTGACTTATACGGTGATTTTAAAGCCAAAAAATTTAAAAAGAGTTGGAGAAATTAACTTCGATGAAAATGTGAAATTTATACGTTTTTATGTCAGCTATGTATTTAAATTTGAAGAGGAATGTCTATTGTGCTTTTACAAAATGAACATTATTAATTTTCCAGTCATATTTCCAAGCAGGATTATTTATTCTGAATAAATATTTGGAAATATTAGTTAAATTATTCAGTTAAAAAAAATCAAGATAACAATTTTAGAAACCACAATAAAAATCACAAAAAAAACGCAAGAAATAATTTATTATAAGTGCTATTTTAGCACTGAAATACTTAAAAAAATATATAATTAGGTATAGTAGTTAGTATATCCTGATTATTTTATTCCATTATTATACTACTTATATTAATAATCACTTAAGTTTTAATTTGTATCCCGTTTCTGATTTCTCCGCGTTACTACTTCAGACCATACATTTGCTTTTCCTCTTCTTCCGAAATGCTTAAAAATTAAGTTGGTTAAAATAATTGTTCCATTTTAAAATTGAAATACTTATATCCATGATTAGATAGTTTGCAATTGTATTGGTGGTTATCAAGCTAAAGAAAGAACAAGGACTAACGTTTATTAAATATAATGCTTCATAGAAGCAAACAATTGATTTTTTGGAAAAATTTTCATTTAGTATAACATTCCTTAAATAACACAAGCCGAACTGATTTTAACCCGACAACACGAACATTTTGGTAATTCTAATCCAAGGTTCAAATTTCTCAATTGTCTCTAGTTTTCGAGACATCCTAACCTAAAAGTGCCAAAATTGCAATTATTTTGACATATTTAAGGTTATGTTACACGGAAAGCAATTTTTTTACTGAAACCATTAATGGGGTTTTAAAGTATGTACTATATTTACTTACTATACTGGGTTAGAGAGTAGGCCAAATTTTGTCGGCCTGTGAATCAGCAAAAAATATATAAATGTTGGTCTCCTTTCCGAGAAAAAATATGAACGCAATTTTTGAGTAATAGTCTTGATTTAGCTTAGTCCCCTTACTTAATTTTTACCAATTCTAGACCAAAATGATTAATTCCGGCAAACTTATTGGCACTATTTACATGGAAAATAAATACAAATAAATTTCTCTAAAAACGGTAGGATCCCATATTACTCTATACTGATAAAAATATTTACTTAGTATCATTCAATTTCTTTTTACAGTCGATTATGATTTCATCGCCAGAGCGGATGTTGTAACTGTACAATCTTTTGCTGGGATATCTCATCTCTTCAGGTCCCTGCAAAGATAAAATAAAAAAATTTACAATTTTTTTAGGTAGAAGAAATTGTAAGGTGGGTGCAACAAATGCAAATATTCAAATTACCTGAATATCACGTAGATCCTGATCAACGTAAAACAGTCTCATCTTAGCAGCTGAGAAGCCAGCAAAGGCCTCCAGTTTCGTTTTAAGATCAGTAACAGTTCGATAGACATCGACAGATCTAACTTCACTGTTGGACCCACAAGTGAAAGTTACTTTAACCCTCTTCTCTGGTCGAAGATCTACGTTTACCAGGGGATCGAGTTTGCCGTGAATCTGGACCAATTCAAAGAACCTACAAATAATTAAAACAATCCTGGTTGATTAAAGAAAAAACTTAAAGTATGAATCAATTTTTAGAAAATTCTTAGAATGAAAGAAATTGGAAACTGATTCTGGTTTTTAATTTACAAAACGTTAACATTTGTGGGCAAGAGTCAGCCCTTACTTTGACATATCTGTTAACGTAGGTTATAAACTCAATGATGCTTTACACACTACTTTCAATATTTACTTACCTTTCTGGTCTATCACTTTCTGGTTTATCCATGTAATATCTGATGAAGGCTCTTTCAGAATCTTCACGTTCGTCTACAGTTATTTTGCCGCCTCCATTCAAAGTAGTCACATTTGGAAGCCTTGCAATCAGCAACTGTCTTCTTTCGTGTTCAGTGTATTCATTTGTATCCCAAAGAGGACATCCCTAAATATAATAAAAAATAATATTTTAGATAAAAAGATATAAAAAATGCTCCTTAAGAAATAAAAAAATATATTATAACGTATAGACCAAAGCTTTTTGTTCCCTTCCTGATGAAATTAAGGCAACTTGGTGAGAGTGGAACTGCGAATAAACAATAATTCAAAAATAAAGAAAAAATCCAAGGGCAAAATTTCTGATATATTATTAAAAATCATTTTTGTAAAATAAATTTGAACATCATGTACAGAAATATAAGATCAATTATTTTTTTTATTTAAATTTAAATTCCATCAATTTGATTAAGCAGATTAGAACAAAAACACCTTGTATACCTAGTAGCAAACAGAAAAGAAACGTCAATAAATTATTTATATAGAAGTATTACCAGTTAAAAAATTAAGACTACCTATATTTCTACGGAAATTTACGTTGTGCACTTTTATCAATTTTATCTAATCTTCACATGCCTTGTATACATTTTAAAATTTCTTTGTTTCACAACTTTTCGCAATTTTTAGTAATTTTTTCTAGTAATTTCTCCATTATTTATAACTCATTTTAATGTGCGTATCTGAGTAAGATTGACGCTTTGCTCGGTTGAGTGTATGGCATGTTTTTATGGCAGTCAGTAGCATTGTGTATCGTGAAAATAGAGCGGCACATGGCTTGACCATCGATTAAACATATTTTCGCGTATTGCCACTAGCATAATAGAGATTACTACTGTTTATTTATTTGATTATTGCCACAAAGTTTCCGACGTCTAGTTATAACTTCTTCGTAACTATTAACATACAATTATACCTATGTAACATAGGCTATGTTTAAAAACTTAAAAAAATGAATAGAATACAAACTTAGACGTTTTTTAATGAATTTCTTATTTCATTCAATACTTCTGCTAGGAATAGAGGCATTCTGCATTTACTATAGCAAATCTCTACAAAACCAGACATAAATAGGTAGGTACTTAATATAGGTTATATGTTCCTACAAATAAAAGAACTCCGTTTTTTCTTTATAGAAAGAACTATTGTTATTAAAGTACCTAAAGTATTTTCTTTACAGTGACATGATTAAAAAGATCTAATAATTCATTTTTAAACATAAAATAAAAGAAATCATGATGATATTCAACCTTGCTCTAGTTTTGCCTTTTATATCTATTATTATTTATTACAACCGTTCATTATTTCTTGTAAGTTTTATGACACATTTATTTTATTAGAAAATAGACCTACCTGAACTCTGACACATTCTAAGACAGGAAATTTGGATAATCTTTCGATATCATTCCATGTGGAAAGTTGTGTGGAATTCAAATTTAATATTTTCAAACTCCTAAAAGCATCGTGTGGCGATTCCTTATTATTACTCGATTCTGGTTCACTTTCAGACCTCTCATAATTCCTGTTGCATGCAGTCTCATCACACTCGGAACGAACGTCCAATGATTTTATAGGACAATCGGCTAGCACCAAAGTCTGTAGGTTGGGAAAAGCATAACCAAGCTTCCTAATTTCCTGCCAATTTTCTATGGGATTCCCATTGAAATGCAAAATACGTAATCCGGCATGCTTGTGGTTCAACTTATAATCTCGGCATCGACATTTCTCTGTTTGGTTATCATTCTCTTTATCTTTGCAAATGCAAGTGGTTTTTTCTTCATGAAGACAGACGTTATCATATTCGTTAAGGCTTAAGTGCAACTCATCAAGACGGGGAAGGTAGTCCAAAATATCCTGGACGCTCTCCCAACTTATGTAAGTGGAGTTCAGGACGAGGTTCTTCAGCTCTTGCCATTTCATGTTTCTATCAACTTCGACCTGTCGAAGAGGCGTTCTTAGGACATTGAAGCTGAGGTTTACGAACTTTAGACGAGGCATCTGTTGTAGAATCCCGAACACCTAGTGAGAAATACAGTTTTATTTACCACTACTTGAATAAGTTCTTCAACATACCTCCGGCCAGTCGTTTAGCTTGTTCTTGGCAAGGTCTAGCTCTTCTACACCGGCGCATTTGGCCATCAGAGCGTCTTTCTCTCCGGCAGTGGCGATATCGCAGTCGTTGAGCACCAATAAAGCTGGTACAGCGGCCCTAGGTGACCTGCAAGGCACAAATATCGATACGGAGATACCCTCGTCTTCCGATCCTTCTGATTCTGTCGAACTTTCGCCATATTTTTGTTCTAAGGCCTCTAGTATGGAAGGCATTTTGGATTACTGGAAAGATAGTCAAATGTTAAAAATATACACAAATGTACACAGCAAATCAGGAATAGCAAATGACGTGTTAATATTCTGTGAACGTTTCCTTTGATTAATAGATTTCGTAAGATGATTGAATTACAAACAAGATTAAGAGGCGTGAACCTATATTAACGCATATTCTGTGGGTTTTTAGAAAGTTTTGTGTCTTACCATGATTTTAAACTAAATATTTGAATCGTTTGGACATTTTCACTGAAATTTGGTAGCAGTGGACATACCATAAATATAGAGGACCTTAAGACATGATTGACACAGTTGTATGACAACTACAATCTGTCGTAAGACAGATAAGACAGATGAAAGCAAATGTCAGACTTCGAGTAATTATTACAACTGCATAAAATTGTGGGTAATTTATTTTACTTCCTCGGTAATCTTACATAACTGAATAAATAATTGTTTTTAATCATTGTATACTTTTCAACAACATGAGCTTATAAAGGGCGATGCACATAAAACTTGTTAATTCGATGCGGAGATTTTTTTTATTATGTAAAAGCTATTTGATCAGAACACTTTATAAGTAGTTTTTTGGGCATTATTCATAAAGTTTAAACGAATTGTATCCTATAAATAAGTTTAGAAAATCAATTTAAATATTCTCGAAAGCCATAATAATTACCAAGGCTCAGAGATGAACTAAGTGTTTAGTATCGGTTTTTAAAAATGCTTTAATAGTTGAATGATGCAGATTATGAAATTAAATCATCAATGGAAACTAAATTGCATTGGATGTTCAGTATTTAGGTATATTAATAAGGAATTAGTGTAGTATACGGATTTAGTATATAAGGTTTAGTGTACGAATTAAGAAAAACACCCACAAATTCATGTTGTCTGTGACAACATGAATTTTATGGAATATGCACAAACACATCATAGGGCAACCTAAATGAAACAAAAAACGAAAATTTTTTTCAATAAGTAAAATGATACGCAATAACTTTTGTAATTGAGAATATTAGGAATCTAAAGTAAAGTCCGTGTAAAACTATCAAATTTTCGTTAAATTTTTTGATAGTTTGAGGACATCATGACGAGTTTGACAAAACTAACTATTTTTAAATTCTTTTCACTAATTGTTCTCTGTTTTCTAGTTAAATGAAAAATGAGTAGAAAACAAAATATTTTCGGAAAAATAAACTGATAGCGTACTATTTGATCGTATCAAGTTAATTTGTAAATTTTAATACCACCATCCAATTATTCTGGTCAAATATAGATGGAAATTTGATAATCTGACTTGGACCTTAGAAAGATAAATAGTAGATTTTAAAAATTACAAAAAAATACAGTTCCAAAATAAAATGAGTACATATGTTACACTGTAACTCTTTCAAAAGACAAGTAAATAAATTAGACATAGCTGGATAATCCTTGGTTTTTGTTAATCGATCTTCTAGTTAAAAAAAAATGATTTTTTAATAAAATTGGCAAAATTTACCATTTGTTCTTATAACTCTAGGAGACTGTTTATTTCTTGGGAATATCATAGCAAATGTCCTTAGATGTGCTATAATAACTTATTATAATTCGGATTTTGAGGTGGCCATAGAAATTTGCTTCCTCGATCAATCCAGCGATAAGGAAAATGAAAATTGAAATGCGCAATTTTGCATGAACCACATACCTATTCTTCGGTTAAGAAGCAATCACTCTAACTCGTCAAAAAGTGCAGTTTGAGAGAATTCAAAATACGAGGTACCAGTTAGATTTGCGGGTAGTTTACAAGGACATAACAAGTTATGTCAGAAAATACCGCCCCATATGATACAAATAATAAATGTGAATTTTTAGTCTCGCAACTGAGGCGATTCCTCCTATTAAATACTCCTTCAATCAATGTAATTTTATGAGTAAAAATGTAGAAATGACCAATATGAATATGAACAATGCATTAAATATGAAAATCGGAATATGATACAGCCCTATCTTTAACTTCAATTATCTCGAAAAATAACCACACTATTATTATGTAGTCAGGGATAATAATTTTGGAAAAAAATAATCATAACGAATTTTAAAACGATTTTATCAGTGATGTAAAATTTAAAGTGGGGCGGGACTACTTTATTCTGACATACGCCTCTGGTAATAACGAAAAACTTTTACCATACTTTAATATCTCATAAGGTACCTAAACTTTGTATCAAATATAATAAAAAAATATTAAACAGTATCAAAATAGTGAATTCATATCAGATTGATAGAGATAGAGATGGAAACATATTGATTTTAGGTTTAATTTTGCATATTTAGAGCGTATGTCCAATGAAACACCCTATATAAAAATCATAAATATCTCACCAATTATTGATTAGGTACTAAATGACTAGATCAATTGCTGCAAATTTTACACTTACATTTATTTAAAGTTAGTTTATTTATTACGTTATTATTATTACGTTATTAAAGCAATAAAAATTTTAATTAAATACAAATCACGATTCTTAATGACTTCCTTTCTCCAGCTTGTAGTTAAATATCTCCAACTTACATTTACATTAAACGACTTTTTGTCTCTTTTTTTCTTTTGAAACCGTTACTTTATTTGCCGAACCATCTATATAATAGTCGCAGAGCATATAAAATGAATTAAACGTTGGATAATACAAACAGGCTCTTTTACCCCGACGCTGACGGCGACATGTTTGTCTGATTGTCAGCATCACGGGAGGCAATGATCCAGACAGAGTGCCTCTCCGCGCAGACTTTCATGTCGGCAAATGCGTATTTTCTTCGTCGTCCTTCACCCCCCGGAGGTCAATGTCATGGGCGCGACCAAGGTTCACAGCGATTAACTAATTCGATGTTTGTTTCTCGAGATGATTTTTTTAAATAAGATTTCATATGTGTATGTGACTCATAAATTATAATTGGTGTAAAGTCTAACTCTTATTTATTTGGTATCTTTTTTTCATTTTATTTTTCAGATTAGGTTTGTGTTACTTCAAAGTTACTTAAGAATGGAAATCGAATATTTCTGGTTACCCATTTCCTATTTTGTGTTTCAGTATAACTTTTTAAAATAGTGGCAAAATTCTACAAAGCATTGGGCGAAGGATAGGCAGGCAACAAAGTAAAAATAGTATGAAGTAACTAAGACTTTAGTGAGTACGCAATTAATTTATAAATATGTATGTTCTTTAAAAACAAATGATTATTACTTCACAGAATTTTTGAAATAAGTTAATTTTTATTCTTTCGTCTTCTAACGTACCGATCAAAGTTCACCAATATGTTGTTCAATATCTTATTTAATAAGCCGTTCCATATTTTATCTTGGTTGATTGATAAAAATGTGAAAAATAATGTGGGTTTGTTTGATAAACTATATCCCGGAAAGGTCGAGTTTTTTTTTAGTATCCGGAACAAATTTAAGAATCTCCGTCACATTTTGAAGACTCTTCCATCTTCCTACTAATCGAAATTGTTAATGGTAGGTACTAACACGGAGTGCCATATTTTTAAAATACCTCTAAGCTAAAATTTTCATACTATTTGGCCCAAACCACTATAATGAGCACCAAAAATTGATATTATCGCTGTTCTCCTAATCTTTTTCTCTCTCGGTGTTTTTTGATTTCTTAGCCGTTTTAGAAATACTATGAAAAGTTTAAAAGCTGGTTTATCCAACCCAGCATCTTATTGTTCCAGTAGACGAACCACTAAGTTTACAGCAGCTGATAATTGTAATGGGTAGTTCTTAATTTCATTACATTCATTTCTTGTTCCAACAATTAGATTATCGCGAGTGTTAACAGGGGTTTGGTACATTTTTTATAATATGTATCTTGAAATCGTCTAACAAATTTAAAAATAATACACAGGGTGTCCCGGTACTTGATAAAAAAGAGTCGAGTACAGATGAGTATAGATGAGGTCAAAATAATATCAGTTCTTCATATACATTTTTTTCATACGGGCCTTCGTTAACAAGTTACGGGCCCTCATAAGTGAAAATTAAAAAGTTATTTTTATTTAGTCTCTAAACTATTAACTTCAGCATGATGCAAATTTGGTGGTTGATAACACATGCGTACAGCTTGTTTTTGATGTCGTAAGTGAAACTTCATTATGCCCAGAACGCCAGGGGCGGTCTATGCCTAATGGTTAACAACCTAGAATTTTTGCATAGATGACGATCGCAATTTGCCTGGATGATTTTTTCGTCGGCCGAACGCATCTGCCTCCAGCGGTGTCTTTTGCAACCAACTAGGAACTTCGTAACTACGAACTTTTAGAAATACAATCGAAAGTGTTAATTTCTGTGCAGCGCCTTCTACTTCTCGTGGAGGGTAGTTTAGGTCCCCTCGGACATGGGTCTCTGTTTTTTGAAGGGATTGGCTCTGCGTGGAATGATTGGAGACGGCTTTGTGGTTTCGTTTGGAAAGTTGAGCGAAAATTTGAAAACTGCTCGGGACTTAGAATACGACACTGTCGGAAGAATATTAAATGAATAAGTAATAGGTAATGCCTTTTTTAGTAGATATCATATGTATTTTTTAGATTTGTATTACCAGAAGGTACATTATGGAGGTTCCATTCGACATCTTAATTAGTTTAAACTTTTTTGATCACTAAAATATTAAGACATTATTTGTAAATATTTTGCCATTTTATATTTACTATTTTTATATGAAAAAAAAAAGCTTGAAATAAATAACTCCTTACGCCAAATGAAGCAGTCAAGAGATTGATTTTATAAATGTAGTTTTGCCTAACCACAAATATCTTATACTGAGAAAGTAGATAAATTCTTCATTCAACTAGACAATAATCACTGCAACTCATTACTACTACAAAAAAAAACTAAAGTATTTTTAGACTAATCTATAGGTATTATAGAAAGTCCAAAACACTACCACAAGCTAATGGAAAGGACATTTCGGATTTTGTTTACCTTTATCTTAAAATTTACTCTAAAATTTAATTTGCAAATGTTAAAATGTTTTGCATGTCATTAGATTTACATATAAATGTATTACAACTTCCTTAATCATCATTAATTGAACACCGATGTGCTTTTCTTTTTCCTCTGCGACTGACATTAATGAATCGTCCTATTTATAAAGAAAACCGTTAATACAGGGTATAAACTGGCATACTAGCAAAGTGACAAAATAAACCACAGTCAAAAGCAATATTTTCTAAGTTTTATTGTACTTCAAAAAAGTATCATGGTCTTTTGTACTTTGTATTTCATATAAAATTTGAACACAATCTAACCAAAGGAATTAAGAGAGATTTAAAGGGTTTCATCTGTCACAGACGAACAATCTGACTTTTGAAACAATCTTTTACATACTTACTTTATAACTATTGTGTTTCTTCAACGAGATTGTTGTTCGACTGTTCCGGCACAGTCGATTCCTGGATAAGTAATTAAAAACTGCATAACATATAATATTTTTGAAGGATCATGGAACCCTTAACAACCATTTCTAAGGAAAGAATTTTTTGTTTGATCAGATAAACTAGGTACTGGAAGTTTGTTACTGTTAGGTATATCCTGTGGCATCGGTAACGATAACTAGCACACATGTAGGTACATCTACTTATTAGTAAAGTTGTTCTAGCGACAATTCTTTTTCGGTAACTTGAGAAAATTAGCATAATAATTAGCTTTAATTACCACCTCAACTTGTTAAAGATAGACCGAAAAAAACACAAAAGTAAAATAATCATCAAGCATCGTTATTATTAGGAACGTGTGAATGAATATTTCTTGAGTTACAAGCACTCATTAAAATTTAACAGTATTAGAACACATCTCGGTGCCAGATGAACGGAATAAATGACCCAATTCTTGTGTTGTTATTTTTGTCGTCCTCAATTCATGAATGTTAGTGTGCCTACTGAAATAGTCACCAACGCCTGAGA
This sequence comes from Anoplophora glabripennis, assembly GCF_000390285.2. Lineage (NCBI taxonomy): Eukaryota > Metazoa > Arthropoda > Insecta > Coleoptera > Cerambycidae > Anoplophora > Anoplophora glabripennis. The sequence continues at coordinate 563,154 of NW_019416363.1, read as the reverse complement.
TAAGGAATTACACGCGTAAACGCTTTTATACGTAGTTATGATGTAGTTTTCAAGCTGCGCTGTACCTACGTACATGGATTTTAATATTCTAAATATGCAATTAAAGCTCCCATCTTTTATTATATAATATAACAAATTTGAAAACTTAACTGAAGAAAAATATTTTTTTTCTTTTATAATCTTAACTCAATTAAGATAAACATTTGTTTACACTTTATATACACTTAAATATTCCAATCAACAGTAGATTTTCGAAACTAGAACTTTGAAGGAAATTAACTAACACGTATGGAAGTAAACTTAAGTAATTCGCAAAAGCCAAATGTGGGCAGTAAAACGAATGAATGAATGAAGGAAGGAAGGCTTCACTGGCCAAAAGGCCATAACGGTACAGAGGTGAATGTCCGATTTAGTCCAATTTTATATGTTAAGAGAGACATAGGCGGAGTTAAGGGACTGAACAGATACCTCTTTGGATTAGTTCCTTGGTAAAAATCAATGGAATTGAATAATTACACAGGCCGGCAAAATGAGACTGACCTAAACTTCAAACCAGACTGTACTTTCCCGAGAGTTTTCGATGGGCTCAATCCGAGTCTGACCTCAGAATTGCTACATCGCATCAGGTTTTAGAGAATGCGCGAAAAACACAATTTTTCGGTATCACGAGGAAATTTTTCTCCACACCATAGCGTCTGAAAGTACTACTCTACTTCACCAAAATCCATATTGAGTCGTTCGGATATGTCTTTCTTCGAGAGAGATCGTTTGTTGAAGTTGATTAGTTTGGCGTGTTCGTCGATATTCAGAAAGCTCCCTTTACAAGGCTCTGGGGTTCAAACCTTTACAGTACTATAGTTATTTTTGCGTAGAAATTCGACCTCCAAGACTAAAGAGTTATGGAGTCGATGGTCTTAAAATTTTTCTGAGTACGAAATTTGATCCCCAGGGTATGGTGAATTACCTTACCTGCCAGATGGATGTACCGTATTGAATTTCAAAGATGTCATGATACATTTGGATGCAACGCCAAAACAATCTCAGAATTGTTTATTGCAGAAATAGTTCTCTTTGGAGGAGGACTGAAGAATAAGTGTTACCTATATTGATCGTAATTTGATCACTTCATAATACTTTAAAAAAATATATTGCTTAAATAATAAAAACATTATCCATATTTTCTTCAAGAAATTAGTAGGTATTCGAAAAAAAAAATTTCATTTCTAAATTCCAACATTTTTTAAATTCCATCCGTCATATTGGATCATCATTTTGAATTTTGTAACTTTGACTTCAGATTTATAATCAGCGATACCGAAAATCTGAACAACCGGTAGGAGTTTAAGTTAATTTGTATTTCCATTCTTCCCTTTTCCTGAGTCTTCACCTGATATTACTCAATTTTCGATAATAATCGACCAATACGCAGAACAAATCAATTTCAACAGAGATTTCTTGGGAAGGAAGGAAGATATTCGAACGATTCAAAATGGATTTTGAGGAGGAAGGGTAGTTTTTCCAATGGCCACAACGAGTTTTGTGGGGAAAATTGCCTCGTGATGTAACATAACCTCAAATATGATGAGAAATCGTGTTATTCGCAATTTTATTCTCTAAGGATATCTCTAAAACATGATGCGATGCAATAATTCTGAGGGTGGATTCAGTGCGTCAAAAAGTATAGCGTAGATTTCATTTTCTTCCAAATACAATAATGTATAATATGTTACCAACAACATTCCATATGGTAAAAGTTATTCTTCAGGGATTTTCTCTTCAAGGAAAGATTTATAAAGTATTTCAATACAAAATTGTAGGCAAAAAATGTAAATACTAACATGCATGAAAAAAAATGACACTTATGAAATATTTCTGGTTCAAAACATCAATAAATAACAACATAATCATAATTTCATTCAGATGACAATGATATATCCAATAGCCCAAGTTGGAGCTGGTTCCTGAAAGACGAAACGTCATACTGAAAATCTTATTCTATATCGAATAGCGGAAAAAATGGCCTTAAGAAAGTCTTTATTCTTCTTCAAATATACAGAAAAAACTAAGAGAATTTTCAAAAAATTTCAAAACTAGCAAATACTTTTTCGATTTGTCCTGTGGACTTCAATTTCATCACCTCCATTTCTTATAATTTTCGAAATAGCAACGTTATCGCATCCAATTTGAAAAATGCTATATTTAATTTTGTACAATACAAGAGCATTTTTACCATTTGTTCCTAATCTCAAAGGCAAAAAGGAAATACCAAGCAATGTTTACTTTTACATCATGAATTTTACAATATAGAAGTTTACACCAAAAATATAATACTTAGTAGGTAATATTCAACATGTAGGACCAAAATAATATCTAATAACAGCTGTTTGAACTTTACTCAGTTATGTTAAATAAAATCCAAGTCTGTTAAAAAAAAATCTGCAGAACACATCTGCCATTATTTTGACTAGTAAGTATCGAGGTAGGTATATTATTACTATAAGATTAATTTCTAGTTCCGCGTACATTTATATACTAATTTCATGATTATGTAATATTATATTCTCAGCAAAGGTTAATAAATAAACGTTACCTGACTACTGACATACAAATTAGACAGATGAGGCAATTATAATTGCGTCGTTTTGCAACGCAAGAAAACAAAAGCCTTCAGTCGATGTAATTGGCAAAGGATGTCTAAAGACACTGTATGCGGTTTAATTTTGGAAATTAGGACAGGACGAAAATAAATACAAATTTTATTTAGCAAGATAGAAGCTATTTAATTATAATAAGAGATTGATAATTTGAAAATACACCAATACGTAGATAGGTTACTAACTATGCATATACATATAAAACTAATTAATGTTTTAAAATAATTATTTTTGCCGTTTCAAAAAACAATACCTAATAAAAAGTAAATAAAAACGAATCTAATTGATATTAAATGTTTTTTTAAATCGTTTTGAGGTTCTTACGAAAAATTATGTGTTACTATTTTATTATGCAGCATATGTTTTAATTTATGAATTTCAGTGTCAATGACCTCTCACATTGACCTAGTATAGCTGAACAGTGCTACTGTCACAACGTATAGTATATAAGGACGCATTTAAGAATGTTAAAATAGGTAATATTAAATATAAAATTCTGAATAAAATGCTGTATATTTCTACTTTTTTCTCTTATTCAGCTACTTCGGCAGCCAATTGGTGTTAAACATATTAAATCAATCCCAAGTAAACAAAACAGCAACAAAATTAAATAATGAACAGTTAAAATTTAAGCAGAATCCGATCCAATTCCAAACGCTTACTAAGGGCAACGGATGTTAGCCTCAGCTGTTGGAACTTGGAACCAGAAATTTTAAATGTCATGGAGAGTCTTAGAAGATTTCAAGTATGTCTAATGTTGCGAAAATCAGGTGAGCAAACAGATTATTTACTTTTTTTTGGTGTATTTCATTTATCATTATTTATTTATAACGGCTTGAGATTTATGTTAGATTACATGATAAGTTTCAAAGTTTATCCAAGTTAAATTAATTAAATTTTCGTTTATGTAGGATGATAGGGCTCGTGGCAAACAAGAAGAAATATGTATGTAAAATTGAAGAATCACAACGTAAAATTTCATTATAAATGTGTGATTTGGCATTAATAATCTTTTAGTACTCATTTAAGTCGACAATCCAAGTTTTATTAATCTACGTTTATCATCTGTTCAGGCATTTGCAAAAATCATCATAGGGACGATGTTCAAATTCACAAAGCATAATTATTCCTTAATAACCAATCTAGCAGAAAATTCGATTTTGCATTATTCTTCAGTCGAACAGTCGTGGTTAATTAAATAAAAAATGTAAATTGTCTTAAGATTTAACGCAAATAATAGCATATTTTCAATGTAAAAGAGGCAATTTATGTTAATTAATATTTCATTTAAATAAATTTATCATGAAATGGTCACAGTTAGATAACATTTCCTATGATTGCATGGTATAGAAGGAAAATATAGAAAATAAACTAATTTATTATAATAAGAGAGTAATTCAATAATACTACTTCCTTAGAACATTACTAGATATAGTTGTATTTCATTTCTAAGTTGGACGTTTAAAAAACGGTAGTGTTCAAATTGGAGTTGCTAGTAGTTATATTGGACGCTATTTTATACTTGACAGAACACTTTTTGTAGCATTTTAATATTTAAAAATACTGCCTTGCAGTAATTTGATGATAACAGTTGATAACGATGTAATGTTAAATAATGACAGTCATGTTCGATTCTTAGGTTTGCATACAGATCAGTTTTTAAATTGGAAAATACATAGTGAATACCTAGTTCTAAAACTTCACTCGCAGTTGTATCTTTTTAAAAACTCACGCACAGTTTTTACCAAAAGACAATTACTCATGGTAGACATACTTATGTGATACCTATTTATTTTGTTTATTTATTTATTTATTTATTTATTTATTTATTTATTTATTTATTTATTTAATTTAATTCATCCAACGGGATGAGAACCCTTTTACAGGATGTATAAAAACAGAAAATATGTAACATAAGAGTAGCATAATTACAATAAACAACAAAATGGTATTGTTACTACGTCAGCTTGTGATGAGTTGCGATGTTTTTACTACTTTTGTACAGTTTAATTTATTTTTCTTATCAGTAACAAAACAATTAAGCAAAAAGTCCTAAAAACGCCACAAATAAATAATTACAGACAATACAAATTTAAAATGTTAATTTGTTACATTTCAAAATCAAAACAAGAAGAAGTCAAATTAATACAAACCTTACCGCAGTTGACATGGATTTACACAGCAGTCACGTATATCGAGAAATACGATACACTTAAAAATGACACTGATAATATTAAGTAGATGTTTTCATTGTAATGCATAAAAATAATCTATCTTTAGTAAATATGAATATCTTATCTTTATTTAAATATGCGAATTTTGAACACCTACCTATCTTTTTGTTTTTGTTCTAAACTTACAATTAGATTGAAAACATTTCCCTCAGTCCAAACACAAATTGCATATTGGTTAAACTAACGAAAGTAGAATTATATGTATTTTTTAACATGTCATTTATTTGAAGCAGTTTGTGATACAATATTCAAAGCCTACTAATTAATTTGTTCACTAATGTCTTGTTGTTTCATGCAAATTACAAATTGCAGTTATACTGGAAATTATAACTATTAACGAAAATAGAAGAGGTTTTTTTATAGATCTATAGACTTACTGAAAATTGTGAACGATTATTAAAAAAAAAAACACCGATACAATTTTTTATTTATAAAAATCTCATGGCCGCCCCGATATCATGACTGTATTTGTACTCTACCTGCAAGATTCAAATTTCTATTTGAAACGACGAGGCATAGGTATTCACAAAATAAGAGTACCTACTCAATTTTTTAAAAATCGAAACGGCAGTATATTCATGAAAAGTTTACATATTTTGAAAGGTACATCAAACACTATTTTTCGAAGTAGTCGCCTTCAACCTTAATGCACTTTGTGAGCCGAGGGATGAGTTTTCCGATACCTTCGTTAAAAAAATTTCCCGCCGCCTCTCGGGTACATTGTTTCAAGGCACTGTGGACCTCATCATCAGTAGAAAACCTTTTTCCCTCATAAACATCTTCAGAGATGAGAAAAGATGAAGATCAGAAGGTGCCAAGTCAGGGCTGGGAGCTGGGTGGTTGATGATGTTCCAACTGAATAAATCCTAAAGTTGCTGTGACATTGGCTGTGTGGAAACGTGCATTGTCATGCAACAAGCACACTCCATTAATATTCCCATTCTTTTGTTCTGTATCGCCCTCCGTAGTGTTTTCAAGGTTTCAACAGTACCGCGCAGCATTAATTGTTTCCCCCTGTGGCAAAAAGTCAGTGAGGAAAATCCTTTTACAGTCCCAAAACACAGTTGAATTTGAATTTTTTTGCTGATGGTGAAAACGGATGTCGCCACTGCATTTTTTTTATTGTATTGTCGTCTCGGGGGTGTAGTGGGCTACCCACGTTTCGTCGCTAGTTACAATACTGTCAAGGAATTGTTCACCTGGCTGGATTCGGAATAGTGTCATTTCAACACGCCATTACAACAACAGTTATCAACTGACTGAGACAAGTGAGGGTGCGTTCTGCTCCCAACACCTTGGTCTTGATTTCAGTGTTGCCAACTTTGTCTTACAATTTGTTGATATACTTTTAAGGTTTTATTCTAAAAATTTGTAGAGCCGTGAATCCGTAAATAAACCTAAATGATCAAAATTTTATAAAGAAATTTTTCATATTTTTCCATGTTTATCACGACATACATGCTTGCGACATACAAATACGAAGCTCCTTATACAGGGTGGCTTTTTTCAGCGTCAAAGTCAAATAGCTAGGTTATGGTTGCACCAGGAAAACATATTTTAGACAAAAGTTGCTCCCAGTCAAGTTCTCCACATTTTAAAATTAGTTTGAATTATACAAGATGTCCCAGTTCCCCTGAGCGCCAATCAACTTTGTTTTTTTAATCGTAGATAAACGAAATCTTTACCATTGTTCTAAGCATGAACTAATTAGCCTCCATTAATATCCCCCCAAGGATGTACCAAATACGAGCACCTAAATTTCTGAATTTTCAATCACAGATAACTTGATTTTTTCAAATGGAACCATGTACTAGATTTTGTTCAAGTGGATTTAAAATAGGTATGTTACGGTCTATTTCAAACGGTTTTGAAGATAATCACATTTTTCTCAATTTTTATAATTGTGGCTGGTATTTTCATTTCGTTTCCTAGCAACTAAATGTCAAATTAAATATCCATTCACTGGCAATCTTCTACTGTACTGTGGTATTTCAGTATTATTTAAAAAGATACATTTTTTCAATGACAAATTAAGGGATACGGCTTATGTGATTGGCGAAAGCAATGGAAATTGTCTAGCTGCAAGAATTTACAATCAACGTTTTCCGCAAAGAAGGCAACCTGCAGTTAGATCATTGCGCCGAGTAAAGGAAAGGTTTGTTAATAATTCTTCAGTCTGCTATAAGAAGCCAACAAGAGTAAATTATGTATTGGATGGAAATAAAGAAACCGATATTTTGTTGTCTGTACTAGAAAACCCTCAAATTGGTCAAAGAGAATTAAGCGCGACAATCGGAGTGAGCCGATTTTCATTGCAGAGAGTTCTTAAACGTTATAAATATCATGCTTGTCGTTTTATAAAAGTACAGAACCTAACAAATGAAGATTTTGCTCTACGAACAGAGTACTGCCAATGGGCACTGGATAAAATTGGCATTTACAGGAACTTTTTTAATAACGTACTTTTTACGGATGAATCTACATTCCATAATAATGGGTCTCCAAATTCAAGAAATAACCACCACTACGCAGATAGTAATCCCCATTTAACACGTCCAAGGAACTTTCAAAACAGGTGGACATTAAATGTTTGGGATGGGATACTAGGAGACAGGGTGATTGGACCCCACTTATTTAATGGTACACTTAATGGAGAAATGTATCACCATTTTTTAATTAATGATTTGCCTATTCTACTAGAGAATGTTCCTTTGAATGCAAGACAAAATTTGTGGCTACAACATGATGGTACCCCGCCACATAATTCTGCTCGTGTGAGAAATTTTCTAAATGATCAATATGGAGGCTGATGGATTGGCATGGGTGGGCCCATTCATTGGTCAGCAAGAAGTCCCGATCTTACGACGTGCGATTTTTTTTATGGGGCTATGTTAAAGACATCGTTTATTCAACTCCTCCTACATCAGCAGATGATATGCGACTTCGAATTTCAGACGCATTTCAACAGATTCAGCAAAGAATGTTAGTAAACGTGCAGACATCACATATTCAGCGACTTCAGTTATGTTTAAATCAAAATGGCCGAAATTTTGAACATTTATTATAATTATTTATTACCATTTATTGTTCGATGCTAATTATAAATAAAATTGTATACTGTTGTATTTAATTAATTTTCATAAAAAAAATCTGTAATGGATGTTTGAAGAAAATTTTGATTGTAAGTTCCTGTACCTGTACCCACTTTTGTTGTCCTCTGTAAGTTTAAAAATACTTTTATAGTATGAGGCAGAATGCCTCCATTCTACCCCAAGGCTCATTTTGTTTAAACAAACTAATGGAGTTTGACGGGGAAATCAGTTATTCTGTTCACCTAGGCCTACCTAAAATTAACATTCCATTTTGCATTTAAGTTAAATTTTATAATTTTTTATGAATTAAAAGATCGATTTTACCTGTCTTGTAAATTTGTTAATCATAATTTATCTATTGGTTGAGTGGGTAATATGAAAATACCAGCCACAATTATAAAAATTGAGAAAAAATGTGATTATCTTCAAAACCGGTTGAAATAGACCCTAACATACCTTAACAAAATCGAAAGGAAATTAAATTTTGAATCCACCTGAATAAAATCTAGTACATGGTTTCATTTAAAAAAATTAAGTTACCTGTGATTGAAAATTCAGAAATTTAGGCGCTCGTATTTGGCACATCCTTAGGCGAATATTAATAGAGGCTAATTAGTTCGATAGCACTGTTCATGCTTAGAACAATGGTAAAGATTTCGTTTATCTACGATTTTTAGTTTTCGAGATAAATAATTTTTCCCTAGTCGCTGCAAACGACATATTTTTAAGAAATCATCAATTAACATAGAAACGGTGCATAATTGACACCATAATTATTAATTACAGTGACATTAAAATTCATCGAGTAATTCAAAAATGTAAAAATATATAGGGTGTTGTATTTTAAAAAACAAAGTTGATTGGCGCTCAGGGGAACTGGGACATCCTGTATAATTCAAACTAATTTTAAAATGTGGAGAACTTGACTGGGAGCAACTGTTTTCTAAAATATTTTGTTCCTGGTGCTACCATAACCGAACTATTGGACTTTGACGCTGAAAAAAGCCACCCTGTATTTGTTGATATACCTAAATTGATGAATTTTGTGAAAAATCACAATATTTTTTACGAGTATAAAGTACTCATTGTACATAGATCGAGACATAGAAAGGAACACGTATACCAAGTTTTCTAAAATGTTTGGATCATTCTTTCTCTCATTATAATGCGAGTCTGATTAAGTTTAGGTCACTCTGTACTTGATTTCTAAATTACACACGTTGTTGCATCCAGACGGCTATTACGAAGGCGTTAGAAATCTATTTCAACTGCTAACCATATATTCAATTTACCAATCTTACGTAATTTGCCTGCACAAATCCAGTAGGCTTAAAAATAGACCGAGTTATTAGTTAGATCTCAAAATATTCTTCGTTTACTTTTTAGGTAGTTGCTCTGCTCTCCAGTTCGAGTTAGATCAATAAATCCACTATAATTTCCAGACAAACCAGATAGCATAAATTAAATTGAAGCTTTAAATTAATAAACTCAGCGAAGCGAAGAATTGAACGAATTAAACCAAAAATATAGAAGAGGCGTGAAAAAATGTAACCAATGTCGTAAGTAATGAAGCTGAAATTTCGGTTGTACGTATATAAACATTATGTGGGAGTACTAAACATGACTGAAGGAAACATTGTGAAATCAGAAGTCTATATCAGAGAGTAAAGAGGGATACCAACAAAAAACGATTCTCTTTAATAGAAATAAATAAGATGGAATAAGTTTGGGAGAATAACAAATTTTGAGCAAATCGAAAAAATATTTGAATGAGCTTCTAAACAGAGATGCAATTAACACCACACTAGTTCTATCTTTTCTGCCATAATTTATGTAATTAAAGGAAACAAAAGTACATGCAAAATTACTCTTTAATTAAGCAAATTCGTGTAAATAAAACTTTTCCATTAAGAGAAATTAGGATGTACTATGGATGTTCGTTTAGGGGCGTAAATGTTCAATGAACGTCCTTGGAGCATCCGTTTTCCGCATAACTGACATCTCTTGGACATCTCTAAGACATTCACCTATGATCCATGAGTTGACCCTTTAAATTATTTAGGCATGTCCTAAGAACAAGATCAGGGACGATCTGCAAAAAATTCTAAATGCTCTAGAGTGGAAAATGTTCAAAATTATTATACTTAAACAAAAAATGTATTTCATATTTTCACAAAGAGTATACGTATACAAAAAATATAGTTATTTTAGATAAAAAAGAAAATTATATGTAGTAATATAAACCACAGACAAAATAGCTATATTGTCTGTGTATAAACAAAGACTGCAGCTAATAAGAAATATAAATCTTTTTATTCATATTTATTCTTTTGTATTTCTTATTACGTCGCCAGTTAGATTCCTGTGTTTGTTTCCTTACAGTTATTGTTCATTTCCTTTTCCGTAATAACTGTTAAACAAATATTAGAGATAATGCAAGGCAGTGCGGCGCAGCATGTTTATTAAAAATTAGTATCTCTGGAATATCTATTACATTAGTTTAATAATCGTGTTCACAACAAGGAAATATTTTGTCCCCCTTTTTACCAAAATAAGATAATATTACCATATTGTCTTATTTTGGACCGTTTGTCTGGCGCGGTAACTTAATGTGACACTAAAACTTACTTTGAAAAAAAATATATTCAGCTAAAATACAAGACTTATTTTTAGGAAACATAACTAAATTGCACATAACTAATAAAAAAGACAAGTTATTTATTAGTAGAGTATTAGTTCCATCACCGCAAAATTTTAAATTTGAATTCCTTTAGTATGAGAAGAAGATTCAAATAGTTATCAGCAGATCAGTAGTTTATAAAACTGGAGCATTTATTTTTTTATTAATATTTATTTCATTTTTTTATAACCTTCAAGGTGGGTAAGGTAGAAGAAATTCAAGTGTAGTTGTAATAACATACATACACGTACTTTTTTGTATACAACATTTTTATTCTTATTTTATTTTACTGGTCCTAAGGTTGACGTTTATCGAACGTAATATTAAGGACAGCGGAGAGATATTCAGCATTGGACATCACCTAGATGGATGGACCTAAAATGGACGCCTATGGATGTTGGATGCTACTTGTATATAGGAGGACATAGTCACTAGAGATGGGTCCATTACACCTTATACTGTTGCAATTCTGAAAAAACATTCGTTTCAAATATGAAACATGTAATATTGAGGGTGTTACATGAAAAAATAAGCTTATTGTTAGTTTGTCATGATTCTTACAAATTTCTCCTTTTAATTGATATTTACAATTTCCGTATTTTTTCTAACGTTAAAAATAAAACGGCAGTGTGACACTGACAATTAATAACCCGGTATTTAGTGGAACAAATCTCTTAGTTTCTTACTATACTGGTAAAACCGCAACTTATATTCATTATAAATTTATTATATATTATGGTTACACGAGACGTAAACAGTTTATTTGAAGTTACGTCTATGAATTGATCTTTACCTTTTAACACGAAGCCAAATGGTGAATGTTTAGATAAAAAGGCAAATGGATAATCCAGCATTACGCAAATATAAAATTTGTTACGTTGCTTTAATGTTTCGGTGGAGGCCATTCGATTAATGTACTGTAGATTTAGTCTGCTTTAATATCATCGTTTGACCTTAGCAAAAGCCGAACCGGAGATTTCCCAGGACACGTAGCGAAATGCGCGCTAGCTGTGCGTACCTACTGCAATATTTAAACGAGGTGCCACGTGCCGACCTCAACTACAAGCTAAGCGTTAAACTTTGGATTCCCAGGCCCTTGTTTGACCACCAGATTTCTGGTGAGCCGAAATGGTATCACATATTGTAAAAGGAGACGTAAATTAACGTTGCACATTAATATTAATGATTAGTAAAAAAATCAAATTAATATCATTCCTAAAATAAAGTACTTTCAAGGTTGCTCATATTTCAAATTTAATGAGTTCTAATTACGCAGTTTCTTCTTAAAATAGGTCCTGTTCACATTTTTAAAGTAATCCTGGGAATCAAAGAACTCCAAGTATTTTGAGCAAGCTAACAGCGTAAGCAGGGGACGTAAATAAAATTAGACAATCACAATCACTCGGGACACAACGTATAAAAACATATCGGTATATGGTACAGGAGAACCTTAACAATGTGATAAAACATGTAGCTTTGTGAAAGGGCGTGACGCGAGAAAGTGAGAACCAATATTATGATTTTATAATTTTATGTTCCATATCAGGATTACGTAGACACAGAATATCAGTACATAAATGACTTTATAATTTATAATATTTACTGTATTGAAGCACTATACAGGGTGAGTCAAAATTCACTCCCCAGCGGCCGGATATATATTCTAAAATAAAAAATAAAACAAAAATGTAGAATACTAAAATCTCGAAAGCGGAGCCGTTTTCGGAAAATTTTGTAAAGAAAAATTCAACTTTATAATTTTCTTTGTTTAATATTAACACCATTAAAATCCACCATTTAAATCCATACAAAATAAGAATTGGCAAAAACGAAGATCCTTCTGACTTCGGTTAACCTTCAAAACCATGACCATTTTCATTAATACACTTCTGCAATCTGTGGTAGAAACTCCTGGCAACAGAACAGAAAGTAGCTTCATTTATTTCCGCTACTGCTTCATGAATCCTACCTACAGGCAAATAAACCTATTCTTTTATGTATCCCCATAACCAAAAGTCTATCGGAATCAAGTCAGGAGACCGAGGTGGCCATGGTGTTGGTCCACCCTGTCCAATCCATTTATTAGGTTCAAAATATGTCGTACTTGTAATGTGGCATATGCGGTCGCACCTTCATGCTGAAACCACATAGTTGCACGTTGTTGTAGAGGAATATCTTCTATCAAACCTGGCAAAATGTTCTCGCAAAAATTACTGTAATTTTCACTATTCAGTATTCTTGGCAAAAAATATGATATGATCATTTTCCCGTAAATAATATCCAAACTTTTACAGACCAATGTCTTTGCTCATTCCGCTGACGTTTTTCATGAGGATTCTCATAATGCCAATAATGAAGGTTGTGGTCACTGAAAACTCCTTGTTTTTGTCTGGCCAACTTGATTAGTCTGTCGAACTTTGCGCATTTATTGAACTAAAATTAATAATTTATTTGAAAACGGCTCCGCTTTCGAGATTTTAGTATTCTACATTTTTGTTTTATTTTTTATTTTAGAATATATATCCGGCCGCTGGGGAGTGAATTTTGACTCACTCTGTATAGTTTTCTTCAAGATGAGAGCCTTACTTTCCTAGTTTAAGTGAAAGTATTAATATACCACAACATTTACAAATATAATGTAGATTTATTCAGTCTTGGTCATGCCACACATAAACTATCCCTAGTAATTGAGGAAGTCGCATATATTATTTTAGTTAGATAGGTATAATCCGGGCGAAATAGGTTTTTTTTCAAAAATCGGGCCTATCTCGAATTTTATGGACTTAAAATTAAGTAAAAAATACACCGAATAAAAGCCTAAATTTGTGTATTTGTAGAGGTCGAGCGTCATATTGCTTATAACAAACGAAAAAAATAATTGTTCTTTTTTCAGTTTTTCGCTTAGGTATCTACACATATTTCCGAAAATAAGCCTCTAATCGACATGAGGTATATTTATAAATTTTCTTCCTGAGGAAATTTGCTACAAAGATAGGCTTTTGCGAAAACTGGCAAACAATTTTTTACATTGCAAAATTGACAGTGAAAAAAAAATGTGCAAACTTTTCGGAATTAAATAAAAAGAACAAATTTGGTTGAAATTGGATGAAACTACAGGAAAAGTTAACCGTTGGGGTGCTCAACAAATATCCGCAATTCGGACCCCGAATTTCAAAATGGCGGCCCATTGCAAAATTATAAAGTCGAAAACGCAAACACTTATATTTTCTGCTCAAGTCAAGATATCTAAATTTTGTAAAAATGGTTCGAAAGGTAATTACATTATCTCACGTCTATGCAAATTTCAGATTTTGAAGTTTAATTTTTTAATATACAGATTTTAAACCAATTGCATCAAATAGTGCTTGAAAAACATGAATTAAGAAAAAAAAGCATCTCGATCCGACCAATAGGAGCCGAGATAAGCCAAGAAGTGACCAAATAAACGTTCGTTAAAGACAACGTGATTCGCGCGGCTGAACGGTAGCCAGGAGAGGGGAGCGCTGTGACGTCATAGTGCCCATGGACTTCTCAAAATTCTTACTTAACAAATGGCTTGTGGCACTTAGAAAACAGCTACCGGGATGCTTTTTTTTAAATCAACTTATTTTTTCCCGCTCTAGTGGCGTAAGCAAAAGTCTGTGAAAGTCAACGCCAGATCCAGAAAAATACATTTTTATTGACTTTTCACGTTTTCTTTTGTAATTTCATTGTGCTTTCGATATTTTGAAAAGTAAGGAGGTCTTTTTACGCATTTAAAAACAAAAGTCAATTATTTCTTTGAAAAAAAATTATGAATGAATGAAAATTTACCGTGTTCAGAAGAGGTCGACGTATAAAATATCGTCTCAAAATTAATTGTTACACTTATTGCGTAAATTATGTCTAGAAAATTATTGAATTAATTTATTATTATCCTGATAACCACAATTATTAACTTTATTCTTTGTTTCCTAGTTAACAGATATCAAAAAAAACCTTTAACATGAACTTTTTTCCTTTTTTAAAAGGCTGAAAATTTAAATGCAATGGGACATTAAGATAAAGAATTGAAAAACCTGCATAAAAAATGCATAATTCCGCTTGTTCAGAATGTAGTAGTGCTCCGTGATGTTCCTAATTCAATTATCGTTGTTTAATTGTGACAGTTGTTGTCAACCATTTTTCCACATGTATCACCAGTAAATACGAAATATATCTTTAAGGAATAATTGGTTATTAATACAAAGGGTCAGTGATAATCTATCAGAGATCATTGGGGTCTCAACACCACTTCTTAATTAAAGCGATAGCATTATTTTTGAAATATCAAGATTTAATTTTTTCGATGTCTCTATTTTATATACCCATAGGATGTAGTTCAAAAGTTGAAGTTGAGATAAAAAACTTATTGCGCGTAATAACAAAGAATAAAACTTATTCGGATCAATAAATCTATTTCGTATCTATACAAATTTATTTATCCTTTTTTTTGTCATATTCATAAAAACGTTTTATTTAACTGATGCACTTTTCTATTATTTGTATCCAATCTTGTACCCGTTAACCAATGAACTAGAACAGGCTGCAACGGTCCAGATTCTATTATAAAAATATCACTGTGACAAATCCGTCGTAATTACGTGTATTCCTTGACTGCAAAAGATGCCGCTGTGATATTTTTATCTAATCTATCTATTTACCTGCTAGAAAGTTGTTGAGAATTGATTGAGTAGAGAATAATGAAATCAATAATGTAACAGATAATTGATATACCTAGGTACTTAAAATCGATGTGTGAGTTTGTTGTTAACTTTCCCATTAGAAACACATAAATTTTAGATTGCCACTGTGATTGTCTTAAAAATTACATAATCACAATAATCAAAAATGTTTTTCTTATTCCAAAGCAATATGTTTGTTTTAGGAGCAGTCAGGGATTAGTTCGAAACTATCATATGAATTTGTTTGTTTGGTTTCAGTTTTTATTAAACTAGTAAGTGGATGAATATTTCTGTTAGGTACAAGTAAAATGAGATGAGCAAATCAAACCTAATACAAATTACGTTGCAACTATGACACGGTGATTGCTCTTGTCAATCAAGAACCTCCAACTTTCATAATTCGTGGGATAATTTAAATTTTAGTTTTTGTTTACGTTTTTGGTTACGTAAAGCAGACTATACCTAAATGAATGATACTTTGGCGTCAAATGAAGCAAGTCCTGTCAAGTGCTAAATTTTTACGTACGTTTATGAGGATTATTCATTCGGATTACGTCACTCACCCTATGGGCTCCATAACTCCCTTGCTGAATAGTTTACTACAATTTATTCATTTTATTCCCCCACGGATTTGGTATAACCTTGCCACAAACGATTTCTTGCTCTAATAAGGCTTTTCTAACCACCTATACCTAGCTGTATAGTTCTAATTATGAATCTAAAGGGTTTCAGGCTAAAAAAATGTTTTATCTTAATTCCTGTTCATAATAAGCTTGTTATATTAGCTTTTTATTCAGCAAAATATGTTTATATTTGTCACTAAAAGTTAAAGGTATATTGTAAAGGTCTTCACGCTTGCTGACATTTCAAAAAATGGCAATTTTAAAGTACCATTTCCACTCAGCTAATTGCAAGATTTACCTCACAAAATTGAATTTTCTATAAAACTATTCATATAAATCCTAAATGGGTAAAAAGGAAAAAACTAAAAAATTACTTTTAGGTTACTATCACATCTGTCAAGTTAAGGAAATTTATTGGTTTGTGTTGGAATTTGTTCCTGAATAACCATATAGTGAAAACAGAGTTGAAAAGAAAAATATCCATTAATTTATTCTTTCGATGAATCTGTTTTTCAAATATGGCGGTTGTAGTTTTCACTTTTATCCTCTCTAGGTGTTTGAAATCAATATAAATAGTTCGCAACATTCTTAAAAAAACGGTTCGTTGTTCTATAACTAAGATGACTTAGTGAAAATCACATTTAATAAACGCATTAGATAATAATAAACAGCTCTAATATAGTACTTTAATTTAAAAGTTTTATTGTTATTTTCTGAGATGATTGTTCAGTGGCATAATTTTTGGTTAGGAAAAATAATTTCATTAGATAACAATTAATTGACTGACGCTTTCAGTCCAAGAGAGATTTATTTTCACAAGACGTTGGTAAAATAAACAAAGAAATCATTCATAATATTTTCCGGGGATTTACATTAATAGTAAATCGTAGATAATTTTTACTAAACAAATCAGTTAGGTACATGTTTTAATAGCTATATCAAACAGGTGTTTTTAACTGCCGAAATAGCAATAGTTACACAAGGCCACAAAATGAAATTGAGAATGAATTGAGACTTGCCTTCTCTCAGACCAGTTGGCTTCTATATTTTTGAGGTCGCTGATCACGATACCGGTATCCGTATAACCCCAGCACGTCTGGATCAAGGTCGAATAAAGATCAAATTTCCTTTTTTAAGTGATATAACTTTTTGACACAGGATTCGGATTCCGGGATCAAAAAAGTGATTTGAAAAACGAAATTTAGCCTTTATTTGACCCTGATCTAGACGCGCTGGACATTGGATTCGTGATCAGCGGTTCAAAAAACGTAGATGTCAGCTGGTTTGAGATTCGACGTCTCGTTTTGATCTGGAAATTTCAGCCGGTGGATTCAGATCTTAGATTTGACCTTTAAATGACCTCCAGATAAGCTCCAGAGGTCACTTTCACCAACAGGTCAACACTATTTGGACGTAAAATTTCTCGCTGTTCAGGTTCCGGGATAAAAAAAGTTATATCATTCAAAAAACGAAATTTGACCTTCATTTCACCTTGATTCAGACGCGCTGGGGTTATACGAATACCGGGATCGTGATCAGCGACCTCAAAAACATAGAGGTCAACTGGTTTGAGAGAAAGTAAGTCTCAATTTAATTTTGTGGCGATGTGTAATGTATGTTTGCGTTTAAATGCCCACAGAGCCGTAAAAACGTTTTTTTATATACTCATGCTTTTTTAATAACAGAATAGTTTGGAATTTTGAAAAATTTCAGTGCTATGATATTCGAAACCTATTGAGATTTTTACATACTCAGAATGTAAGAAGCCATTTTTTTTCCTTTCAAAATGTGACAACTTATTATTTATCACTTATTATTTATATAAAAAAAAGAACAATATTAAAATATTTATTATAATCTTTCCGAAGTCAGTTGAACGTGTATAAAAACGCCTAGCAATAAAATTTAATGAGTTTCATAGGTGTCCCTAAAAAAGTTTTCTGCTAAAGGTAAAAAATTATAATAATTTGTATATAATGTGTAGAAAATTTCTATTATATGTTCATTTGGTCAACAACATATTTTAATTATTTATGTCCTCTAACGATTTTATTATATTGATGGTAAATTTCGTTTTGTTCCGTTTCAAAAGGTCTCCAAATTGCCATGTTGTAATAATATTAGTAAACAAAATATCCCTTTCGCAATTGTAATGTGAATGATTAATAAAAATAACGAATTAAAATTACCTGAATCACACCAAATTCCGCATTGCTGCACTGAACTGCTAGGTAATTTGTCAACAACTGAGATTTATTGCCCAGTCGCCCAGTGCAGCTGTGCCACGTTTAGTTTGACCAGACCTGTATACGGGTATGGCTAAATAAATATGGGAACAACTTTTTCTAATATTTCAATGCCGAGTTGCCGCGTCAGCGACCGAACCTGATACATACTGCCAACCTCTTGGTTCTACAATTGAGATCGGAAAGACTATACGAACATGCAGAAATTCCATTAAACAGGTTTTGAAATGCCTTTTAAAAATTGTTGTTTTATTTAATGACTTTGTGACCATTTGCACATAGAGATATGGAATCTGGAAACATGAGCAAAGAATTTAGATTCTACTCATAAAAATGATATTACAAGTTTCTATAAAAGTGTTTGGAAAACTCAACAGTAATGAAGGTAGGAATATAACAACGATTAAAGCTGATTTACTTTGGCAACTGATTTTGTTATAAATTATAAATATCACAAGGTTTAAACATTAAAGATAATAATTATTATGTTTTATATAATTACAATAGAATTAAAATCTGCCAAACCATCTCCAATTGTTTAATTTAATGATAATGATAATAATTTACCGAAATATTGTCGAGAAACATAAAATATGTTTTTTCCCAGAATCGGTCAATGTTACGTTTTTAAAAAAGTGTCATAGAAACTTGTACCATTATTTTTATAAGCAGTATCAAACCTTAAATTTCTTGTTTATAATTTCCGGACACTGTACAATACTTTTTTACCCTTTTTTAAAGGTACCAAGCTAATTCAATTTTATAAAAAAATCTTAATAAATGAATAACATGTATATTAATTTCATCGCCGAAATATCTACTTAGTTGCAGACGTTGTATTTCATCTACAGTAATTAACAATATACTTAAACAAAACAAATACTTTATTTTTCTTCCGACTTTTTTCTCAGAATACCTTCAAACGTACTATTCACAATTACTTAGAAAGTTACACATAGGTACTAAAATAATTACCAATCGATTACTACCGTTTTTACCTTGGGATTGGTCGTTCAACGCAAGGCTACAGCGTTTCATTTCCTAAAATGTGGCGATACGCTGATGAGCATCGATAATTCCGGCGCAATCTGTCTCATTAGAAAATGTCCAGCCAGTCGAACCGTGAAACGAAATTACATAATTTTTTGTGTTACGAATTATTCGCTTTGTGATAAACGGCAAAATGAAATCGCCTCCCGGATTCGTAATAGCAACACGACTTGCGTAACTGCTCCATATTTACTATCACAAGGACGAGGATATGCACTCTTAATGGCCAGTTATCAATTTACTAAATTAAACTTTATGGTTGTACAAATATATCGGTTTCGGGCACAAGTTCGTGGCGCTTTTATTGAAATGAAAATTTATTTAGTGTTAACAAGCAAAATACACGAACTAATCAAGGATTACGATAATTTCCCAACGATCTGGCAGGTTTTTTTATTCCACACCTGAAGAATCTGGTGGTTTCGATGAAATTTAGCAGGTCAATTTTGAAGCGCCACATCGTTACTCAGCGCTATGCTGTAAAAACAATGAAATTGACTTCAATCTTGAAGTGTTTTCTGTAAAAATTTACTTGCTTTTCAACTTTATATTTCAAGTCTAATTTTGGTCGGTTCCATTTGTGGTATAGTTAAATCTAGAATTTACAAATAATTGTTTTGTTGTATTTTGCTATATTTTCTTAAGACTGGCGTCTTAGACAAGAAATTGCACTTTTAGTAAGATCCACCTAAACTATAAAAATGTTGAAATACTAGGATTTCATTAATTTTTCGCAATAAAGATCACGTCGTCACTTTATTAGATATTTCAGTCAAAAATTGGCTTAGGAGGCTTTTTGGAATATGCCAAAATGAACATTTTTTTACCGAAAATATAGATTTGTTTTCCTATAAAATTTTTTGACGGTACAAATTTTAAGAAAACGCTGGTTTATAAAGCCCCACTTTATACATATAGTACAACAAGGATGTTAAAACTCATCGTTCCAAAGAACAATTGATTTAAACGTTCTACTGTTATTAGGGGGACATCTTAAAATAATTAAAGTTGATTTTTTTTTGCTGTAGGTATAAGTAGTTATAATAAATATGTTGTATTCCTAACGGAAATGTTTCCCATTTGCGTTATAATTCTTGACATCTTTCAACCTCGACCTGTGGTTTTATTCCAGTTCCTTCTACCAACTATTGAAGTGTTCAAGGTTACTTAACATCATTTCAAATTCTTGACGAATTTCAATCGATTTGCTTTTTACAACATGGCAAACCTCCATCTTTATTCTAATGTCTGAGAAATGTCGTTATTTCATATATAATTTCAATCTTGATATGAACTCAACGTTCATACAGCGTAGAGTTGAATAAAGGAGATTCCCCGATGATTTTTTGATACCAAGTAGGTACCAAGCTCCTGAATAGCTGCTTTATGCTGTAAAATCACTCGGTTATGTCTTCCCGGAATTTTTGCTTGAATTGCGGCCTCCGACGACGGAGTTGTTGACCTCAGCAGTGACATTTCTGGGAAGCACTTCATAGTAGACGACTAGATGCACATCAGCTTACGCGAATGAGTACAACTTTTTGCTTCGGAGGTTGTCTTTCTGTTAGGGCTAAGCCATTCATTTCTATTTATGACATTGACTTAAAGGCACCATGTCCGCGGCAAAAATAATTGTTGATTTTGTTGACAACGACGAGCTATCAAAGAGGTATATTTTGTTGTCTTCGATCGAAAGGTGCGGCATTCGTACGCCAATTTTTTTAATTTGATCCATGCAATGCAAATGTTGTTCTATGGTCGACCGGTCACGGTCCATCATAGTGGACAATTCCCAGGTTGATTGATTTGGATCATCTAAAATTAAAACGTTCAAATGATCTTCAACAAAGCCAGATGGCCTTTCTGAACGTGGAGAATCATCCATTTAAATATTACCCTCTTTGAGAAAACCAGCTTACTATTCGATTAAATAATAGATGACATTAAAGCAACTTTAACATACGCTAACAATAGATGCCACAGATACGAACTTATGCATCATCCCAATATACAGTGTGTAAGAAGTTTGATTGCCATCACTTCAGCACGAGATAGAGTAATCATAAATGAACAAAAAGTTGTATATTACAAGGGCGTAAAATTAACAGTTTTCAAAACACAGCGAGCATTAATATTTAGGAGTTTCATCACAACGTGACAACAGCGCACGCGGCAGACTTATCCTACGGAAAAAATGTAAACAACTATTATTGTGAAACATTTAGTAAATTTCAAGATACTCGTTTTCCAGATTTTAAATAAATAAAATAAAATGTATCGACTTTGTAGTACGAAGATAGTGTTGTGCTTAAATTTTGGCTCGAATTTTAATAATTACGAATCTCTTAAAACAGAAACTATAACTTTTAATCAAATCATGAATTTGAAAAATATGTAATTAAAGTACATAATGATTCATGTGTTGTCATAATCATACGTAGTAAAAATAATTTAGGTACTTACCAAAAAACAAAATTCAGTAATTTTTACGCACAAGTACAAAACAAAGTACAACATATGCTCAAAATGTCCAACACCATTTTCAATACACGCACGAGACTTTCGTCGCGCACTCGCTGGAAATAGTGCTACGCAAAAAACACTCCGGCACGATCCGATTCCAGATACCAAATGAATTGCTGGATAGCTTAGTACCTCGTGTTATCCGCCACGCCGTCGTCACATTGCTCGATATGAATTTTATCAAACTTTTTATTACAACGCTAATTATTTTTTAAAATTAAGCACATAAAAGTTCAAAACAGTGATAAACATTGTTTTACGGCATTCTATGCACGCAGTTACGTCAATATTTCTTAATTAATCGAACTTTTGTACATCAAGTTGGAATTTTCTATTTTTTTTGTCGGAAATGGTTGAGTTTAGGACGCATGTCATATAAGGTTTTTTTGTTTATTTTATTGTATTCTATCGTCTGTTAAAATTAAGGCAGTCAAACTTCTAACACCTTGTACGTATATTTATGGTATTTACTATCCTTCTCTTCTTTCACATTTTACAATGAAACTTTTGTGACGTTTTATTTATTTATTTATTTATTTATTTTCGTAGAAGTAGGTAGGTACCATCCACAGTTAAAATTCAAAAACGATGATAAAGCTCATTTCTAGCAGCGGAACATAAGACAAAATTAGATCATTTGTCACCTTAACACCTTTAAAATAGAGTAAAAGAATTGGAGTTATAACTGAACTATTTATAATGCCTTTTGTCGACAGCAATGACAGCAACAGCAGTAATTAATGATTGTACTAATGCCTATAACTGTCGTTTCTAGACAAGTTATAACTTGTCCAATTAAAGTGCTGGGTAGGGCCCATAACAAAAAAAATGAGCTCTGCACACTTTAGTGTAAATAAAAAATGTATCTACCACGTACCTATCTGTTGCGTATTTGGATTTGGTTGAAGGTGAGTGTAGATTTATAAGAATAATCTAATTTCTACCAAACTAAACTTGTCTATGTGACGTGTTGGACGCATAGGAAAGCCACAATAGAAGTATCCAGTGTAACTAAAGATGGTTAAAATCTATATCAAAAGGGAATACGCAAGATAATCAAAAGGGTATACGATACGCAAGTTATTAGTTGGATCAATGAGGGGACCATGTCTGAAATTAGAACACAAAGAATTCCGGTAAGCGCTTTATAACAACGTATTCAAACATTCATGTTATTTAATGACTCTTCCTCGTATAATTTAATACGTAATCACTATAACCTTACATCTAAAGATAGAAATACTGCGTTTTAAATATATAACAGAACAAACATATTTGACTGAAAACAGTTCCACAGGATTTCAGATGGGTGATAGAGAATATTCCATTCCATTATTATATTTCGTTCTTGTATCAGCTTCCCAAAACGTAGTATACGTCCAGCAATAAAAAGACAGTTGAACTCTTTAGAAGTTAAATACTTTTTAAGGTATACTCTAACCTAACGTATAGAATTTACCAATGATACATTTCTATTAAACACTCAAAATCGGGTAAGTTCCTCACTGTAGAAATATTGATCAGAGATAAACACATCTGTGATGTGCGATGTGCGCATAAAAAATGGACAAATAATTTATGCATTTCCTCAATTGCTCGTCATATCTGTAAATCAAGTACAAACAATTTAAGTTATTTTTTCCTATCTTAAACTGATGAATGTTTTTATGTGACCGATGATGAAAAATGTGTGTGGGCACTTAACCGCCGTTGGTAACCATGCAAATTTTTCGCCTACGACCTGTCTTCCACTTTGCAGTTAGTCGCAATTCCAAGAAACTAGTGAAATCACTTTAACCGTCATTTGGGATCTTGAAATTGAATCATTTTCTAATTTGTATCGTTAAAGACGTATCTAATCATCTTTACGTAATTGAAATTATGGATACCGTGACAGATGAAAGGAAGTAGGATGATTTATTGCTGATTCTGTATGAAGTACAAATAATGAGAACAATGCCGGGTCTACATTAAGGTCGCATGCAAAACAAAAACGCAACTAACAGAATT
This sequence comes from Anoplophora glabripennis, assembly GCF_000390285.2. NCBI lineage: Eukaryota > Metazoa > Arthropoda > Insecta > Coleoptera > Cerambycidae > Anoplophora > Anoplophora glabripennis. The sequence continues at coordinate 539,339 of NW_019416363.1, read as the reverse complement.
CAGTATCGTGATAAATTCACACGGGTAGCATTCATATGCGTTCAGAATGCAGTATTTGCCAATGATAACTATTATATTCTTATCATTTTTATCAGTTTCGTGGGTATTTACTAGTTTCCTGCCATGTCAGTCGCACAACAAAGAAATATAAGGTACATACGTACTACAAAGCATAAAATAAACTACTTGAATAATTAATTAATTGTTAAGTAAAACAATAACAGGCTCATATTTATATTCCATTCATCATTTTACTATTTCTTATTATTATTATTAGTGGTGAAACAGGAATCAATTCTTACTTGCATTAATTTTAAAATAAGTTTGCCAAACACTAAAACATTAAATAATGGTAATCAGTACAAGACCATCGAATAAAAAATTGTTTGTTATTATATTATTTTACTTCGACCCGATAGTTAGGTAGCGCTAACCACAATTTCCACGTACCATAACAATTTCAGGTCGGTATAGCTTTATTTGGATTTTGGTAAGGTTAAAAAGTAAAAACTGGGTACTGAAATTTGAGCGATATTTACAATTAGACAAAAAGAAGGCTGGTGAGTCAGTCACAGCAGGCTTATCTGAAGCTCTAGAGGAACCTCCTAAGGCATTGCATTATTATGTTTAATCATGCAGGAAGCAGGAATGAGTAAAAGGTAAGGTTTAAAACTGGTAGCCAGGAACCCCTGAAGTAAGTCAAGAAGTTCTTAAAAGAACCATTGAGGAATCGACGGCAGAGCTCCTAAATGAAAGACGTAGAACAGTAAGGATAACACATGTTGGTTAACAGGACATTTCAGACTAAGGAAACATCTAAGTTAGACCGGTCTGGACGAAGACTGCTAGGAGGAAGGGGAGATCGCAGTCCATGTTTTGGACTAGCAAGGGTTCCCTATCTATTGTTCGGAAAAGGAAAACTGGAAGCTGAGTGAAGGTAAACTCAAAACTGTGGAGCCTAATTACTTACATGAGAAGTATACGTTCATGCATCCAGGATTAATCCAACTAAACATAATGCAATGTAAATATCTGTCATCTAGGCTAAAATTATTTTATTGCAAAGTAACTATGAAAAATATATTAAAAATATAAAAAACAATTATTTACGTCGCACATAAGACGGGCATTATATGTTTTTAAAACACCTCCTCTCCCCAATAATACTAATTATGAGTACGTATTTCAGATTACAAATTTCTGTCCAAAATAACAATATTATATATCACTAACGAATATTTCATAATTACGAGCGTATTTCTTATCTTTCCATGAAATAAGATTTGCGTTCTATAATTTATTTGACGAAACTAATAAATAAAAAATAATATTTAGTTAAACTGAATAATTTATTAACAAATCGACCTTGAAACATTACTACGAAGTTTATTGCTTTGTATCTGATTGAAATGTCTTATTCGTCTTATTTATATAAATTTGTAATCATTTTATAAATAACAAAGTGCGCTTTTTTATATCAAATTAGCGGATTTTTTAAATTTTATATTTCAATACCTTTACACATTTTTTATTAACTTCTTGATAATAACTAAATCTGACAACTGGTTTATTATATATTTCAATTTTACCAACTGATTTACAATAACTTTTTGATCGGTGTAGCAGGGGATCTCTATAGTATACAGGCTGTCTCCTAAAAAACGCCGCAAGCCATACCTCCGTTATTTATAGTCTGATTTTAAAAAACAAAAAATTATGTGAAATGGCTCTAAGTACACTATAGAGTGAGCCTATTGGATTTTCAAAACCGATAGTTAACTTTTGTTTTCAAATAGCAATATAGGTTTTTCTATTTATTATTGTGCAGATTTCTATTCTGAATTCAACGATATATATAAAATTTTTACAGAAAAAGCATGAAAATATTAGTCAATACCGCATTATTAGTGCCCGGTCGCTTAATTGACAACCAACATATTTTAACTAATCATGTATGCCTGGAAAACAAAAGATAATACAACAATGCAAGTAAATGTCATTTTAGCGTTCGTGTCCCAGTTTTTTAGGCATTATAGCATTATACCCGTTCTGTGTCATTTACAGTAGGTTATTTATTGAAATAAGCTCAACAGTGCAAAATATGAGTAGTAATCAATTGATGGACATGATTCAGGTATACTTTCGGTGTAATAAAAATCATGGTGCAGGAGTCCGCTTTTACAGAGAACTATTGCCTCACAGAGAAGTTCCAGAATCCAGAACCACGTAAGACTGGAAGAAAATTTCAGACACTATGGTGCTTTTAAGAAACCAAAGAGAGAAGAATTTAATGAAAACAATGTTTTTCTTAACGTTGAAGAAAACCCAAGAACTTCCATTAGCGAAATTTCTAACAATATTAGAGCATCAAAGAGAACTGTACATGAAGTATTGAAAAAGCACAAATTCAAGCCATACATTCCTCAAAAAGTACAGACATTAGAGGAAAACGATAGAGAACTACGGCTACAATTTGTTTCTTTAGTTGTTTTATGTTTATTCTTCGTTTTGTGTTTAATGAATGTTATTTCGTGTCGAACTTTGTTTAATAGTTAATGTATTTAATTAAATTGTTTTTCTTTTAATGAATATTATCGTATTGTTTCTTTTCTGTTAGCTACAAAATTCTCTTTTGAATTTTATTTGTTTTGCTGTATCATTTTCTGTTTTCCATGGCACAGATGATTAGTTAAAATACATTTGTCATCAATTAGTGGCCGGTTGCTGAATGCGGTATCGACTAATATTTTATCGTCTTTTCTGTAATAAATGCTTTACAAAAGTCAAGTTCATATACAGGGTGTCCCGAAATTCATCCAATAAAATTTGGTCACAGACTCTTAAGACAAATTTAGGGGACCCGTAATTTTTATTTTTGCCAAGTCGCCCCGTCTTTCAGAGTTACAGCCCCCTGAAGTCCGCCTCTAAGAATAATCTTTTTTTTATATCTCAGAACCCTGTTATACGAGAACCACTAAAGTTGATACACAGGGGTTTTATTACATGTGGAATCTGATGGTGCCATATTTTTTGGCGGGGAACCCCCTTAAGATACTTTTTCGTGGGCCCCCTTGTCTTTGGAGCCAAAAAAATTTGGTCCCACATTTAAATTTCTTAAAAATTATAAGTCCACTAGAAAGCCATTAAATTTAGAAACTGTTTGTCTCTTTGTACTTTTTTCGTAAAACGCAACGTTTTCGAGAAAAATGTCAAAATGTGATCGAATGCATTGTGATTCGCCATTTTCTTCAAAAACATTGCATTTTACGAAACAAATATCAAGAGAAAAAAGTTTCTAAATTCAATGGCTTTCTAGCTAACTAATAATTAAAAATAAATCAAATTTGCGACCAAACTTTTCTGGTTCCAAAGAAAAGGGGGCCCACGAAAAAGTGTCTTAAGGGGGTTTCCCGCCAAAAAGCGTAGCACTATGAGATTTCACATGTCATAAAACCCCTGTGTACCAAATTTAGTGATTCTCGTACAACATGGTTTTGAGATATAAAAAATACTTTTTAGAGGCCGATTTCAGGGGGTTGTAAGTAGGAAAGAGGGGACCAGTTGGCAAAAATAAAAAATACGGGTCCCCTAAATATATCTTAAGAATCTATTACCAAATATTGTTGCATGAATTTCGGGACACCCTGTACATCGTTGGATTCAGAAAATAAATCTGCACAATAATAAATAACAAAAAAACAATATTGACATTTGAAAAAAAGTTGACTATCGCTTTTCAAAAAAAAAAGAATAGTAAATAAGCTCTGATTGGCTCCCTCTATAGTGTATTTAGAGCCGTTTCATTTAATTTTGGTAGTTTTTGAAATGAGACTGTCAATAACGGAGTTATGGCTTGCGATGTTTTTTTAGGAGACAGAGACTGTATAAGGAAAGAATATTTTCTTCGTGTCCAGGAATTAGAATTAAATTAAATTAATTGAAAAATCAGGTCGAAAATTGACTGAATTAGTAAAATTATAGTAGTTATTGTAAAAAATAATGGTTATTTTACTAAAAACTCACTGCTTACAATCAAATGATTGAAATCGATTAGGTTCTGTCGAAGCTATGAAATTTTCATGTGAATATCCTGAACATAGTTCTGTTTAAACTCAATATTTGCTTAGCAACAATTGTCTTCATGTTGGCAGTGGAAACCTCTTATTAAATTGTATATTTGTCCTTCAGAGAACTTGTACATTCTACAATCGGATCACAGACACAAAGGTAGGTTAGGTACCGGTTTAAGCCAGACATACCCATACAGGATATTTTTTGTTCTATCGCTTTATTGTATGAGGTTTTGAACAGTGTTTGTAATTGTAAGACGTAGATATTAAATATTAATGTAGATACCTATCTAAAGTCAGCACAGGAAGAATTATTTCTTTATGAAACTAGATTTAGTTTAAGAACTGATTTACTAAGAAATATTACTTTTTATTAATTATACCTATAAGCCTGCAAAGTTACCTTCTTCTTTTCTAGTAAATGTCGAGGTAAAATAGGTAAAACCCAGCATATAAATCATCTAATATTCATTTTTGTCTACGTAGGTGTAGATACTACTTTTTGTAGCACGCTAGATGTAGCTTAGGTAGTCCCATTTTGGGAAACACAGATACACCCACTTCATTTCAAAAGTTCTTTTGCACTTTTTATCCGGGTTCTCATCTTCCAAATATTTCAATCCAAAATTTCATCAGAAGCGATTCAAAAGCACAACTTAGTTATTGTCGGTAGCTATACATGTATATTCTAATAAATATATCGAACTGTTAATCTAATATCTATTTATATATTCTTCTGTACAAGATGGCTAGAAAGAAATAAAATTGAAGTCATTAAAATTTACACAAATAGATATCTTTCCAGGGATATCTAATATCTGCTTCAAATTATTAAGACTAATGGTAGTGGACAAAGGCTCTGGCAATATTTTAGATTCTCGAGTAAATACAGCTACGAAGTTAGCAACATCTTGATGATGGTATTATTTACCAACAGAGACCACACTTCTTCATTGAAATTATGAGTGATACCATATCATAATTTAGAATATTTCATTGTTTTAGGTTTGAGAATAACGTTACTGATACTTAAAGCAGGTAGATATATCAGTTACTTTTTGCGAAGATAATGAATTAACCCCATTCTGGAAGGCTTCTGTCTCTATTGCAATGAGTATTTTTTTGACAAATATACTATTTATTTTCAAGATGCACTAATTAAGTACCGCTGCGAATAAACAAAGATGCAATCATAGCCGATATCTTCGTTTTGTGGTTAAACCTCGAAGTTAAGGTAAGTAGGTATCCAATCTGTTGCAAATTGTTGCGGAATACTGTTTTCTTAACTGTTCGTTAATCTAAAGCTTTGTGTTTGATTTTCATGGATTAGTAAACGCAAGCGCTTAATGAGTTGAGGTTTTAATAATTATCGTTTAACAAATTTCTCGTTTTTGACACATGTTCCATTAAGGAATTACTAATTATCTCATTAGAAAATATCCAACCATCGATCCGTAAAACTTACATAATGTTGCATTACAAATTCATGCGCTTATTATCAAAAATGAAAGTGTACACTTATATCAAACAACGTTCACATCAAATAAATGAGCATGAATTACAGCAATTTGCACAAAGAAAACGACAGGAATTATTCTACGAAACATTCACCTCAAGGATTCCCCATAATACTGTTTACATAACAAACCGACATCTCTCGGAAATACCCGAACTATCTTACCTGTATAACAAAGGATGGAGCTTGGATAACAATTCCATAAACAAAGAGCAATCCAGGACTATATGGCATAACTTAGGGGTCGCACAGATCCGACACTGTACTCGAGGACAGTCTACAAACAATATTTTAAGGTGCTATGGCTTATTTATAAACACAACAACCTGTTCGCAATCGATAAAAATAACACGACTCCGAGACCTGCTGCAACGAAGCCAGCCACGCTCGGACTGAAATGAAATGTTTTGTATTTTGTTTTCGCGATCAGCTGTCAGCCAACAACTAACAGCTGATCCAGTGCAAACTTGATTTTCTCCCACTAAAATATCTCATAAAAGTGTATTGCGTCTTAGTTCAGTCTTCAAAATGGTTTTAAAAATTAGATGATGGTGTACTGATCCGCTGTCATATTTGCTGTCCAATCCATTAATACTCAGTAGCACCAGTCCAATAAGTCCAGATTAAATGCAAAAAGAATATGGAGCAACTGTGCCAAATACTATACAAAACTGAGGCGGTTTTGATACGTTTAAATTTTTCAATAAATGCATTGTTGCAAATCACTGTAAATCACGACTAAATGTTCTTAACGCAAATTGAGTGACACCGTCAATATTTAAGAGGCAATTGGAATTGACTCGTTGTTTACTATATATAATAAGTAAGAATTAATGATATTGTAACTACCCCTCACTTCAAAAATCTGAAGTTACTTGCTTATTGTAAGTGCCCAACTACTCAGACCCAGGATATTGATTCTCCTTTATATTTACTATTGAATGGTACAAGATGTAGTCAAATATATATACGGGAAGCTAGTATTGTGTGTTGCATACCCAGTGCCTGTTTGGAAAATACTTTTATCTAACACTTGAATATAATGATACTATAATTTCTTTGGTTTTAAAGGAATAATGTGGCTTATAAGTCACTAGTGAATTATAAGTCATAAGTCACCAATAAGTTATGACTTATAACCCACTAGTGACTTATAGAAATCATAAAAAAACAAATGTTTGGTTTATTTTTCTAGTTTTTATTAGAAAACCAATATGAAACAGTATGTATATATTATAAAATTAACATTAACATTTATGGTAAAGCCGTAATTTGACGCCAAAGGATTATTGGAATCATTTTGTGATTTGTGGTTTTATAGAACAGGTTGTCCATTAGCTTGTGCTTGCTTCAGGAGCCTGCATCCCTTGTATCTTTTTAGTAATATCAATTTTGGTGGAAATTGACTCTTCTATATAACCTTCTGATACGGTAGATGACTTCCATCCACCGTGGCGTTTGAGTGTTGCAATATTCCCTCCAGCATTAGCCAAGAGAGTTGCAAATGCGTGACGCAAGCCATGCCCTGTATATAACCCAAAAATCGCGCAACAACATTAGGAATTTTTGATAGCTTATTAATAGCTTTGTCCTAGTAGAATCCAAAACAGTTTCAAACAGTCAGACGCATGCGCATATGGATATAATGCTTACATAAGGTTCAAAATTCATTGTTTTGAATCAAATGCGATTGCGTCGGACTGTTGGAAACTAATTCTAATGCACTTGGAACAAAGCTAATACCAACACATTGACGTGTGCATTTTCCCTTTTGAAAATTACAAAAGAACCTTTTATGCTGTACATTTTGAGGCTTTAGCTTAGAATATTTTTTAATTGATTCAACTGGATTAACACAAAATCTTCCATTTAACACAGCGAAGCTCCTTGGTTTGTTCGTTTTACTAGGTATTTGTGCTTTATATTGTCTATGCTTAGATGGGTTAATTCCTCGCAACGGCAAGCGTCAAAAACTCCTAATATCAACGCTACATAAAATCAATAAATTTAATAAATATAGTCAGTTAAACAATTCAGTAGATCCAGAACCTACCTTATTCATAAGATGATCTTCGTCTAGGGCTTCACGCAAAAATTGTTCGATTTGTTCTCTTTCTAAGACCTTGGATTTTTTTGGTTGAAAATGACTTTATATATGCCACTAGTCTTCCGAATTTAGAAATTTCAATGTTCTTGTAAACTCTCAAAGTTGACTTCAACATGGAATATTTAGTCCACAATGGGGATGGAGGTAATTTGTCACTTAAATTGAAAAAATAAGCCAAGAGACATCTTCATTTACGTCTTTCACCCCTTCTTTGATTTTCCAATCTTGAAATTCCTTCAGTTCTTTATTGTATATAGATTTTGATTTCTCCGGAATGATGCCTGCAATAGCCGCATTAGCTTTTTCTATAATTTCAGATGGAATTTCCACATTTTCCATTTTTTGAGTCTTGGTTTTAGAATTTCAGCGTGATTTCAACTAAAAAAATATTGTTTGTTTACTGACAATCCTTGGTTACCGACACAATTTAGATTGACACTCATATCCTTTGTAATATTTCATTTTGTTAAATTACTTTTTCTGACGGTGACAACTTGAAATTTTAAGTTACTTTTATTTATTTTATTGGATAAAATTTTGTATGGCACTCGTGTGTTACGTCATATAAGTCACTTGGGAAATTTTCCCAGCCTGACATATATACCGTAATACACTAGAACATAAATAACTGTTACTTTCAAAATAATTTGAAAAATATACTAGCTGTCGAAAAAAAAATTGTGAACATATCTAAAAACAAGAGGCCCAATCACAGCCCAGAAGCTTCTAATGGAAGAAGAACGTTCTTTTATCATTTGCTTCAAATATATCTCATGGTTCCACATATAGGTACTTATTTAGATGGTGTAACATGCAATAATCTTTTTTTTTTTTTCAAATTCTAAGTATGAAGTGGATCTTATTCTAAATTATTTAAAACTTTAAAAAAACAAACCATAAATTAGAAGAAATCTAGACTTCCAATGCGATATAAAAATTTTTAGGAAATTCTAAAAGTGTATGCTAAGAAACCTGTATCATATCATCTTTGAAGAATCGATATTAAGATTCAATTTACACATTACAACCAACTAGAAATTTAAATTTTGAAGTTTCTCCTTTCTAATTCTAAAGTAGAATTCGATTTAGGGTTTCCTAAACTGGCTAGTAAAGTTCATCACATATCGGGTAGATGGCGCAGCATGTTTATTCAATAACTAATGAGTACAAGTGTACGTGACCAAAAAAATACAAAGATATAAAGATTAATATGTGATTATAATGGTTCCCTAAAAAAATTGTTTACTAGGGATAAACCACTCGTCAGTACGTCATGAAAGAGAAGCCCTATCAAATCACTTCTCGGTCTCATCTTATTAAGTAGGTAAGCAAGTACTAGGTAACTATGGCAACAAAATTTGGACTCTTGTTAATGGGGAAGCTACCGAAACAGCAGATTCGGAATTATAGCAGCGACACAAACAAACTTGTATTTCGACAGGTAACTGACAGATACACTCATGTCAAACATTAATTTCCAATATGTGCTTTATTTGTTTTCAGTTGTTCGATTCCGTAAGCAGCACCTACACTTATCTGTTGGCAGACCCGGGAACTAGAGAATGCATACTTATCGATCCAGTACTCGAGCATGCAAAGCGGGACTTTCAACTCACAAAGGATTTAAATTTGAATTTGGTTTACGCAGGTAAGTGATATACGGCCGCTAGGGTTTAGGGTCACTTGTTTTTGTGTTTGTTTGAGGGTCGTATTATGTTGTTATGTAGGCGGTTTAAATTTATTTATATCTGGGATATGGGAATAATTAACCTATACGTAATACATATATCTACCTACCTTTTTGACAAACAAGTCTGTATGTAAATCATGTGTACCTATTTTACATATTTTTATGGAAAATATATGAACTCATAAATTTGTATAGGGTGAATAAATTTGTTAATGTTAACTAAAATTGACTTGACATTCCTTCTTGCAGTATTCTCATATGGGTACCTACAAATATTATGATTTTTGTATACAGGGTGTCCGGAAAATGTTAAACAATCTCTGGGATTTGGGTAGGTTTTGCAAAAATAACGTTAAGTTTATATTTTCTTTTTATTCGAGCTCACCCTGTAAATTTTTTCGAAGACTGTCCTCAAAAGTCGACATTTTCGTTAAATTTTCAGTTGAGAAAGTGAGTATTTTTTCTCACTTAGCAAAATACTCTTAGTCCAAAGTCTATCTATTTTCGTCTTCTGAACTTTTTTTGACTTTTACTAGTTTTATTTTTTTATGTTCTAGAACTAGAAGTCTTTTTCGTTCTAGAACATAAAACAAATTTCAAACTAATTTGTCATTTTTTGGAAACTTATTTATGATTTTATTAATTAAACAATATACCTACATTTTAAGTAATACAACATTTCAATACAAAACAGTGACTATTAAAAATAGGACGATTACAATTTATTTTGCACTACCTACATGTAAATTGAAATTGAATTAAATTTATGTGAGACCCAGTGCTGTCAGTTATCGTAGCTTTTAGTTCTGGGTGTTCAATGAGGCTGATGCTGTAATTGTTTAAGTTTACTGTGCACGTTGTATTATTATTTGCGATTGAAATTTTATTTTGTATACAGTGCTTTCGGAAAGTAACGAATAAATTCATTATTTTTTAAATTGAGAAGTTTTCGAAAAAATTCCCTGGCACGTCGATTTTTTAAAAAAAAGGCACTTTTTGACATACGACCCATATTTGTGACGTCATCGTTGTTTGAGATATGACGTCATCGACAATTTTTTTAAATAGCAACCCCCAATTTTGACCATGCCATTTGAAAGAGCGTGTCATTCTACATACGCATCATGAAAAATTATGGTGTTACATAACAAAAATTTCAAGAATATAATGTTTGAAGATTTTAAAATTTAATTTTCACAATACTGAAAATGATAATGATTATGTAAAAATCGACTAAATTAAATGTTCAAATTGTGCACCGTTGGCTGCCTGACAGTAGCCAAGACGATTAATAAATTCTTTTTGGACATTATCAATAACTTCAGGAGGTATACGATGTATCTCGTGAGGAATTCTTGCTTTTAAATCTTCTAAATTAACCGGTCTAGTAACGTATACTTTGCTTTTTAAGTATCCCCACAAGAAATAATCTAGGGGTGTCAAATCAGGCGATCTGGCTGGCCACTCAATCGGCCCCCTTCTCCCTATCCAACGATTCGGGGACAGCTCATCTAAATAAGCACGGACAGGTGTTGCATAATGGGGAGGTGCACCATCTTATTGAAAGAAAATGTCATTTCTTGGAAGATCATGTCCCTCTATATCTGGATATAAAGTTATTAGTCCGGAATGAGGTCGTCTCGAAGAAAATCCAAATATCTTGCACCAGTTAGGTTGACGTCAAAGAAATAGGGACCCAGAATTCTTCCGTCGACTATGCCGCATCACACATTTACTTTCTGGGGACTTTGAGTGTGATACTCCATCATCCATCGGGGATTCTCGGTAGCCCAATAATGGCAGTTTTGCCTATTGGCCGTTCCAAACAAACGTAGCCTCATCAGAAAAAATTACGTTTTTTACGAAATTATTATCATAATTGCATAGCTCTTGCATTTGCTCGCAGAATTGATTTCGCCGATCAAAGTCGTCTTCAGATAGCTCATGAACAAGGCATACTTTATAAGGATGATACTTTGCTTTTTTCATAATTTTGTGCCAATTGGTTAAGTGTTGAGTGACGATTTATTTTATTGCCAACAAAACATTAAGCTCATCATCTACTGATTTTGACGGTCGACCAGATTTAGGAAGATCACGAATATGTCCAAAGTTACGGTATTTCGACTCAATATTGCTTACCATGCTTTGGCTAATGGGATGTCGATCAGGATGAGTTTCATTGAACAATTCAACTACTTCTTTTTGGGTGCGCATCCTGTCTCCAAATCCGATCATGCAAAGAATTTAAATTCGTTCTCGTTCAGTTAATTTAACCATTATTTTTATAAAATGACAAAGTTACTACTCAATAAACACTTCAAACGCACTGCTTTTGCCAAACAAAAGATAAGAACTAAAGAAATAACTCAAAAAACTATTTAATAAAGTACGATTTCAAGTTTTTATCTGACAGCAATAAAAAACATTCTCGGTCGCTAAGGCTACCGTCAGGCAACCATGATTTTTCATGATGCGTATGTAGAATGACACGCTCTTTCAAATGGCATGGTCAAAATTGGGGGCTGCTATTTAAAAAAATTGTCGATGACGTCATATCTCGAACAACGATGACGTCACAAATATGGATCGTATGTCAAAAAGTGCCTTTTTTAAAAACAAAATCGACGTGCCAGGGGATTTTTTCGAAAACTTCTCAATTTAAAAAATAATTATTTTATTCGTTACTTTTCGAAAACACTGTAGAATCCTCTATATATGTCTCCGCTACCTTACTAGTACGCTACCTCCCATGTCGTTTAATGGTGGTAATATCAGCCCCTTCGTCAGCTAACAGAGTGGCTGAAGAACGTCTAAAGCAGTATCCTGTATAAGTTTCAGGCAATGAATGAGGCAAATTGAGATAAGTTGCTATTTCTTTTGGCACATTCCGTATTCTGTTGACGCCAACCACTTGGTTAACACATGTTTCCCTGACATACTTCAGAAAAAATTTTCGAATTTTAATTGTTACACAGCCACACAAAAAAAATTTCAAGATCCAGAGGGTAGACCCACCTACCCCTCCGTTTCTGAGGTCGCTGAAACCTAATATGACCATTAAAAAAAATAAATTCCATTTTCCCGTTACCGTAATGTCAGTTATCATACAAAGTCGAGTGGGGTGTGTATTACTGTGTTTTCTGGGCCACTAAGAACGAAGAAGACTACCAAAATGAATTAGACCCCCTCGTTACCACCTAGCGTCTCTTTACCACCCCCGTACACCCCTTTCTGGGAGTTGAAATGTCAATTCTCATATAAAGTCGAGTAGGGTGGGTATTCTTTTGTTTTCTGGGCCACTAAGAACAAAGAAGTCTACCAAAAATGAATAAGACCCCCTCGTTACCCCTTAGCGTCACTTTACCACCCCCATATACCCCTTTATGGGGGTTGAAGTGTCAATTTTCATACAAAGTCGAGTGGGTTGTATATGCCTACGCATTCTAGGCTGCTGAAAACAAATGTGGGTGGCAAAGAGTGCTGAGGGTTGACGAGGGGGTTGGATTCATTTTCAGTAGTCTTGTAGTAGGAAATGACTAGTTAAATTTTTTTATATTCGGTTTTAGCGACCCCAAAAGCAGAGGGGAAGGGGGGTCTACCCTCTGGATCTTGACATTTTTTTGTGTGCCTGTGAAATGAATCCAACTCCCTCGTCAACCATCAGCACCCTTTGCCACCCACATTTGTTTTCAGCAGCCTACAAAACCTAGACATACACAACCCACTCGACTTTGTATGAAAATTAATTTCCTCATATCGTAAGCTCGTTCAGTTAAAATTACTGCAAGCTTTTCGATGCTTTCTTCTTCAACATATTATTTAAAGAGAAGTTTTGCTGCAGCATACTATGAGCACAATACAGTTGAAACTGTTTATTTATATGTATTTAATTTGATGATAAAAAATAACTTGAAGAGTGAGACATTTAAGGGGGCAAAATTTTGACGTTCAGAAGACATTTTTTGAGGATGGGGGAAATAATATAATCAAATGTGTTATCATCAGAGACAACACAACTTGGCCATTATTTTCAGAAAGACGCGAAAAGTACGAGTCGTATAAACATGTTGGTACCATCATAACTTTCCTACCAATCAAATTTTATTTTTTCTCCTCTTGCACCATATTTAGTTTTCACAAATATTTCATCTACACACAAAAATTTAAGAAATCATTTATATGACTTTTACTCTAAGGTTTCTTTACGGTCTTTTGTACCGGTATACCCGTGTACCATTATTTGTTTTACCAGTATCTACCTGCACTATCTTCATCTGCCTTGCACACATCAGCGCGACTGACCTCTCTTTCTAGGGCCGGTCCATAGTTTACTAGGTTTATGACGTTCAACAAATCTATAAAAATACCAATGAATTAATATGACACCTTCATTAATAAGAAGCCTTCATCTGATGTCTCTTGTAAGAATTTCTTAATATCCGTTTTTGGTAAATCTTTTGAATTTTTTCAAATACGATACTAATTTGGAATATTTCTCTATATCTGTATTTTGTTTGACGTTTAGTGTTTTCTACAGCATTGATTATATGTATAGACCATAATGTTGTCGGCTAAACTCTCAATTTTATATTTAAAATATACCAATATCACACTTTCAGACACATTTTTTAATTTCTGAGAATCATATTACTTCTAAAAGTTATACTCATCGATTTGTCGGCAATAAGTCCAGAAATTGCAATTTTCGCTGCTTCAGACGCTTCACATGGTAGATCTTCATCACTTTCTAACATGTCTCACGGTTTTATTCAATTCCAGTGATAAAATTATTGAATAAACGCCAGTAATTCAAAATTTTAAAAAATTTGTTTTTTTAAATAGAATTGTTGATTGTTTACTAAAGCTTCTTTGTTATTTGATATCAAAACATGTGCAGTAAATTGTAGATAACATTCATGTCAAATAATTTTAAATGTCATATTTTTCACTTGGGATACAGTTTTCGAAAAAAATTTGTTTGATACCTACTCGATTGCGAGATTATTTTTCATTCGCGAATGATTTTTGAGGAAAATTTCATTCTCGAATGCAAAAATAGTCTTTTGCAATCTAGCTCTAGCACTATTTCGTAGTGGCTTTTTTGGGTTCGTTTTTAAAAGCTATTTTTACTAATGTGTTAAATTTACTGAAAACTACTTTGAGGGCCCAGGAGTAGACTTGGCTTTTAATTTTTATCGACATTTTTTAAAACTTTCGAAGTTTTTAAGTGAAAAATATAGTTTGTTATCGATATAACGAACTATTTTCCAGATAAAGTCGTTTAACCATATAAATACCATTTCGACAAATATATTATTTTAATAACACTAAATATATGAGGTCAAAATGAAGTACGTAATATCAAATTTATTTTGCCAGATATAACGCCGAAAACGGTATCTTTATCGTTAAACACGTTTAACTACAAAAGTGTTCTTGTATCGATAACAAGCAAGTAAATATTTTTCACTTGAAAATGTACGACAGAAAAATTGTCAATAAAAATTTAAAAAGTAGATTTATAAATTTTGTTGGGAGCTTCGTCCCTGTGCACCCGAAAATAGTTATCGGTAAATTGAATAAGTACTTGCTAGAGGAAATAGCTTCCAGTAATAGAACTTACTCAAAAATTACCCAAATGCAATAGAAACAAAAAATTTATAACGAAAATTCAATTTTCAATTCTAACTTTAAGAGTTAGTAACTGTATAGGATGATTATAAACTTGCAACATTATATCTGCAACACCCTGTACACAGTATTAAAAAGATAATTTTTGAATGTCATGTTTAAAAATAAGCCAAGAGCTTTCCAGCAAATGCAACCACTTAATAATAATAATAAAAATAAATAAATAGAAAATTACCCAGTTATTACAAATTATCCAAGAACCTATTTCATTTTCAGTTAATACTCACATGCACGCAGACCATATTACTGGAACGGGAAGCCTCAAACTTCTTTCAGGATGTAAAAGCATCATATCGAGCAGAAGCGGTGCCCAGGCAGACATTTTCGTCGATGAAGGTGACTACATAACTTTCGGAGGACATCAACTAAAAGTGCTGAGTACTCCCGGGCACACCAGTGGCTGTTGTTCTTTCTACATTGCCGAACAGGTGAATATTATGAAATTATAAGCTTACAAATATTTTTTTACGCATTGTTTGAAATAATATTAGTTATTTACTGAACTGGACGTAAAAATATTTTATCGACCAGTGAAAAGTTTTAAGGATTAAGTTTAATATATTTTATTGACTTGTATAACGTTCTATTTTTTCTAAAGTTAATTCAAAAAAGCATTAAAAAAGCATTAAAAAATCTATTCTACTAATTAAGCCATGTACAAATTCGTGGTATAGTCGGACTCACACTCATATACACACGCATATTATATTAATACAAGTCAAAAACTAAAAAACTAAAACTAAAAAAAACAGCAGCATTTGTGGAGTTATCATTTTCCATGACCAATTCTCGAATGCGTTTCCCAGTCAGAGGTGCTTTACGGAGTGTTAAGGCACCAGTACATTATTTAATACCATAGCTGCTAAATAGGTAAATGAACATCTAAAATACTCAGTTCGATGACGCATTATTTGCAAATCATGTAAATTACGAGCTGATGTACATGATCATGTACATCATGTCGCCAAACCAACTTCTCATAAAGATAGTCAGGAGTTGTATTACACAGTATATTATTTACAAAAACACAAAAATGAACATAACGCCTTTCACCGAGTCTTAATTTACCAAACTGTCTAATAAAAGGAGTAAAATGGTGAAGAAAGGGTATATATGTGACAAAACGCATGCACCAATTTTGAATTTTTTGGAGTTTAAATTTATCAGCATTTGTAAATAAAGGACAATAAACATAATCACAGAAATTTAGATGAGCCAGAGCTCAAATAACGTTTTAAAGGCGCTATTTGCTTAAAGGAGATGAACGTCTTCTTACATAATTCACTAACATGTGAGAATTTCAGGTCATTTTCAAATACAAGACCCAGATTCTTTACTGAACAGTTTTCCAAAGGACAATTGTCAATATAAACAGCAAAATCCCCCAACTGTCTAGTTTTTTTATAAGTACCGATAACCAGGTTTTACATTTATTTGGGTTAAGCATTAGAGCATTTTTATCGCATAACTCCTTAATCCGTAAGATCAACAGCAGTTTGTAAAAATATTTTATCGACCAGTGAAAAGTTTTAAGGATTAAGTGTAATATATTTGTTGACGTGTATAACGCTTTATTTTTTTTCTAAAGAAAATTAAAAAACATTAAAAAAATCTATTCTACTAATTAAGCCATGTTTTAAAGTCTCAGTTTCGTCAAGGTTACTAGAGAGAATGGATGGCACCGGAATAAATAACTATTGTTTCATTCTGCTCTGTCAGTACTGCTTTGTGCCGCCTTGTTTGTTTTGCACAAAATAAAAGTAAAAATGTGCGAAAAATAGGTAGGCTGAAGAAGAAAAACTTCCTTCATATGTGGAAAAACTGCATTAGAGGCCGTGGGGAAACTATTATTCTAAAAATCTCGAAAGAAAATATACGTGCTTTCAGAAGTGGAAAAGCACAAATAATATCAGTGGTGTAAGTTAAAAGATTCTTCTAGCTTATTTCTTGGAGAAATCAAAGAAAGCAAGTCATGTTTTCAGATAAAGTAAAATTATTACATTTCCAAAGACATTAATAGATGTTTACAAACCAAAAAAATCGAACGGGATAATGTCAAGAGTCTTTCATGATATTTTTTTCAGACGACGACTTTTTTGAAGGTGAAATTTTTATAATTTGTTCGTCAATGTTAATAATTTATGCTCTACAAATTATTGCAATAATGTTTGAGACGTGTCGGCCTAGTGAATTACCCAAATTAGAAACTTCAAATGTTGATGATCGAAAATAATCGCTTTACTAGTTGACTCTAAAACTAACAATGAGCAAGATCGGTCGTTTTGCATTCCCGATAAAATAATACGTTGATTTGCGCACGACGAGCATGCCAGAAGTTCTTTAACAACAACAACTGTGCCGAATTCAGAAATGCAGTCACAGTATTGGGAAATTATGTTGCTCACTTCACAGCAGTCAAGTCTAAGGGGGATAGAAGTCATTGTCAGTGGCCGAAACTTACTAAAGACTCAGTAGCGAAAAAAGTTATAATGTTGAAGAAAATACTCTTTTAGTTCTACTGTTCCATTGTACATTTGTTATAACTGGTGTCGCAAAAGTAACGCTCGACTTATGCGCCATTTTCATTCCGAAGAGTTGACGGCATTGTGCAAGGTCACATGTTGTAATAAACATATTGTGGTTAGACAAATACGGAGAGTGTGTACCTGAGAGTGTGCGTAAATAACGTGGAAAAAGTTTAATGCGACATATGTTATCCGTAGTATTCTTACCTTCTGATCACAAATCCGGTGTCAGAATTGAGCTATGTATCACGTCACAGCAATTTCCTAACCTCAAAAAACAAGTCAAAAGTAGCAAAAATTTACGAAAAAGTGCTAGGAAAAATACAAAATTTTTTTTCTATATTCAAATGTTCACTTATATGGTTAAGAATTGGTGTGTCACGTGATGGTTCTTTTTCTAACCTCAAAAAAACGGGTCAATTAAGGTCAGATAACACAAATTTTCAAAAAATAACAGATTCTCGGTAAATTTGGTATACGGGGGTTTTCGAGATCGCTCATCACGGATCCGAGGTCAATTTTGCAAAATTCAAGATGGCGGATCCAAGATGGCCGACTAAATTTGGTATACGGGGGTTTTCGGGGGCGCTGACCACGAATTCAGAATCCGATCAGAATTGCGAAATTCATTTTGCAATATTTTTGTTTACTTTATAACGTGAGTACCCAATCTTATTTTTTTTCGGCTATATCTTGATCTTTTTTTTGTAAAAGATCTATTCACGGGTTTTCTGCCTAATTTCAGGTAATACAGTACATAGGTAACTGATTAAATTTTTAAAAACTGTGCCCCTGCTGTTAAACTACTTCTTTATCTACTCTTGATTGATCTGATAGGTAATTTGAGTTATATAAAGCACAGTAGCATTTGCTATAAAAAACTGAGGATATTTCTGGAACTAGAAATGCGAAATGGTTGTTATTAAATAAGAACCTCCGTACCTTAAGTATTTACATTTCTATAAAGTTTTCCTTTGTAGACTTGTTAATTTAGTTTCGCTACAGTTAGAGTTCGGAGAAACAAAGTAAGTAAACTTAACAGAAGACTCATGATAAATTTTCATCTCAAATACTTATCATAAAACGTATTTTTTATCATAATAAAAGTAGGTAGGTGTACATAACTCCTTTGTGATATTCATGAGTTTGTATTCCGTTATATTTCCCTGCAACGACACTAACTTTATTTGTGCATTTTGCTTGCTTCTTATTTATACCCTCTTTGAAATTTGTCCTTTGTAACAATTTGTACAGTTTGTTTTCATTTGTTTTCATAAGATTTTCGATTGTTACCTTGTCTCCTGTATTTTGAACTTCTTTATAAGAGTCTATTCAAGTTGGTGTTACATCTGTCATTTTGGTTTTATCGTTTTTCAGTTTTTTATTCTAGTCTCGTAGTCAATAAGTAAAAACACATTATCGTAGATATGACTTGCTCTGAACACCAGCTTTTTCAATTCCCTACTTGAAAACATTTTGATTCCTGACGATCTATTAATTTCAATTATTTCAGTATGTTGATGAATTTTATTATTTATTATAGTGTTCTTGTAAATACCGCTTTGTTATTTCATTTGGGGGTGTTCATTTTCATATCAGGTGATGATACTACCCAAATAGTAAAGTTTTATTTTTATACCAACTAATGTACATAAAGTTTAGAAAATTGGAAAGCATATTTGAGTGTAGATAAATAGAGGTGCTAAAACTCGATTTATAAACATATATTTTGCAAATAGATTACATTTTTTAATATCTACTGATTGGTAATTTTAAGTACCGTTCCGCAGCCTTTGATTATTAAAAATACTTATTAATGCATTCTTCCACCATGGAAAACTTTTGTACCTCTTGAACTATTTTCCTACTAAGGTACATACAGTTCTCTTGTTAGAGTTAAAAAACGTGGCAATATTATCAGCATCGTTATCAACGGAATTATTCAGTCAGTATGATTTAAGTTTACACTTATTAAAATGAAAGATAGCTGTAGTGATTGAATTCGGAATGCAAAACTACATACCAATCTGAAATTGAAAAATTAGAGAGAAACATGTGCGAAAGAACTCTATGAAGGAAGCTCAAGGGATACAACAGTTTTAGTTGAAAATATCTGTTCCTATCTGTAAAAGAATCTTATAGTTATTACGCCACTTGTAAAATCAAAATTTTACTCATGTTTTAAGTAGGTATAAGATATCTGTGATGAAACTACATAGTTTGAAGTTTGTACCTTCAACTTCTTTTGAGCAACTAATCAAAAACTCAGTTTCGTTTGAAGAAAAAAGATCTGTTTTTCATTCTCTTTCTCTCTGTAAATTGATGGATGGCGTAAGTAACCTGCCAAGTTACAAAGAGAAATATGTAATTGTTTAATAGAGTAAAAGGAATGACATTCTAAAGAGAAAAAACGATGTTAGAAAGAGATAGAAGCCGTTAAATAGAGAAAGAACACAATTTTACAGAAAGAACGATTATGGGGGATGTTAGAAAGAAATAGCACTAAAAAAATATTAAAGGTGTTGCAAAGAAACAGATATATCATGCTATCCGCTTTCGATACTACACGAAAAAACACCGACCAGCTAGTAGGTTATAAAATTAATGAAAACTTTTTTTGAGTGTTCCGTACTATTTTGGAAAAAAAATTAACAGAAATTCTACAAAATTGTCAAGTTGCAAGATAGTGTTTGCGGAACATCTCACGGCACATTTACTGTATCCAAGAAAATTCGACATGGAGCTGCTAGTAGTTGTAAGGGTATACAATTCCCATTTGGGCATTCTTACTCTTTAACTGATTCCGGAGAAAATAAATTACATGTACGTCGAGGAAACTTTAACACGAAAGAAACTTGTGTGATATATTGTGCGAGTTTACTTTAGAGTGCAGGAAAATTGCTTTTTTTCTATACGAGGAACCTCGAAGAGAAATGATTTTAAGTAAAGT
Organism: Anoplophora glabripennis; assembly: GCF_000390285.2. NCBI lineage: Eukaryota > Metazoa > Arthropoda > Insecta > Coleoptera > Cerambycidae > Anoplophora > Anoplophora glabripennis. Next base: position 518,787 of record NW_019416363.1, on the reverse strand, counting down.
TGTTAATTGAATTTTAAGTTTGAAACATTGCAGTTTAGGAAAAATGCTTAAGTGACCTGCTCGAAAATTTTCCAAGTGACCTACCCTTGTAAAAATCCCATAGTCTATATTGTATGTCGACATATTTCTTGCAGATTAAAAGCAATAGGATAGTCTATATAATTTTAAGATGAACTTTTGTGCAGAAAATACGGTCGGAAATGCTTCTTTGTGGAAACTATTATGCAGTGTAGGTACTGTCTGTTATCAAACATTTTATTTTTAAAATGTATCGCAAACTAGTTTTAAGTATACCTATATTTTTTGAAATATAAATATAGGGTGTCACAAAAGTAACGGACGATTTGAATTGTGTGACATTTTCATTCTGAAGAGTTGGCAGTATTGTGCAGGGTCACATGTTGTAGTAAACAGGTTGCGGTTAGGTAAAATGAAGCCCTGTACGATGGAGAGTGTGTAGCTGAGACTGTCCGCAAATTACGTGGAATTTTCGGCAGAATGAACACCTCGAATGAAATAACTATGAAAAGGTTAGTTGCCCAATTTGAACAAACAGGTTCGGTTGCAGACAATAAAAAAAACAGGCATGTACTGGCCGTTCAGTCGAAAATATTGCTCCGATGAGTGATGGTGTGGCGCAAATTCCCGTGACCTTAGTACGCCGTCAATCACTGCAAATTAAACATTCCAAAAAGCACAATGCAGCGGATTTTAAGAAAATATTTGCATCTGTATCTATTCAAAATTTAGCTAACTCAGGGATTGAAACCAGACGACCATTTAATGCACCGGAGATTCGTTGATCGGATGTTGAAGAATCAACAAATGGACAATGGACGATGATTTTGCTAAGAAAATCATGTTTGGCGACGAGGCGCATTTTCATCTTAGCAACACTATCGAATCCTCGGGTCATTCAAGAACGACCCTGGTTGATCGGTTCCTTTTTAAAAATGTGGCTGGAAATGCAGTGACTGTCAATGGAGAACGATATTGACCTTTTTGTAGCTTCATTTGGATGACATGGCTTTGGATGATACACTGTAAAAAAATCGGTGTGAGTGAAAGCAATAAAGGTACAGAGTTAATCCATTGAGTGAAATTATTGAGGACATTTTCACTCAATATTGAGCATTTTGATCGTTTTACTCATTTGTGATTATATTTAAACTAAAACTGAGTACTTTCACTCAAATATAGTGAAATGAACACACTGTATCTCAAGACACAACACCGAGAAATAGCATAGAAAAATTTCATGAAATTATAATGTAGAATAAAATAAAGACAAAGTACTTTTAAAGTAAAATAAAAAGCTCATTTCATAGTTATTTCATATAAACCTAAAACATTATCAGTCAGAATTTTAAATAATACGTTTTAATGATAGGCATGTCAAGAAAATAAATTTTGGGTACGAAGCAGAAGCAATAAAGAAAGTAAAAGAAAATGCCACAAGAAGGGCCAATTTAGAGATTTTATGAGTAAATTAATGTTAAATAATCTAGTACAAAAGAAAGTTCAAATATTATAACATCAGAAACACATAGGCTAGAAGTTTCTTATAAAAAAATTTGTCATGCAAAATATCATATAAAAATTTCTTGTAAATTAGTATTAAGACGTATAAAAGCTACTACGCAGTTATAAAATATAAATTACGCCGTAAGTTAATTAAAATCAAATTAATCGCAACATGCTGGAGAAATTGCGCAGTTAGAAAACGATAACAGGGATACGAGCAACCAATGGCAAAAGAACAAATCAGTGAATTTACCTGGTACCGGGAAAACAAAAAAACATCGAGAGAAGTCAACAAGCTGAGAGAGAAGCAGAAGGAGATTCTAGAGACTGGTGAGAGGTGCATGTTGTCCTGTGGCTCCCCAAACAACATCAAAAACACCAGGAAGCACTCTACACAGACCTAACAGCCAGCCTCAACGCACAAGAATAGCAGAAAACGACAACAATAAAGTGAGGTTATAGAGACGACCGCAAATTGCCAGCCAGAACGAAACCAAGTAAGTCCAGTTGCATAAAAGTTTTCGCCATGCCATAAAGTGTTGCAAATTCGAACTATAAAAGCTATTGGTGAAATACAAAACCCGTTACAAACTATAAACAATGTCAGTGATTAAAGTTTAAATTGACATTTTTAAACATTCTATAATTTAAGTATTAATTTAATTTCAAATGTTCGTAGTATAAGTTAATTTGTTTGAAAAACGTTTAAAATAATGATAATTGGTTAACCAAACATTTTCTCAATTATGATAGGTAGAATAAGGCATTTCTCAGACAATTATTCATGTAAAAGTATATAAAAAAATATTCTAGTTTCTGTGTTCATAAAAATATTGTTCGAAATTGAAAGATAAATAAGTAATAAATGTCATCTTGTGTAAATATTTCCAATTTTGCTTTTATTCAATGTTTCTTACCCAAAATTAAATAGTAAAGGTTAATTAAAAGAGCATAGAACCGCCCCTATGAGGTAAGGACTCATGCTATTGATAAAATAAAGTGTTTTTTCTTGAGGGACAGTGTAGAAAATGAACATTCCTATCTACACTAATAAAATCCTGTCTACACTGTGAACATTATTTATACAAAGTAAAGCTGCCGGAGGCGATGTTAGCAATGATAAGGTAAGAAAGTCTAGTTCGTCTATGTTTGTCATTATTATTATTAAAATTTCTTATCAGAACCTACACTCAATGGAAAATTAGATATAAATACACCCAAATGACATTTTACATAAAAAAGGCGCCCAAACGGATAATTAATTCTTATACACACAAAATTTACACACCAGAAACAAAATTAATCACCAAATTAAATAATAATTATAATATAATAAAAATAAATAAATAAATATGAAAATAATAAAACTAGCCACTACCAATCACCAAATTACATAATAATAGATACTACTTAAATAAATTCTTCAGTAAACTCGTATTTGGTACACTTGAATCTAAATCGAAGTAAATGTCCTCTCTCGTCCTTTTTCATATCTAGATGCATTGTGTTTGTTTGTTCCCATCGTCCCATTATATAGTGTATCTCGTGGTATGGTGTATGGTGTGGTTTGGAATTGGACAAGTATCGGTTTATCTGGTTATTCTAGTGAAAATTGTATTTAAATGCAGTCAAGGTTACCTTGCCAAAAAGATAATCAACGATTGTGAAATTGGCCGTAAGAAGTATTTATTTGTGTAAGCTGTACATCGTCTCATTTCGTCGTTTCCACTTATTCTGAATTTTATCGAATGCGATTTTCAAGTTAAATTTTTAAATACGTCTCTTTTATTCCATATAGCTGGTGAATTGTGGAGAGTTTCTGCTGACTGGAAACAATGAACGATCTGCTATGCACCTCTTACGATTTCCGCTCGTCTGAATTTGCTGGTTTACATAAGCTGTAGCAAAACGTTCTATTTATAGCTGTGATGCAACATTGACGTTCTGACGACACTCGCCATAAGTTGATAACATCAACTTCTTATTACTGTCAGAGACGAAGTTATTCATCCAAATATTATGGGACAGTTTCTGTAACGTTTGTTTTGTTTTGAATATGCGATCGACTTGTTTAAATTCTTTCATGTTTAGTCTTCAGACTTTTTTATTGTTGTTTTTGTATTATCAACTGTTTTCTAAATATTAGCAGTTGAAATCATATTTTCCTGAAATTTCCAATCCTTGCATACAAAAAAAAAAGATGGATCTAGAGGAGGTGGGCTTCTCCTTCCTTTCCATTAACTGAAGCTAATCCAATATAGAGGATGTATGTATGGTGCCATATTGGCGCAAGGAGAAGTGAAAAGTCGCTTTGAATTTTCGGAATATCAGTATATTCAACAAGATAAATTGCACCTACAGTGCTGTACAGGAAAATACATATAGGCGCATACGTATAATACTCTGTGCGCAAATTTTAAGCGAATGATGTCCACAGGCGGCAACTAATGGAGGTCTTTTGCGTTTTATTTTATTATCTCCCATTTTACTCATACTAACGTTGCTCGTAGGAGGCATCCAATCATTTTATTTTCGCCACATTCAAATAAATCACCCTATATAGCGCTTATTTAGAATCAGTGCCCTGGAAATTTCAAAGGCGATATTGACCTGCGATATGAACATCCCTTCCAGCCATTATGGCCCTTTAATATCGCGCCCATTTAGAACTCAATTAGAGAAGGCCTGGTAGATGTCTTGGAAACAAACTGCTACTCCCACTATCAAGATTGATGGTAACCCCCGCGGCAATGATAAACGCGGCCTCTAATTGTTTCGGTGTCCTTTTATAATGAAATCCTTTGCGGAGTTTAAAGGACTACGTGGTTGCCGGTCCGTGCCTCCCAAGTCAGTGTCGCCTTGGGGCAGTTTATTGAGAAAGGCTTAGACCCAAGATTTGCAGATAAACTGTTATTAGTTCTGGAAGTGTTATGAATTTATATTGTTTGTAGATCATTGTACAAACCAAAAATCTTACTTTAGAGATAACGATTGGAAATGGTTGATATTAAAAGTATAGTAATAGTTGGTCGAGAAGTGTTTTTAAAAAATGGAACTGGAAAGAATATACAATATCCCTAAATTGAGAAATATTTTTTACAGTGGATAGAACTATTCAAAACAAAAAAAAATCTTCAAATTTTATTTTTTAAATAACTCCATAATAAGGCAGCTACAACCTTCACAGTTGCAAAGAAATTCAAGCAAGGTCTTGCAAAAAATTTAAGCACTTAAGTCGATGGCCCGTATATTTAAAACAAGCGGTAAAGAAACGTAATAATTCTCGCTTTCTTTGTAAATGATTTTATTTACCAACCTTTAAATACATTAAAACACAATTATTTACATTAAGGTGTATATATTTTTATCTGTTTTCACTATAGTAAATAGACTATTAATACAATTTTTTTGAGGAGGTAAGTGGATTTTACCGTATAAGTGGAAGTTACTATGAACTAAGTGAGGTAACTTACCTCCCTATGGAAAAAAAAACGATTTAGAGTTATAAATGCATATTTTATGAATAAATAAATAGAAATATTTGATGAACATTACATTTTATTAATTATTATGAATAAATATTTATAGTAATTTTACAGTACATTTAGTAACATTTATAGAATCTGGATTAATTATTCCCCTCGCGTTTACTAATTGTCACATTTTTCTCAAAATGATTTGACCGCTCCATTTCAGTCACCGGAGATTCAATATTATCTGATTGAACCATTAAAACAGCATGATACCACGTACTACTAGAACCTGGAGTTGAAGTGTCATTGTAGAGAACATAACTTTCTGCAATTGTGACTGATTTCCACCCACCATGTCTCTTGATTGCTAATACATCAACTCCTATATTAGCCAGTAACGTTTATTAATTTATTTATTTTTATTTAAGTTACACCACCTGACAGTTAAAACCAATTAATAGGTGGGAGAAATAGCTAGTAAAAATAGATGCATTACTTAACAAAATCAGATTACTAAAGTACAAGAGTAAAAAAAAACAGTTAACACAAATTATAAAAAAGTTATAAAAAATTATTAAAGATAACTACTACGTATGTAGGACTAAATAAAAAATACGGTCGACAAAGTTAAAATAAATGCTAACATAAATACCAACAAAACAATCACTTTAATATTCAACTAAAACTAGTTGCCGATGTTCTTAAGAATGAATGGCCTGTATATGTTTCAGGATGTTTTAGTTTAAAAAACTGTGCAATCTTATTGGGAATCATAGAAAGGGTATTCTTGCCCACCGGTTGGTTGTAACATCTACCTGCTAGATAGCGCATATAAAAGCGTCAAATTTTAGTTTTAATTTCCAATCTAATCTTGATATATTTCTTGAGAATTTCTAGGTGGGAAACAGAATCCAGACGAGAAGTAATTGTAAATGTACGTGACATACCATTTTTAGAATCTGGAATTGTAACTACAATAATGTCATCGAAATTTTTTAAATTGACATTGTCTAAAGTAAATTTGCATAACTCCTCAGAACGGTATGCTCCTGCAATGCCTAAGACAAATCATTGACTTGTCCTCTTGTAAAAGCGTTTGACTTTTTAGGTGTATCGCCGTCATTCTTACGTTTCGAAAATGCTCTCAGCAGAAAATAGTTGACTTTAAAGTTCTTGACTTCTCCATGAAATATGCTAGCAGTGACATTTCAGAAACACCAGTATTTTTGTTCTGGCAACATTCTTTGAAATTTCTATAATATGCTCGTCCGTAGCGCACTTTCGACTTCACGGGCAATAAAAATTCGCAGGTAACATTTGCCGCACTTTCTATTTGAAAATCACTCATTTAGAAATAATAATTCAAAACCAACGAAATTGTAACTTTTATGTAGCTTTGTTTATAAACACTTTAGAAACGACAAAATCCAAACAATCAAGGCGACTTTGCAAGATTTCGAATAATGAATTGATTGATTAAGAAATGTGAAAAAATAAAACCTAATATCAATTTCATGAACCATAAAGAACTGTGGGAGCAGATAAAATGTTATACACCACGCAGCAGTTAAGTATAATTTACCACTCTTGGACTCTATTGCCAGCCCTCGCTCCGCTCGGGCGCAAAATTGTCCTCGATTGGTAAATAATACTTACCTCTTTAATGGTGTAAATATACTATATTATTATCGTGCGTCAAAACAAAATGATCACACCGGGCGCCTCCGACACTTTGCTCTACGCATCCGACTTTCACCTCCCAGATGAAATAACTTAAACTGTACATTTGTATCAGTTCTATCATGGATTTTAACTAGGATTTTTGGTTGAACAATTTCGCTGATAATGTCCCACATTTATGACAATAATGAATAAGTTGATATCACGGTAGCGTAGTCGGTCGAGAGTGCGGTGACAAGCAGTTCTCGGCCAGGCTTCCTATTCTGGTCCGGGTTCGATCCCTGGCGTCGGCACTGACAATGTTGATAGATAAAGGGTGTTATCCGCGTTTTTTTTTCAAGTGTAGCCCCCTTCCGCACTGCCTCTGGCTTTGGATTTGGGGGTTGTCTCATTTCTGTGGTGTGTTTTATGTTTTTTTTTTATATGTTATTAATTTGTAGACAGTCTCGTCAGAGTTATTATTATTACATTACATTATGGGTACACCCTTCATAGATATCATTTTTTCGGATTTTGCAAAGGAGCAGAGACGCTGTTGGAGGGCAAATAGAAAATGTGCAACGGGAGGAACAATTTTGAGTATTACTGACAAGGATCCAACAAACAAGTACTCGAAAAGCACGCCAAGATGAAGTGACCCAAAAAGAAGTTTTGACAACATTGTGGAAGTCTGAGTTGTACTCATTTCATGTACTTCAAGCCACAGTCACAAGACTACTCGAATAGAGTGGCTCTTACAGTAACATGGGGTAAACGAAAAGTTGACCAGAAATATTTTGGAATGGACGAGGCTGATGTGATGAATATTTCTCAAAGTAGTCACCTTCTGACTGAACACACCGACTTCTACGGTGTTTCCACTTTTGGAAGCTTTCCCGGAAACATTCTTTCTTGAGAGTGTGGAGTACCTTCTCCGTATTTGCTTGGGTGTCTTCAATGAAATCAAATTGCTGTCCTTTAAGCGAAATTTTCAATTTAGGAAACGAATAGAGGTCGGCAGGGGTTAGATAAGGAGAATAGGGGGGTTGCGGAAGCACAGAAATTTGAATTTTCGCCAAAAATTAATCGATTAAGAGCGCATAATAAGACGGTGCCTTATCGAAGTGAAGAATTCAATCCTTGTCTCGCTTTTTCTTCCGCAAACGTTCAATAATGGTTTTATAGTATTCCTGATTGTTTCATATTCAAGAAGGACAATAACCGTAGAATCGAAAAAAATCAGCTAAATTGTCTTCACATTCGACCGATTTTGATGCGCTTTTTTTTGATCACGACGGACCTGGTGGACTTTTCCACTGCGATGATTGTGCCATTATTTCTGGGTCATACCCATAAACCCATAATTCATGTAGGTACTCGAAAATAAAAAAAATAGACTACTTGGACACTTTTATCCAGATATTATTTTTACACTAAACTTATGTTCAAAAAAGAATACAATACAGTTATGTACATTATTTTCTGTATTTGTAAATGTGCCTTGTAATGTCAACCAAAATGTGCCACCTTGTACATATAGCGTATAAATGGTGCCGAATTAAAGAGAGTACAAAGGGATGTTTCTTCGGAGATTACAATATAGTTTTATGATAGTGATGCAAGTCCTACAAAGCTTATCATTTAACGATAAAATGGGATAGTATCATACTTTTAAGAATATTAATTGCAGAACTTCATGCAATATACATTAACTTTATAGTCAAAGAAATGAACTAGTTGATTTCTGAATTATAAGCACATGAATTATGTAATAGGTTAATGGTCACATTCAGCCTTTTTCAGACTTCTTTCTTGTGCGAAAGAGAATAAAAATAGAGGCTCCTCTAAAGGCAAATTAAACCCTAAAATAATATCTGAACTGATAGAGAAATAAAGAATAAAAAATATAAACCGAATTCTTTTGTAGGTTAAACTGAGATAACTCTAAACTCTAGGCAAAAAGAAACAAATAAAAAAGTCCAGAAATATAATTCCGATTAAAATATCCCTTTCTTTGTTTCAGGGAATGGCTTTTACTGGAGACGCCCTCCTCATCCGTGGCTGTGGCCGCACCGATTTTCAAGAAGGCAGTCCGGAATTACTCTACCATAGCATCCATACCAAGATTTTTACTCTTCCAGATGAGACACTGTTGTATCCAGCCCACGACTATAAGGGTCAGACTGTTACTTCTGTGGACGAGGAAAAGAGATTAAACCCTAGACTGACGAAAACCTTAGAAGAGTTTGTGCACATCATGAACAACCTCAACCTCAGTTACCCCGCACAAATAGGTGAGTTAATTAATTTTTCCGTTAGATTTCAAGGAGAAATAAATTGACATTTAGTGTTTTTCTTATTATTTTCTGTAACAAAATTTAAAATTTTGTTGAAAGCATACGAAATAACTAAATCTGAAGTTTTTAAGGTCTCACTAACATTATCACAAGTCCATCATTGGCTTCATAATGTCGAGTAGCTTGAAACTAAACACGAAAACAGATTTCCATGTTGAATTTTTTCTTGTTGTCAATCTTTATACCGTGCTTTGAAGATTTTATCGCTAAGGTACCTACGTGCCTAAAACCAATGGGAAAGGTGCATAACACCTCTCAACTTATAGGATCCATGATGTGCGCACCGATTTAGTCACTTGATTAACCAAAATGGCGGCTAAACCGGAAACTGGGGGCATCGGATTTTTACGATGATTTGAAAGGTTGTGTGGTCTGATTGATTTAATGGGTTAAGAGATGAATTTGTTTATTTTCATGTGGTCTTAGTTATACATGACTTTATCTTGTTTTGCATAATACCGCCAACTTATTTTTTTGCTTGAATTTAAATGCGTATTTCCATAAAAATCGACTTAAAAGTATGGTATGGTGGTAAAGTAAAAGTACTTTAACGCTAAGTGTCAAATGATTAAACAATGACACAAATAATAAATATTTCCATGTATTTTTTTCTCTGAATCCGAATCTGCCTTCAGGTTTAGCCCAACGGGTCTGAGTTTTCGGGAAAATTCAAAAAACCGGTCAAAATTCACAAAAAACGTCATTTACTATCGACGAAAGTTATAAAAAATCATATTATTCTACCAGCTCACTAGACGTCTGATTTTTCACTCGTTTTATTCCAATTTATCATCATAGAGTCCGACAAGCTGGTCCAATTTCATTCAAAAACAGAAAATAGATCAAAACGCCATTTTCATGGCATAATTCGTGTTGCAGAGTTCTAGATCCATCTGTTTATCCACCCACCCATTTATGCATTCATACATCTTTCTATCCAGTCGTTCATGAATGAATACGCATATTTATTCATCCACCTGTACCACCTATAAAACCCACTCATCCACCCATCTATCCATCTACTTTTTGTACTAAGAGATAAGTCTAGAAGATTGAGAATGCGAAAATTTCCGAATATTTCTGCGGTGAAATTGAAAGAAGGTGTATTCGATGGACCTCATATTCGGACATTGTTCAAGAATGCAACATTCATCACTACAATGAGTAGCATTGAGAAGAGTGCTTGGACTAGTTTCAAAGCTGTAGCGACAATTTCTTTAGGAAACAACAAAGGTCCTAAATACGAAGAAATTGTATCACAAATGATAAAAGACTTCCAAGATCTGGGATGTTTGATGAAGTACAAGTTGCACTTCCTTCATTCACATCTGGATTGGTTTCCTGAAAATCTTGGAGAATACAGCGAAGAACAAGGCGAACGATTTCATCAGGATATGAAGGTTATGGAATAGCGATATCAAGGAAGCTGGGATGAAAGCATGATGGCCGATTTTTGTTGGTTGTTAAAAAGAGAAACGAAAAATAGAGGGACTAAACGAAAGCGTAATCCTTTGCATAGATCCTTTGGAGAAAAGAGTACACGTTATAGCAACAGAAATAAGAATGATTTGTAGATATCGTTTTCTTTTGTTTAAAAAGTAGGATATTCTACAAGTTTTATTGCATTCTCAGTCTTTTAGGCTGTTATCTCTCAGTACAAAAAGTAGTTGAATAGATGGGTGGATGGTTGGGATTTATAGGTGGTACAGATGGATGAATAAATATGCGTATTCATGCATGAACGACTGGATAGAAAGATGTATGAATTCATAAATGGGTGGGTGAATAAAAAGATGGATCCAGAACTCTACAACACGAATTATGCCATGAAAATGGCGTTTTTAATCTATTTTCTGTTTTTGAATGAAATTGGACCAGCTTGTCCGACTCTATGATGATAAATTGGAATTAAACGAGTGAAAAATCATACATCTAGTGAGCTGCTAGAATAATTTGATTTTTTATATCTTTCGTCGATCGTAAATGACGTTTTTGTGAATTTTGACCTGTTTTTTGTATTTTCCCGAAAACTCAGACCCGTTGGGCCAAATCTGAAGGCAGATTCGGATTCAACGGGAAAAAATACATGGATATTTATGGGTCTGAATACCAGAGCCGTTCCTTTTTTCTTTGTGGGGCTGTGTAATAATTATTGTTACGGCAACCATAATTCTTATTTATCAGGTTACTGTGATGGAAATATGAAATTATATTGTATAAAATGCTTGTAACTTCTAAACAAAAACGAATGGGACCTATGTTCATATAAGAAAAAATAAATTAACCAGCTACTCTCTGTCAAAATTTGTCATAGAGCTTGTAGAACACTCTGTATAGGTTGACATATTTTATTTATGGCAAATTCTTAGATAAAATTATTTAAAAAAAAATTCTGTTAGAAGGAACTGTCGTATAGCACCAAAAAAGAAAAAGGAGCCATCCTTATCGAGACATCGATGTCACAGAATTAATTTCAACCGCAAATAAGCTATTGGATTTAGTGACTTCCGCATTTTATTTCTTTTAACCTTAGTAATCAACACCATGCGTTATTTATGATGTCTGTTTGGTCTAATTTCGTAAATCCAGCCACTGGTGAACGGCGATTTATGGTTCTTTTTATTCGATTATCTGGCGTCGGGGGTCCCAACCAGGACAACCCCCGACGCCAGTGGGCATCCCAGGCAGCTTGAAATGCTGCCAAAGCTCCATTTGGCCACGGCAACGACATCGTCGCGAGAGATAGAAGGCCAGATACTTCCCGAGAAATACTGCACAGAAACAAAAATGATATGTGCACGCTTTGTAGATGAAAAAGTGCGATCATGACCTATTTATTGTTGCTTCCACGCCCCAGACTGTCTGCTATGGAAGCGACGCAAGAAGGAGAGATATATAGAAGATTGCTTTGTATAAATGAAATATGTAAAATCTATGCAGACCTAGATATAATTCTAGGAACGTTTTCTCCGTTTAATGAATGTGTTGACCGATGGAACGCATAAATTTCTTTTTATTTGGCTGTTATGTAAAAAAAAATAAGAAAAACATATCAATAATACTAATCATTGAAATGTATATTGGTTTGTGTTTAGTGATATAAAGTGTAGAGCAAGCTCATGTAGAATAAGAGGTTATATTATAACATGCCTTAATTTCTACAATGTTTTGAATAATTTGTCTTAATTATATCTTGTGAGGTTAATTTGTCATAATTTTGAATGAATGAAGTAAAATAATTCAATGAACTTCGTTGATTTTGTGTGCAAATGGTATATTATACAGGCTGATTCAAAATTCACTACAAAGAAATTAGGAGCGTATTTTTGAGATTAAAATAAAACTTTTTATTTTCTATAAACGTGGGTCCACAATGCTTAGTTTTCGATATAAAGGGTTTTAAAGTTTTTTATTTTCTTCGATTTTTTAGGAATAATTTCCAAACAGATTTAAAATAAATAAAACTTGGCGCACGGGTTTTTTTAGGATGCTAAATTGAAGTATGTTTGCTTTTGATGCTGCTTGTAAAGGGCGCCACCTATGAGGGTACGCTTGAATTAAATTAGCTATAACTTTTTTTGCTACCTTGTACATTGACGTTTCGTATTAGTGCTTTTTCCCTATCTATACTTAGCCGAAATCTCTCAGAACAACCGTCTCCGAGATATTAGCTAATGAAGAGGTAAGTTATATGCAAATATTAAAATCTGTTTGGAAATTATTCCTAAAAAATCCGGGTTTTCTTCGTTTCTAATTATCCGATCGAATCGATCGACCTCTCGTTTTATTTGTATTTAGATTCTCTACAAATTGTCTGTCTGTAGCATTCTCTTAGTTTTATAAGGAAAAACTAAAAACAATGAGTTTTTTGCATAAAAATACAACACGTATCTACAGACTGTCTTTTATATGATGACACAGTCCGTTTGCTACTAGTATTTTTGTCACAAACAAAACCTCTATTGATTGGCATAAGCGGCGAATTTGATCTGTTAGAAATATGTAAGAATATTCCATAAAAAAAAACTTTTAGTTTTCTTAGAAAAATCAGGATTATTTAAGTCAAAACCGACATTTAATACTAGTTTGATACCACTAATGTTCGTATTTTAACACATAAATCTATCGGATAATTAAATAGGAAAATTAAATATTTTTGGATAAGATATAATAGGGTGCTACATTTTATGATTGGTCGCTGGTACTATTTCTTAGGTATTACGGTAATTAGACCTGTGTGATAATCTGCCACAACCGTTTGCAAAATATAATCTGTCGGCATTTAAATTTTCTTCGTAGATATGGTAAGAAATTTGGTTATCTTAATTAGACAAAAAACATTTACGCTAAATTTATTTTGAAAGTTTCTTTCCCGGATAACATGAGGATATTCAGATTACCACAAATGAGTATTATGTGTATTAAAAATACCTTCTCTCGTAAATTTTGACTCGTCTGTCCATATAATATGTTGCAAAAATTGTGGATCTTCTTGGTATCGCACTAACATCGTTTCACAAAATTGTACACGTTGCACGGCGTAGCTTAAATTTGTATGGACGCATATCATTAGTTCTTAGCATTTTGTGATTGGACGCTCGTCATACTCTGCGGCACGAGTTGATGATTCTGGATGAACATTAAAATAGGCTAGCACATTTATTACATTATCTTCATTTGAAGTTATTGGTTTTGGCAAAATTCTTTCTGCACAAATTCGACCATACTCTAGTTGATTTGCTAAAATTCTTCTTAACTTTTTTCTGTACATTGGTGGCAAATTTGGATATGTCACATTAGAAACTGTACATGTTCTGCTTATAATCCCATTGAACCGTCCGTGAATGAATAATAAATTTAAAATATCAACATTTGAATATATATTGTTTTCCATTTCTTATAAATACTAAATTAAACTCTCACTGCAAGAAACTAACAACAAATTGACAGTTTAGTTGATTGTTTTGACGTTTTGCTAAAATTTCCACAACTATCCTCGTAAGAAATTACATGATTTTAGGTGATTACACAAAAAATAGTAGACAACTTAAAAACTAGAAGAGATAGGTTTAGGGAACCCTAATACTGTTCTAAAGAGAATAAAATTGTGTATCGGAATATAGAAAAACATACAGGATGTTCCATTAAAAAAAACGACTTCTGATGATGGTTTGAAGTTAACTAAACTCAGCATTAAATTTCTAGCACCCTGTATGCAATTAAGCCACTTTGAAATGGGAAGCTTAGGGGTCTAGCTATCCCCCTATAAATATTGTTGCTTTATCTTTCTTACTATAAAATACACATGGTTTGAAACTAGTCACTGTTTCTCTCCATTTTTTTTTTGAAAAAAATTAATTAAATATCTCGAAAACGGTTAGTTTTAGGAATAGGGAAACTTCATAAAAGTCCACCTAAAATAACACGTATAATCCAAAATTGCAATAATATATAGGGTGTTCCATTTAAAATAAGCAAGTTGATGGCGACTTCCGGTATAACCGGAAGTGGTACGTGGACACCATTATTTTATATGAGAAAGGCATGCCCGAAAACCAAATTTTCAAAATTCAAATCGAAGTAGTCTCTGAAATAATTCTATTGGGCCGTCACCCTGGGACACCCTGTATATTCCACCAGACGCATTTCGTGGTGCCATGTGGAAGCACCATAAATTTAAAATATGCTTGTTATCTCGCGCTAGTCGTTTATGTGAAAAACAAACTAAGAGGGTGGCGTTTTTGTAACGAGAAGGACCTTATAGATGCTGATTGTTTCCAGATCTCTCAGGAAATGTGGAAGAGTTGATTTGAGGACAGGTTTCGGAAGATGCACAATTATAAAGTATTTTAAAAAATTATGAAAATAAAGATTGCAAAACATATCTAGTATCTGTTCAGTGAAGTTTGCTCATAGTAGCTAACTGTAGATTGTGAAACTTGAATAAAAACTAATGCTCAGCCATGCACAGATTCAGTTATTCAATACATATTCAGCCATATATCTGGTTCTGTTAAAATTATAACTATATTTTAAGAAAACAGAAAAACACTTTTGTTTCCAACAGATCAAATCTACTTATTGGGACTCGCAGACCTCTACCATAAATATATCCAATGCGACTAAACTCGTCACTCAAACGATAAGTTGGAACCAGCAGATTTGTCGTACTATTGGACTCTTTGCACAAGATCAAATCGGCCGATTTATCAGTATGTGTATTCTATTTTGTCACAATTCGTACAGAGGTTGTAGTTCTTATTCAAAAATACATATAGTTAGCTGCTAGGCAGGAATTGACTAGCACCGACTTAAATTTTATGTATTTCTTGAATGTGTGTGTTTCTCATCCAATCTTTAATTGATCGCAGAGCCTATAGGAATTGGTTTAGGAAAAAATATTACTTTTGTTCTGGGTTATCTGCTGGAAATTTGTCGTACCATGTCTATTACATCCTCTTCTAGTTATTAATAATAATATATTATTTCACATGTTTTGCGCAATTGAATAGAAGTATAATACATACGTCAAAATAAATTACAAAAGGGAAAATTATAAAATCTGAAAAATTATACAATCTAAAAGTCAGGCTTTGTGTATAATGAGGCCAGAAGCAGAAACTGGAACACTTGATTAAAACGAAACTCCATATTTCATAAACTTATTATCCGTTTTTCTTTTGTAATCCTACACGATGAGTTTCCCCCGAAAACAACGCCTGCCATATATTTCAATTCCCTTACCCACACCTGTATTTGTTGTAAATACGATACTTGTTCCCAAACACAATTAATGCGGAGTTATTTACAACTTTCGCCGCGTTTTCAGAGTTATATGGAAACTTTCTTATTGTTTACATAAAACATACGTATTAATTAACTCTATGTGGATTGTTTGCGATATTTACGTCAAGAGACTACAAGTTACACAATAATTATGACACAATTAATGCTTCAACAATTTCAGAACTTATTTTGAAAAGGTCTATCCTTAACCTCACATTTAACGCCTGTTATAATGTGTGTTTTGCTTGTGTTAAAATTCTCCATTGATTAATTATCAACCTGCAGCAAGTTGAACTTCGTACGATATTTATTGACATTGAATTCCAAGAAGACCCCTGCGCCACTTTCTTGGAATTAACCCCATTGGACGCCCGATGTAGAAAAACATTGGCGGCGTAGCGTTTACCGTAGCAGCTTGCAGTGCATATTGCAGTTACGAAGGCATGTTTTTTCGGTTCTTTTCTCGGAATTCTATCTCAACAATTATTATCATACTGACAGTATCTCTGGGTATTGTAAGTGTTAAGAATTTTAATAGCAAGAAATACTCTATAAAAAACAAAATAAATAAGTATACAGGGCGTTAAAGTTCTCGTAAATACAATTTTTGTTTACATCTTCCAAATAGGTTAAACAAATAAGGTCTGTTATATAGGGTGTCTCATAACTAGCTGCCAACCCTGAACAGGTCGATTCTATGATCAAAACTAAGTAAAATAGTTCATATGCGGAAATGCTTCCTAAGGGCACAGGGACCCATTGAAGAGGGAGGAATGGAAATCATTTTTTTGCAATATCTCTCAATCGCGTTGTGATAAATGAATGAAATTTGGTATACACAGCTAAATTTTGATGAGCAATTTGATGGACTAATCCATTTATTTCCACAAGGTCCATTGGGGTGGGTACGGGGGGGCCCTTGGTACTTTGCGTGTGTAACTTTTTCATCTTTGACTTTTTAACAAATTGGACAGCAAATTCCGTTTTCCCGAACTGTTTTACGTTAAAAAGGTACTCTTGTTTCAAATCGTTATCTTTAACGGTTTCTGAGAAAATCGCTCTTGAATTAATCCCACTTTGGTCAATTTCATAGTAATTTAAACAAAATTATCAAGGTATTCTTATGTCAAAGTATTGTCAACCCGATTGCCAATTTAATAGTTCTAAGCGAAAAAAATGGAAGAGTTTACGGGACAAGAGTTAGTTGATATGATATTTATTTATGGCTTTTGCGATGGTAATGCTGCAGCGGCAGAACGCGAGTACGGGAGAAGGTTTCCAAACCGAAGGCTGCCATCAAGGAGGACATTCCCTACGGTATTCCGCAACTTAGCTGCAACCGCCACTTTTCGAAAGGCACCGGGTCAAGGACGTCCCAGGATTAATAGGGAAGCGGAGGTCCTTGACGCTATTGAACAAGATCCTACGACTAGCATACGGAACATTTCAAGGCAAATAAATGTTCCTCGGCCAACGGTACTACATATCTTAAAGATTTCCTTAACAGAATTGATTAGATGTGCTACTAACATTTCAGGTTGGAAGAATATTAAAGCGACAAGGTCTACATGCCTATCACTATCGACGTGTACATGGCTTGATACCAGAAGATTTTGCGCCACGTATGCAATTTTGTCGCTGGATTTTGTCGCTGGACAACGAGCAAGCTTCCAAAATTTTGTGGTGTGACGAAGCTACTTTTACCCGAAATGGAAAATTAAATTTTCATAATTCTCATTATTGGGAAGAAGAGAACCCACATGTTGTTCGGAGAACAAACTTCCAGCAACGGTTTTCCATAAATTTATGGGCGGGAATAATTCACGACACTCTGATTGGACCTATTGAAATTCCACAACGTCTCAATTCAAATCTTTATTTAAACTTACTTCAAGAAAATCTTCCCCAAATTCTCGATGATCTGCCTCTAAATTTACGACGTAACATGTTTTTTCAACACGATGGAGCCCCGGCACATAGTGGTCGCAATGTTCTAAATTTCCTAAACGAAAATTTCGCTGGACGGTGGATAGGGAGGCACGGACCGGTAGCTTGGCCGCCGCGTTCTCCCGACCTAACCCCGCTGGACTTCTTTTTCTGGGGATATCTAAATCAAAAAGTTTACGCCACCGAAGTCGATACCCGTGAGGAATTGCTGCAGCGTATCAATGATGCAGCCAATGAAATTCGTCAAAACCGTTTTAGCATCTTAATAGCTTCGAGAAGTGTTACACGTAGGGCAAGACTTTGTATCAGAGAAGGTGGAGGGTTTTTTGAACAGTTTTTAAAATAGCTTGTTGTCTGTTATCAAAATTAAGTTTCCATCTTATGATCCCTTCGAAAAGTGACGGTTGCAGCTAAATTGCGGAATACAGTGAGGAATGTCCTCCTTGATGTCAGCCTTCTGTTTGGAAACCTTCTGCCGTACTCGCGTTCTGCCGCGCAGCATTACCATCGCAAAAGCCATAAACAAATCATCATATCATAATTGTTCTACATCAATAATGTGTATTACTGATTACGTATTAAATTATTATTATTATTTTTTGTTTAAATTACTATGAAATTGACCAAAGTGGGATTAATTCAAGAGCGATTTTCTCAGAAACCGTTAAAGATAACGATTTGAAACAAGAGTACCTTTTTAACGTAAAACAGTTCGGGAAAACGGAATTTGCTGTCCAATTTGTTAAAAAGTCAAAGATGAAAAAGTTACACACGCAAAGTACCAAGGGCCCCCCCGTACCCACCCCAATGGACCTTGTGGAAATAAATGGATTAGTCCATCAAATTGCTCATCAAAATTTAGCTGTGTATACCAAATTTCATTCATTTATCACAACGCGATTGAGAGATATTGCGCAAAAAAATTATTTCCATTCCTCCCTCTTCAATGACCCTGTGCCCTTAGGAAGCATTTCCGGACCCATGTTCATATGAACTTTTTTACTTAGTTTTGATCATAGGATCGGCCTGTTCAGGGTTGGCAGCTAATTATGAGACACCCTGTATTACACAATCAGTTGAACGTTTCTGTATATCTATACTTTTTAAGATGAGCCACTGAATGTCAGATGTGGTTTTTGGTTCATGGTTAATGCTCTGGGAATACCTAAATGAAACTTAAGAACAAATGTGGATTGGACATGGTGGATCGATTCAATGACCACCAGACATGAATAAACTGGACGTCTTTATCTATTAATAAAAGATCGCTGCAACATAATTCTAGTAATATTTTTTCTCGGAAACTGTGTCCTATCGAATAGGGATGCGTATCTTTTCTGTGAAATTCCATCAGCCCTTTCAAAAAATGCTCCTTTTTTGCGAAAACTTCAGTGGCGTAGAATATGACGAAGCCCTTAACTGAATTACCTCAAATATCGTCACATTCAAATTGTGCAGATGATATCCTACACAAAATTAATTAACTCGTTTGGAAAATGTAAACGGAAATAGATTTTTTTACGAAACATCCTGTATTTCAGAAAGGGAGCGTTTGGTTACATGAACTTTTCTCTAATTTTCTTTGCTTTTAAAAGCATTTACATTTTTTAGATACTATTTACTGGATTCATGACCTAACAAACTTCCACGTAAGACGATTGTTTTGTCTTCTGTTTAATGGTTATAAAAGTAATAGAGAAAATCATACTGTAAGAGTTATGTTAAAGAAAAATATTTTTGATATTCCTTTGTGTCCAATATTCGAAAATACAGGGTGTACTAGTGATATTGCGGCAAACTTTCATTTCGTCAGAATAAACAAAATATAAATAAATAAATAATATTTCTTAAAATATGGGAAGTGAAATATAGTTTTTTATCAATAATATATAAGCACAAATAAAAGTTGACAAACGATTAAATTATATATCTAGAAAATCTTTTTTGAATAAGTTATTACCAAACTTTCCCAAAATGTGAGTTTTTATATCCTTAAGAGATGTGCAAAAGATGGTCTCGATCGGTCAAATAGTTTTTGCAAAATTCCATTTATTTATTCCATTTTTGCAAAATAGGCCCATTTTCAAATGACTAATTCGGGGGCAGGGTTATGACTAAAACATTCTTTTTGTGTTCATTTTCTTCGAAGGAACACCAAGTATCCTCTAGCTAAAAAAAATATTTTTTTTTTCAAATTTAGTTGTAGGTGTACCTATAATTGTTACCAAATAAACAAATAAAATAACTCCGCGGTTTTTAACTTTTGAAAGAAGTTATATACACCATTCGAAAGCTCGTAAAAAACCTACAAATTGAAAAAAAAAGTTTCTATGACCAATAGGTCCGGAGTTAGCAATTTTTTTTTAAATCACAGAACAATTTGTTATAAACATTAAGACCTGAGATTTTAACATTTTGTAAATGAAGGTTTAAACTTTATGCCCTGTCAATTTTAATTGAATTTGCCCATAATTGATTAATCCAGAGCCCGTCAATGTGGCAGTAGCCACATAGGGAGTAGGGAGTGGTGGTGGGTGGATCTTCCTCTCATCCAGGAAAAAACTGACAATGTCAAATTTGTAATATCTCAGCTTCTATATAACGTAGAACCTTCTTTTTTTTTTGATTTGGGGTAACTCGACGAAAAAATTACTTCCGGATTATTTCTACCCTTGTAAAATGACACCCTACCCCCTTAAAAATGATTTTTTTTTTGCATTTTTATTTATTTGAAATGTTTTGGACAGTAGTTCTCAATAAAAAAATGTTGTCACAATTATTTTAACCCTTCAAAATTAATTTAACCCCCTCAACCCCCAAATTGAAGTTGAAATTTATATTGAATTGTAAAAAAAATTTCTACTGTCAGTATCAGTGGAAATATTTCTTATATTTATTTATTTAAAATAATTAATTCTTTAGTCAATATACAAAATCCATAATTATATAAAAAGTATGAAAAAATAAAAAATAAATAAAAATAATGATTTTTTTTAGGGTTGAAGGTGTTAAATTAATTTTGAAAGGTTAAAATAATTTTGAAAACATTTTTTTATTGAGAACTGTTGTCTAAAACATTTCAAATAAAAGAAAATGCAAAAAAAAATTTTTTTCAAAAATTCATTTTTAGGAGGATAGAAATGGATTTTACAAGGGTAGAAATAATCCAGAAGCAATTTTTTTGTCGAGCTACACCAAATTGAAAAAAAGACGATTCTACGTTACATAGAAGCTGAGATATTACAAATTTGACATTGTCAGTTTTTTTCCTGGTTGAGAGGAAGATCCCTCCACCACCACTCACTGCCGCGTACCCTTACTTTGACGGGCTCTGAATTAATCAATTATGGACAAATTTAATTAAAATTGACAGGGCATAAAGTTTAAACCTTCATTTACAAAATGTTTATAACAAATTGCTCCGTGATTTAAAAAAAAATTGTTAACTCCGGACCTATTGGTCGTAGAAACTTTTTTTTTTCAATTTGTAGGTTTTTACGAGCTTTCTAATGGTGTATATAACTTCTTTCAAAAGTTAAAAATCGCGGAATTATTTTATTTGTTTATTAGGGAAAAAAGTGCCTTTTACTTGGTAACAATTATATACAACTAAATTTGAAAAAAAAAATTATTTTTAACTAGAGGATACTTGGTGCCCCTTCGAAGAAAATGAGCCCAAAAAGAATGTTTTAGTCATAACCCTGCCCCCGGAATAGTAATTTGAACCGATCGCGCCCATTTTTGCACGTCTCTTAAGGATATAGAAACTCACAGTTTGGGAAAGTTTGGCAAGAAAAATAACAAATTTTTTATCTATTTGCCGATAAAAAACAATGACGCTATACTTTTTTCAATACCAATTTGATGAGACGCCTCTTGTATTATCATTCCCAAGACTTTCCAACAATAAAATCACGCCCAGTAATTTTCACGATTTCTCGATGATTTTTAACCTTTATTTCTTGGTCTAAGAATATTTCGTTCTTCTATTAAAATATTATTTTGGTCTTTATTTCTCAATAATTAGAAAAACAAAATATGAAAAATACATACAATCAAATTTGTGCGAAACTAATACTTATTTTCACTTACGCTCCACTGCTGATAATCTCCTCAATGTTGCTTTCCTATTCTGTATATTGAACGGTTATATCTTTTTTCTAAATACTTAAAGAACAAACTTACAAAAATAGTGTTTTATAGGTCTCATCACCACAGTCTTAAAAGTTTCAGAAACAGCATTAAGTAGTTGTAATAGTTCAAATATACTTCAATAGAACATATTACGTTCAATACGTCTACACGAGTAATATTCCTTTGAATGGTTAAAATTTATCTTGTGAAATTTGCCCCAAACGATAAATTTACATTTTCTTTGGCTAAATCGATTGAACAAGTCATCTGCAGGAATTAACATTACAGAAATTTAAATGTTTAATTTTCTTATTCGAAATACATGAAATACCTTTTTATTTTTTGAAAATAATTGGATGTGTTACAGTCACTTGATGTCTATTCTAGTACAATATTAGAGAAAATTATGAGACTACCTAACAAAGCTATTATAAAGTAATAGCAAATTTAATTTTCAATTAGAGATATACTATACTTTTTTATTATTGTACCTTATTTTTATATATGAAAACCGCATTACCAGCAGATACTTCAGTTTTGTGAATTAATGTACTGGATTTTCTATTTTCAACTGAGCAATTACTCCAGTACTCTAACTGCATTTTTGTTACGGGTTGAATGCTGTACTTACTGAACTTAACTAATTTTGGTTGTGAAGAAACTGTATTCTGTGGTCTAATGTTTTCATATTCTATACAGAATATGAAGACTCTTTCTGCTGTTCTATCACATTATGTTCTATTCAGATGTACTTTCAGGTCATAATGCACTGTAAAGAGATCTGTTACTGCACGTAACTGATTCCTACTTATTAAGAGCACTTCTTTAGTTTTCCTTCGTGACGAGTGAGTGAACGTAGTAAGTCTTCCCATTTTGATACCTGGGCATGTTACTTACACTTGCAACTTTGATATAATTCCTGAATCCTTGTCATTTCAAAACCTATTCGAGTTCAAAGACAGTAAAATCAAAATTAGTTGGCATCTGGAAATTCTACCTCCTGAACAAAGATTTGTGTCACAGTTATAGATTACTGTACTCTATAGAAGGGCAGTATCCAAAATTTTCCTAATGAGTATTTCCCCTTCCTATAAGTTTCAATGTTGAGTGTAAAACTAGTCAAAAACCACTAGGCGTAACTGAAATTGATGTTGAGAAAGCTCACAACAATAAGACGTCAGGAATAAAATTATTGACGAGATATCAAAAAAATTAATTAGCATCGTTAGTTAGTATGTACAGAGTGGTCCGAATTTTATACAGGAAACTTCGAGGGCAGATAGATCTCTTTAAAATAATATGTGTTTGCCTTAAACATTGGTCTGGAACAGCCCTGTTTTAGAGATACAAGGTGTTGAAGTTGTTAAAAAAAATGATTTTTTGTTTATATCCCCGGAACCTCTTAACCGATTTCAGTAAAATTTGGTAGAGTAGGTCTTACATTCCCAAAAATATGAGCTTTAAAGGTTCAACCAATGGTGTACAACTGGACAGGGGTCACCCCTTTTTTGCATTTTTTACAAGTCTTTGTAACTGATTTATATTCTAATGCACAAAATACGTAAAAAAGGTGACTTTAATTTTTTCCCTAAGATTCGCTGTTCCCAAGTTATTCATACCAATACAATCCCCTTGTGGCAGACACTTCTAACCATATTACAAGGATTTTTATGTTTATGCTTAAAAGTAAGTGCAATTTGTAAGAACATTTTCCCTGGAGGCCTAATACTCTTTACAAATAAGAACAATTTAAATCAAAATAATAATAAAAATATATTCACCAAGCAACAACAACTAAACAAGAAACAAAATTAACGTTACGTATTTAAAAGAATTGTTCAAAATGCGAACCACCCACATCGACATCTTCTATTAATGGAAGCTAATATCATGTGGTAATTTTCTTTTAATTCATTACACCCATCTTCTATTCGTTGCAGTAGTTGTGGTCTTGTATCTGTTGGAGTAGGATAAACTTTACTTTTCAGATGACCCCAAATATAGAAGGCTAGGGAGTTTAGATATGGCAATCTGGCTGGCCAAGACACTCTGCACCATTATGATTGACATTGGTATTTGGTCTTCTACCTACCCATCGCCCCATAGAATTTTTATTAAGCCATTCTTACACTATACTCCCAGAATGCGCAGGAGCACCATCCATTAAATTCACCTATTTTGTTGTATATTTAATGAATAATTAATAATCTAATAATTAATAGATGGTTTTCTAGAAAATTTAGAAATGACTGGGGATTTAGACGGGGTGGCAAGAAGAAAAGTCCACAAACTTTATTGCGAATTATTCCGAGCCACACGTTCATAGAAAATTCGTGTTGAAAATATCTTGTCCGAATTTTATGAGGATTTTGTTGTCACCAAATATGCAGATTGTGAAAATTCACTACCCCTCGCCTTTGGTAAATGTACATTTATTACTATTTTGATTTAAGTTGTTTTCATTTGTAAAGATAGTGGGTTAGGCTTCCAGGGGAAACTAAAACGCGTAAGGAACTCTACCTCACAGGTGGTGTGGAAACGAGTGCAAAGAATTTTGTTAATGTGCTTACGAATTCTACTTACTTTTAAGCATAAACATAAATATTCTTGTAATATTATGGTTAGAAATGTCTGCACAAGGGGATTGTATTTGTATGAATAACTTGAAAACGGCGAATCTTAGGAAAAAAATTCAAGTTACCTTTTTTTTGTGCATTAGAATATAAATCCGTTACAATAACTTGTAAGAATGCAGTGGCGTAGGTTCTTTTTTTATAAAAAAGAAGATGACCCCTGCCCAGTTGTCAGTGGCGGCTCGTCGGGTGACGCAAGTGACGCACCGCTTCACCTAAAATTTCTGTTTGTTTGTGCAATTTAAAATTATTTTAAATTTTATATAAATCTTATAATTTAGGTACAATTCTATATTGAAAATGTATTGTGTTTGTTTGTCTTATACGCAGAAATAAACAGAATAATTCCGCGGTGAACGCCTTCTAAAAAATCATTGACTTCGTTGAGCGCGAACATCAACCTCGTACCATACAACGTATACTACGCAAGTGACTCCATATTGAAATTGGTATGTATCTGCTTCTCTCCGTAGCTCTCTGTACGGCGGTTGTCATGGCAACGAGGCAGCCAACGCATGTGTAAACTACGGCCTGGGAGAACAAGTGATGCAAAAGTTGAAGCAGCATTCTCATCGTCATCGCGCATCGCCTGTCTATCGTGTGTAAACAGTTTATACGATACGTTGCCCAGTGCACGGTTATAATGGTTCTTTATTAATATTTGTTTTATATCAATAATTTGTAGAAATGTTTCCTATGCACGATCCTGTATGTATTTTATTGGAAATGCCATTTTCCAGACCGAAAATTGAGGACAAAAAAGATTTTTTAAATTGCGAAAGACCTGTACCTTCTCTCGATGTGGAAAAAAGGGGGAGGTCAAAAGACAAAGTGTATGTTCGGAAGTTTCGGATTGAATGGTATTCGGAGTGTAAGTGATTGTGTGGATGTGTTTATTTAAAAAAACTTTTTTGTATGCCGTGTTTAATTGCGAGTGTAAAATCGGGCGTGTGGGATAAGGAGGGATTTAACAATCCCGCTTAAGGTGGCCATATTCCCGGCCCAGAAATAGTGAAATTTCTGGCGTTTTTAGGTACTGAAATCTTTAAAAGTAAAACGTGTAGAACAAAAGTAAGCACAAAAATAAAATCCTTGATGTTTTGTTTATTCATTGTTACCATTTAAATTTACTCAAATAAAATAATAACTAAAAAAAAAGCGTTTGTAAAACATGCGTTTGCTGTTATTCTAACCTCACATTTTAAGAATTATTTTCACGTACTTATAAATAAAAGTAACCAATTTTATATGTAGGACTAAGCAAGTAAATGTTATAAGAATATTTACATGTGGAATTATATATAAAAAAGTTAGTATTTTCGTAGATTTCAGTACCTAAAACCTTGATAGTTTGATCGTTTTTTGCACCTGTTTATTCGTTTTACTGCGGCGTCTTTGAAAATACTCAGGTGGCATGACATAACATTCCTATTATTTGATAAGCTTTAGATTATTCAGTTATTAAATGTTTGAAATTATTTGTCTTTGCGGAAAACACTATTTAAAGAATATGGGACCCTTAACATCTGTATCTGTACCTATCATTAAGTCCACGAGCCGAACTAATATTTCTATTTTTTATAAAATCTAAATGAAAATCCTTCTCGCCAACGTCAGTTTTTCGGTAATATTGCAAATGCAACTAAAATTTCCAAATTCATTTAAAGCCGTTTGACCTTGAAAATTTGAAAATTTTCGCCTGCGGCGCTTTTTTTTTGTCAATCAATAAATATGCTTCACCTATTCTCAATGTCACGAGCCGCCACTGCCAGTTGTACACCACTGGTTGTACCTTTAGAGCTCATATATTAAGGAATGCAAGACCCACTGTCATTGATTATCTGTACCAAATTTTATTGAGATCGATTAATAGATTCCTGAGTTATAAACAAAAAATCATTTTTTTAAATATTTTAACACCCTGTATCTCTAAAACGTGGCCATTCCAGACCTAATATGAAGTTAAGAATTAACATGGTAAACAAAATATGTGCAAGAACAGCAGAAAGTTATTTTAAAAATTGGAAGGAATTTATAATTTAAATTATGTGAGGATGTTCACAATGCCCCATTTACTGAGGAGAAGGCTATCTAATTACTGCAAGAAAACTGAAAGCTTGTGAAAGCAATGTCGTTGAAACATACTTGATAGTACATGCAACAAAGTTTTGAATATATCGAAGAATTACATTTAAAGGATTGGGATAATTGTCTTTAGCTGAAAAACAAAGGGAAACTCTACAGGCAAACTACAAACAGATTATTAGTGAGTTGACTAATTTACAATACACTTTCAAGTATGATTTGTCGATGATGAAAGTGATATAGTAAGTTCAGAATACGATGGCGAAAACTATCAATAGAATATATTGATTAGAAAATATAATTTTGTGTTGTTGACTATTCACTAGTAGTAATTTGTGGAGTAGGAGTCATATATTTTTATTGATTTACTGCAACGATAAGTAAAAATTCATTTACTCAACTAGTAGCCATTAAAAATTTAGTCTATAGGTCGCATTCTAAAAAAAAGAGAAACCAGTTTCATTGATTTTGTGAAAAAACCATGGTGATTACTTTTTATGCATCAACGACACTTACCAACCATCTTTCAACCTACAAACTAGATGACATAACAGATACAATTAATCTACTGGCCGGATTCACCAAAATGTATTAATTCATTTACAGTTATTCTATTATTACTATAAGTAAGATTATTCCTACAAATTTCAAGAGTAACGAAAGATATAGCAAGAATCTCATAGGATTTTTTATCTGCAATGAAATCCCAATGGAATTTATTCCACTGCGTTTTCTTCAAAATTGTTACTGTGTTGAAAATTTTAATAGATGAGACTAAGGTAATTAATGATTGTCATAAGAAAGAAAAAGCTAAATGTTTCCAAAAAATAATATCTATTCGAGTAGCAGATATGCATGTCAGATAATCTTCGTGTTAGAAAAAAATAAAGCATATAAACATAAGAGATACAAAGAATGAAATTGTTCTTAATAACGGTACTTAATTTATCTAGATCAGATAATTGCTTGATCAGTGACGACGGATGCACCACAACGTCTAATACATTTAGTTGAGAAGAGAAAGTCTTATTGAACATAAAATGAAGTGTCAAATTAACACAAGTAATAAGAGGTATGTCAGGGTGTGAAATGAAATGAAAAGGAATGCTAAGTCTGGCGTAACAAAGATATTGACGTGCAAGTAAGAGAAAGGAAGAAGACCCACTAAATCTTATTACAAATGGATACTGAAGGATATTAGCCGGGGCTGCCCTACAGGGTGCCCTTGTTTACCATCCCCACAAAACAAGACCCTTTAATTGGAATTTGGTTTACCGGAACGTCTAACTAATTCATATTTATCCCACATTTAGTGTGAAATGATAACGCGGGTTTTGAAGATATATACAGTTTGTGTTGTGTGTGTATCCATAGCGTGTAGATGGAATCAGAATAATATCAGCACTTCACAAACATAGCTTTTCCCTAATGAACCATAATTACCATATTACCGGCTTTTTAATTTAACAATTATTTATTTATTTTTACTTCTCAATTTAGGCGGTTTACATAATATTCAAAGAATTTTTTTATCCCATGAATAAGTCCAACGTTTTCTAAGCCAGGAATGTATGTAAATTTTTAAGAGAGGTATTTTTTCCGACTTATTTTGCTAATAATGGGATGGGAATTAATTTGAACTTATTGGAACTGACACCAAAGTGAATTAAAATGTAATTATTTGACAAGTGTACCGCTGTCAATATTTAATTTTAATATCTATAATGGCACAGATTAAAGGAATATGCAGATGTGTAGTTATTGTGTTGATAATTCTATACAAGCCAGAAGACTTTATTATGAAAGTAATTTTTTGACAGACTGAATTTTTTGAGCATGTTGATCGCTGTTTCTGAGAAGTAGATGTGTGAATTTAGTTAATTTTCAAGTAAAAAGTTTTCAATTGTTTGCATAAAACGAAATTACATATTAGGAAAATTTTTGCGAACGCTAAGCAGTGAAGGTGCAATAAAAATGCTCGAGCCGTGTCTTTAGAGCAAAATATTTTAAATCGTACTAGTAGCGTGAAAATACATTAGTTCCATCTTCTTTTCAATAAGTAGGTAGCGTTTATCTTCGGGAACAACTTACTTACTTATATCTTACCCTCGGCTTCAACAGTGGAAAATTGGTTGGTCTATGGAAGAAACAGGTGGAAGACCGTTACTTCATATTGAAATAGCAATATTTACAAATCAAGCGGGAGAATGGATGAGACTATCAATTCCTACTGTCTTTCTTTTAAGCTTTGACGTTAGAAAGGTTAACTCTACTTATTACTTAAAAATGCTTAAAAAACTTCCGATTATGGGTGAAATGTATTTGAAAGTGATGATGTAGTAAATGACCGATTACGTCGGTCTTAATGGCGAATGCGAAATGTGGAACGGCAAAACTAACATTATCAAGAGAGTCGATATGCTCAACAAATTGTTCAAAGTTGTTTCCATGTGCTTTTAAACGTGTTTCCAAACGACGGTCAAAATTCTGTCACCAAAAACAGCACACCACATATTCACTGAAAACAGTTGCTGGAACTAAGATCTGTATACAACGTAAGGATTTGCATCACATCAGTAGTGAATGTTGTGAAAATCTAGTATGCCGTCTCTAGTAAAACAACATTCATCCGTAAAAAGCACCTTGCTTGTAATATCCGGATCTTGTGCTATTTGATGTCGAAATCACTGGTAAATTCCACCATTTCTTATTACTCCAAAAGTACTACAAACTGTCTGGCGCTCAGTATAGTTTTTTTTTCATTACGTACGTGATGATCGTATACAGGGATGGAAAATCCACATGGTCCATCTGCCTTTACATGAGAGCGACAAAGTAAAGTAAAGAAATCCGTGCGATAGACAAGGATGGCTATAGTGAAAACGTTTCATAATCTGAATAGTCACGGCCCGTTTCGGGTTAGAAGTCCTTATCTATCGCATGGATTTCTATGACTTACTTTATCGCTCTCACGTAACGGCCGATGTACCATGGGGGCTTTCCGAACCTGTATGCCTTCTTTAAATGACATTCATCTCTGTGTTGATTTGATTTTTTGTGGTACAATATATAGAACATTAAAGTAAAAAATAAAGAGTTACGAGGTGATTTTCGTCATTAAAAACATTTACTGAACCCAAGTTGTTTCACGTATTCTAATTTCAGAATAGTCCAAGTGACTCCATTATAATCAAGTTATTCCGTTTCATAGAGCGTCCCTATTTCGTCTTATTCCAACTCACTTTCCTAGTATTCCGGTGTTTCCTGGGGTATTCCGGATTATTCCGTCATATTCCGTGTTATTTCGGGTTATTCCAATATATTTCCATTCTGGCTATTATAGTGAATTAAATTATTCATTACGAACAGTTTACCTACTTTATCTGATATCCGAAAATAGCCGAAAAAAACGATAGTATATTTTTCTTAACAAAATATTTGAAGACTGAGCATGACTTCCTAGAATCAAGCAGATATTTTTGTAAAAGATCATATTCGTATGTTGTGTATGTTGTAACAACCTAAATTTGATATATGTACTTATATATTTATAATAATTTTTAATTCTAAACTTTAGATGTCCGTAACCTAGTAACGAAGTCCCATACAGAAAAAAGTTATATGAAGTACTAACAATATTTTGAATCTGTCTATATGCTCCTGAGTTTATGCTATGAAATCATGGGATGCCGCTATGTAATGTACCGTGGGTTTTATTAAAATGTTCCAATTTACATTTGTTAGCAGCAATGAATTTTATCTACTCGAAAATAGCAGTGTGAAATAAGAGTATCTCTTTTTTACCAAAAAAAAAAAAAACAAAATAATAATAATAAAACGTCATTTATTTCCAACAGGTAAACCCAATTACAGGAAATACATAGCAAATGAAAAATAATAATAGAGAACACTTACAATTATAATCATAACAAAACCACTGAGTTTATTTTGACAAAATAACTTGTGTATAAGAGAATAGTAGAAAAAAAAATTTAAATAACTAGGTATATCTAGAATTGCTCGTTGTTGTAAACAACGTATTTTATTGTATTCAGTGACGAAAAATTAATATCACAATAATTACAGATTTTATTAAAATGATAGCATGCATTATAAATAGGTGCTTTAAGTAAAATATTAGTTCTAGGCCTATCACAGTAAAAAGTTTGGTTATGTCTTGAACCAGCACGTGGTACTAAAAATTGTATCTTACAAAATTGATATAATTGACCATATCCGTCGCCGATCAAGAGAAATAGTATCTAATCTGTCCAATAATATTTGATTATTATCAATACCCCTGGCGGGATATATGCCATCTTTCTTAAAAGAAATGTATTTTAAAAACCGTCTCTGAACAGATTCTATACTATCAATGTGACACACAAGCTTACTCCTAACTAAGGTTTAATACAAACTTTTTAAGGTGCTAATATTTCTAAAATCTTTGCAGTTCCTTAATATAAAACCTAAAGTCCTATTGGCATTACTAACTAAATGATTAATTTGAGTAATAAAGGTAAGATTAGAATCAAAGAAGATGCCTAAATCTTTTATGCAATTACTTCTTGAAATTGTAATATTATTAAGTGTATAATCATAATTATAAATTTGTTTTTTTTTCCTGGAAAATGATACCACATAACATTTGTTTATATCTAACATTAAACGATTTTCATTACACCATTTGCCAATTAAGTTGGCTTGATTCTGTAAATATCTACAATTTTCCTCATTCTCAATACTTGTAAAAATGTTTAAATCATCTGCAAAAAGAAGATTATTACAAGATTCGGTAAATCATTAACAAACAAGAAAAACAGTAAGGGCCCTAAATTCGAACCCTGTGGAACGCCAGAAGTAACTTTAAAGTTTGACGAAGTGAAACCCTCACACTTAATAAACTGTTGTCTCTCTGTTAGGTACGATTTAAGAAAATCAACAAAATTATTTGATAACCCAATACTATCAAGTTTAGCAAGCAACACGTAGTGATCAACCTGGTCAAATGCTTTGCTAAAATCCATATATAACACATCAATTTGCCCTTGATGATCAATATTCTCACATATTATTGAGAAATGCATGCCAAGTTTGATACACAAGAACGTTTATTTACAAATCTATGTTGACTCTGAGAGAAAATATTTTTGGTATTATTGTAAATATGTTCATAAAGTATTATTTCAGAGTTTTGAAAAATTACATAAAATTGAAACAGGCCTATCTTATATATAAAATTCTCGTGTCACAATGTTCGTTCCCGTACTCCTCCGAAACGGCTTGACCGATTCTCATGAAATTTTGTGAGCATATTCAGTAGGTCTGAGAATCGGCCAACATCTATTTTTCATACCCCTAAATGTTAAGGGTGGTCCACCCCAAAAATTTTTTTTTAATTTTTTGGACAAAATTTTTTATTTTTATTTTTTTATGATGTGGCTTTAAAAAATACATACAATCCTAAATTTTCACCCTTCTACCATCAACCCCTATTTTTTAATAGCGATATTAGTAATTCAATAATTTTCAACCCCGGTGACGTAATAGTGACGTTTATTATTAACATTAATAAAAAATATATACACGATATACACTGAATAACACTAAATATAATATAGATGGTAGAAGTGAAATTTCTTTATGAAAAATCTACTAAAATAATCCTAGGAATAATTTATATGGCAAAACAACGTTTGCCGGGTCTTTCTAGTAATTAGATATTATAGATGGATCACCTTTTTTTAATATCGGACATATGGGTGCTACTTTCCACACATCTAGATATGTTACTGTAGATAAAGAGAGATCGCATATAAATAGCAAAGGAACTACTAAGACCTGCCCACAGTCCTTCACAACAAAACTAGGTATAAAATCTGTACCAGATGTCATTTTATTTTTAAGTTTTTTAAGGGCGTTGAAATAATCCACCTCAGTAATTATTGGTAAATGTTTGTATCTAGTTGTATAATTTATATGTCGGAAACATTATATCAATAAAAAAATTGAATTATTTGCCACTGGGCATAACATCTTAGAAAACAGGTATTCCTATTTATAAGGATAAAGAAAAACATGAAAGATTACAAACCAACCGAGCCTAGGCAACCATCATTGCACGATTGGCAATGTCAACTGAAAATTCCTAAATCAATATTAATTATTCGTTTACAATAAATAATTACAAACTATTATTACTCTCGAGATAATGTTATCGAAACTTGATTGAACAAAATGTCTTGAAAAACTTCACCAGTCACCAGCCGGTGAAACATAATCTTTATATTACTGTCTTAATAGTTTTAATTTTATCAAAATTTAATTTTCAACGCAAAGAAAATGGAATTACAGTTTCAAGCAGAATTACTCAATGCTCTCTATATGAAGCCCTATGTCCATTGTCTCCAGTTTATACTGTGTAGTTTTGGGACACCGTGTTTATATACTGTGGATTTTATTAAATTTTTCATTACCGACAGTTTACTTTTATTAGCAGCGATGAATTCTATCTAATAGCCGAAAATAGCGGAGCATTAATAAACGATCCGAATTACCATCTAAAATTTACATTTTCGGTTAATTTAGCGGTTCCGCTTTAGCAGCCCATTCGCAATGTTATCGATTTTATAAAATATTTAGCCCAACTTAATTTCCCTTGATTATCCGAAAGCAGCCGCCGCCGATTGGCGTGCAAATATTTGTTCGTCGCTGTACGCACATTATGCGGCGGTCAACGTATTACATTTGCGGCGCAAAACGGCGAATTGCGAAGGCAGATCGCGGCCCGCGTGTTAATATTTCATTTATGGAAAATCTGCAGCTGATATTTAGCTTTGTCCGGTGCCAGTGCCGGCGCCATCGCGCATCGCCATGAAGGAATGAACCAGGAGCGTAGATTGAATCGTGACTAGGAATCAATTGCGATTTAAATAAAGTAAAAAATTAATTACCGTATAATATTTTCATAGGACAGATTGTTCACAAGGTTGTTTTTGAAGAAATTAACAAAGGCCCCAACAGTAAACCTGATAGATAAAGAAATTTAGTATACAGGGTGGCCAAATGAAAACGAAACAGGGCCATTTTCAGGAACTGCGTCAAAATTGTAGAAAAACACTCAGACCCGTCGATTTTTGATTAACGGGGGACATTCTTTGCTGGTATTTTTGACTCCGACACGTTCACCCCCAAGCAAGGGTAAGCATCACCCCAAAATATTTAAATGGCATTGGAGGTTGAGTAATATTTCTTTTGAAAGCACTTACAATTCTCTTTACAACAGACTTTAAATTTTATAATCTAAAATCGACGGGTCTGAGCGTTTTTCTACAATCTTGACGCAGTTCCTGAAAATGGCTCTGTTTCGTTTTAATTTGGCCACCCTGTATGTCCTACGTATTGAACAAATTCACTTGAGGAAATCGTCTACCATATACGAAAATTAAAAGAACATGATTTATTCAAACTTAACCATGATCAAGGCAAAGTTAAATCCTTTACTAAAATCACTAAACTAAAAACTATCAAACTAAAAATTACCAACCTGATTGCATATCTCAGCCAAATACTGAGTTATACCAATTAAATTTTAAACTTATATGTTTATGATTTGTACATATATGTACAAACAGCAAAATTTAGCACACAATGATTAAAACAAAAATAACTCCTTAATCAGTTGAGATTGTCCTCACCAACTTTGGTAAATACCTTTTACTAGTAATTGCTGATATTGAAAAAAAATTATGTTGCATGAATCTCAATTTTCGTTGACGTATTTAAGAAAATGTCGAATTTTCTTTTGTCTCTTGGAAGGAATATAAATTTTAACACTATTTTGGTGATGATAATTGAAATTATTACTGTTAATAAATTTTTATAAATAATACATTTCTAGTCAAACAGAAAAATATAGAGGATGTTGCATAAGAGTGTACAAAAAATTCAGAATTGGAAAAATATAAATTGGAATTCATATAAATTTTTTTAGTTGGAGCTTCTCCTAAAAAGTTACACTCTATTAAAGGGGGCGGTGTAAAATGTCTTTTTCAATTTTTCTCAAAAACCACTGAATATAAGCAAACGAAATTTGGCGTGATTATAGTGCTTATAGAATCATATTTTTCTAGCATCATCGGTTTGCTATAAAGGGATGAAGTAAACCATCCCTGTTTTTTCTACAAAGTTTTTTATTATTTTAGATTTCATAAGCGAAATTATATTTTAAGATGACTTTGTTTATTCAGAAACTTTCTTGTCTCTTAAAAAAATTATGTATTACTCTTAGTATTTGAGAAAAAAAATATCTTTTTAAACCGTTACAAAATACGGTATGAACCCCCTATTCTGAGCTTGTCTCTAATTTATTCGTAGTAGGCTGCTGTCACTACAACATTTCATAGTAAATGTCCAATAATGGCAACAACAAGTTTAAATTCAGTACAGGTCAGTATCTACTGCAATTAATTATGGCCCTCATTAAAATTTTCCAAGGAATGCGGTCCTTTTTTGTACACATTTATGCATCCTGTATAATCATAGTCAAGAAGAACACGTTAAAGACGTTTTTCTTCAGATGTAAATAAATATGTAAACAAGTGTTACTCAAAGTACCATGTTTTTTCGGGGTTGTTATGCCGTGTCCTATGTACCTGATCACCCCTAAATGCAGGTTTACAATGCCTACATAGCCCTAGCTAGGAATCCTTGATCTGCCGTTGTTGTTCTCGGATGTTCTATGTGATGGCTGAGAACCATCAACAAGAACCGAAATCAATATCATCCTTTCCATCTCCACACAGCCTAACCCGAGAACAACAGGAGCAGGTCGAACATTCCTAGCCAAGGCTAACGATTGTAAGACTGTGAGCGGTTGCTAGGCTATAATGATATACTTTTTAATTTACCTACTCGCAAAATTATTGGAGGGCAACAATTTTTTTAATTACTATCTTCTTTGTTTCATTCTACAATTTAACTGATCTGGAAGATATTTATAAAAATTAATGTCAATGAATGCTGATGTATGTAAGGAACCGGAAGTAACCACCCTTAGTTTATTAAAACATTTTGTGTTCTAGGGAAATATTCAGTTTTTAAGGGAATACATTTTTGTTCAGACTATTTACTAATAGCTCTTAATCTTCAGGATTTAATATAATTATAAAAAACCATTTCTGTGATATTTTCAGACATCACTCATTTGGAGATCAAAATTATGAGATTTTTTCAACCCGTCATTCTCTTTTCTGAGCTGTTCTCATTCTCACCGCTATATTAACTATTTCATTAAGTTAGAAGTCTTTTTGTACAACCAACCTTACCATCATTTCTAAATATTTGTCTACCTAGTCCTTTAAAGATTCAAATACATAATACAAACAAGGTTTGGGACCATATGGGAAATGCTGCTTATGAAATTTTAATCTTAGAATAGAGCGGGAGTTGCACAGCAATGTGTACCTTCTCAAAAAATCGTTTTTTGATGAGTCATTTAGAAAAGCTTTGTGTTCCTGGTCTCAACTCGCAAAGTACGTTCAAGAAGTACGGGTTCGTGGAGGAATGCGTGCATTTAGACTTCTTGATTAACAGGTTGTCTTCTTTCCATGTGAGTTTTAAGTATTGAAGGGATCTTTTTGTGAATCGCTGTCAAATCGTAAAACAGCGTCCGACTCCATACGGGTGTAGAGAGAACAGATTTGAAAACAGTCTATTAATATCGAGGGGTAAACCGCTCCCTGAATTCTGTACAAAAACTTCTCTATACTTCCTCAAACTTCCTCGGGCCTTCACCAGACTACTTCGTAATTCCTACACATAAATGTTTAACATTCTCCGCATTTTTCTATAAAAGATCATACTGCGCATGCGTTTACCGTTCACGCATGCGCAGTTTGGTTCCAACTTCCCGACTTCCTCCAAACTTCCTCCAGACTTCCTCAATTTCCTTGGAATTCCTAAAAACTTCCCCGACTTCCTTCGGAATTCCTTTCATTCGGAATTCCCTTTAACTTCCTCAACTTCCTTATAACTTCCTCCCACTTCTTCCCGTCTTCCTGGGGACATGTACAAAAACTTCCTCAGCGGTTTACCCCTCGATTAATATTAATAAATTTATTTTTATAATCGGATTAAATATTTGACGTCTAATTAACAATTTCATTAAAATTTGTTGATATTTAATTTTAATAAAACATTACAAATCACATGAGCTGCTTGGTTGACACGAACATATCAAAACTATTCAATTAATTATTTAATTGGAATTTTTATAGTAGCAATGCATTTTCAGTGACGCTAGTTTCAAATTTATGTTAAATTCTAATACAGGGTCGGTAAGTCCACATGGTTCATCGGCCGTTACGTGAGAGCGATAAAGAAAGTCATAGAAATCCGTGCAATACAGAAAGATGGCTATAATGAAAGCATCTAATAGTCACCGCCCATTTCGCCCTTCCACAAATAAGATCCACTTATTAGTTACACCTCCGAAACGGTTTGACCGATTTTGATGAAATTTTATATGTATATTCAGTAGGTCTGAGAATAGGTTGTTATCTATTTTTTATACCCCTAAGTGATAAAGATGGTCCACCCCATTTTTTTTAAATTTTTTTGGACAACATTTTTTATTTTTATTTTTTTATGATGTGGCATTAAAAAATACATACAACCCTAAGTTTTCACCCATCTACCATCAACCTTTATTTTTTAATAGCGATATTAGTAATTCAATAATTTTCAACCCCGGTCAATAACTGATCAATTATCACTTGATCAGTTATCCCCGCCAGGCGTCTACCGGTGTCACTTCTGACCCAGTAAACAGCACGGAGTAGGGATGAGATCTCTCTCACACAATAAGCCGTTCCTCACTCCCTACAGTTTTCGGCCATTATTATTATTGTTTGTGCATCAATCGTAATAGTGACGTTCACTATTAACATTAATAAAAAAAATATACACGATATACACTGAATAACACTAAATATAATATAGATGGTAGAAGTGAATTTTTTTATGAAAAATCTACTAAAATAATCCTAGGAATAATTTATATGGCAAAACAACGTTTGCCGGGTCAACTAGTACATAAGTAAAAATGAAATAAAGGTTCATTTATTTTAATTTTTTATTGCACGATTAGATTATAATCTGGTTTAGCTATATGACAATAGCCTAGATATGCTAAAAGATTGTGAATATAAATTT
The DNA here is from genome assembly GCF_000390285.2 of Anoplophora glabripennis. NCBI lineage: Eukaryota > Metazoa > Arthropoda > Insecta > Coleoptera > Cerambycidae > Anoplophora > Anoplophora glabripennis. Next base: position 480,975 of record NW_019416363.1, on the reverse strand, counting down.
ATTAGTGCTTATGTTAATTATGCCCGTTTGCACTGTAGTGTTTAATCCAGGATTAAGTCTGAACTTGGATTAAAATATAACATTTTGTTTGCACCGTTTCAAATCTATGGATTAATCTAGGATTAATTTAAACCCTCAAATTTGACCGCTTAAACTTGGATTAATGAGAAAACATAAATTGACACTATTGACAGTACTTAGCTGCTAGTTATAATTTTTTTAAATAGGTATTTCTTCCTTTTTCCTGTGGACTGTGAATGAGTGTGTAGTGTTAAGACATCATTGAGAACTTTGAAATGGATTCAGATTCTGACTTTGATGTATTGGATGATTTTGATATTCACGAAATTATAGACTTTGGATTTCCCAGACAAATATATTTTAGAAATGATCTATTTCATAATCTAGACAATATGACTTTTTTCCGCAGATTTAGGTTGACAAAAGAGACCACATTACATCTGCTAACTTTAATTGAAGAGGAGTTGGAATATCCAAGTGTTATGTAAGTTTTACGAACACGTCGGCATGAACACGATGCAAGTGGCAATCAGAATTTTGGAGTTATAAAAAGCTTTTATCCTTAACATGATTTTGCATTTCTGGGAATAATAGTGTATCTCCTATTCTATGCTGGTTCTATGCTTGTGTTGGTCATTTGTCTGCTATTGTAGACTTTTCAGGGATGGACATATCAACAGTGTCCAGAATAATTGTACGAGTATCAATTGCAATAGCTCGGCTTTATCAGAGATACATAAAAATGCCAAACCCAGAAGAACATGTATGCAACATGAGTTCTATAAAATTGCATCATATCTTAGAGCAAGGGTCGGCAACTGGCGGATCGCGGTCCAGGTCCGGACCGCGGAAGGTAAAATACTGGACCGCCAAAATTTTTTTGAAAGTATAAATTACTCAAATAAATTATTTAAAAAATGTTTTTTACGTTGAAGTGCCAATCTTATCATTTTTTCTAGTATTTTACAATTGTGTGAGTGTTTTGAGTTCTTAATTAGTAAGCAGATTAAATTTGAGTGCAAATTAAAATAAAAAAATAAGAAATATGATTTTTTTTCTGAACCTCGTTAAAAATTTTCAAAATTATCCGGACCTCACCTAAAATTACTTGCCGACCCCTGTCTTAGAGTGTTAGGTGTCATTGACGGTACTCATATAAAAATTTTGGTTTTAGGATTTGACTTTGACATATTTTTTTCCGAAAATAACTGGACATAAGTTAGCAGCATAATAAATTCCCTAAACAGTATTCCTAAAGCCCAGTTTAATTTAATCTACAATCGGCAGTAAGTGGTGCAAAAGCTGATTATTAAAATCTAGTTTTAAAATTAAACCAAGTTCAGTTGAACTTGGCTTAAATTCTAAACGATGCAAACGGGCATTAATGCAACAAAAATAAGTGATTATCAGTTATCAATCAAGATCTCAGTCTGATATATATCAGTTGATATAACAATTCGTTGATCATTCTAATATTATTTAACAAATGCATAAAGTCATAGATAAAGTACCTACTAGTTTGTTTGGTTTTTAATAAGATTGATGAGTTAGTAGTTATCATAGAATTGTAATAACTATATATTTTGTAAATGTGTTTTAGAAAAAGTACTAATTTCATTTCAAATTCATTTAGTTTTTGTTTCGGAAAACATAATTTGAATTTGAGACTAGAAAGCGACAACTAGTGAAGTCATTTCTATTTGAGGATGTCGCATCTATTTCAAAAATTAAAAAATACAGGCTGTTACAAATTCGCTTTTCACTACAGAGATCTCGAAAACGGTAAGAGATACAAACTAGCTTAAATGGGGCCAAAGATGCGTAATCAGGGGACCAACATAATGCCTCTAAAAAATCAATGCTAACATGATTAGTTTTCAAAATATTTGAAAAAAAAAACGAAATATTGGAAATTTTTGTTTCATTTCAGCTTTCAGTTTTTTTCAAATATTTCGAAAACTAAACAAGTTGGTCTTGATTTTTAAAGGCATAATGTTGGTCCCCTGATTACGCAACTTTGCCCCCTTTTAAGCTACTTGGTACCTCTTACCGTTTCCGAGATTCCTGTAGAAGCGAATTTGTAACAGCCTGTATATTTCAGAATTCGTTTGAAGTATATTTGGAAATACTGAATTAAAATAATTATAAGATGCAAATATCCTGTCTGAAATTCTTCTGAAACAGGTTTTAAAGTTTAGTTCATTACACCAACGTGTGAATTTTTCATTAAAAATGCCTTGCGACCAACTTTTAGAACAAAAATCAGTTCGAATATAGTATAATTTATAAAATCTCTAGCAAGCTGGTTATTTACGATTAACTTTTGATATTAGTAAATTCTACTCATAGTAAAAGTTGCTTATTAGGATAAGAAACATATCCATTTAATTAATATCGATGTTTGAATATAAACAGTATAGCTATATGTCCTTATACCAAATTTTTTAATTTAACTAACATCGGTATCAGTGAATAATAATTAAAACGTCTTCAAAAGTCATCAAAATTGATAAATAAATTATAACTGATTCCAATTAATTTATTGTCAATTTATTGAAGCTTTGAAATTTATAACAAGGTTTTATTACATGCATCAATATAAAACTAATAAATGTAAAACAGACTTAAGTTATATTTTTTATGCCTATCAGCTTTTTATAGTTTAAACATTTACATTATTCAATACTTAGATTATACTACAAAATATAGAAGGTCTACCTAATAATTTTAGGAAGATGTTAAGCAAGTCAAAATGAAATGAAAACCTAAATATATTTTTTCCTAATCGTATCTACTTCCGAGATTTAGGATGTTCAAATGGTACTTAGCAAATCAGTTTTCATGTTACAATTTCATTTACAGCAGGCGGCAATTGGTTTGAGATTTTAGAGAATATAATTTTACAATGTAGGAAAAACTTAAAACAGTTTATACGCAGTGAGGCTTTATTACATTACAGTAGATTAGCAAAATGATAGTTATTCGAAATCGCTGGATAGGACAGGGAGTGAATGTGCCAATAAATTGACCAACACTAGCTGCAGATTCGAATCCTTTGGGTTTCACTTTATGTGTCTTAATAAAAAAGGTTTATTCTACCTTGGTAGTAACCGCTGAAGAGAAACACATTTATGGTAAAATTTTTATAAAATTATATTTTTTCAATTACTTACTTCGAATTTCGATAAAACTATCAATCTCCGAGATGCTAAAAATAATAAATTGTCTACTGCAGTGGACGTTGTAATATGAAAACTGATTTGGTACTCACATTTGGGAACAGAAGAGATAAAGAAAACATATGTTTAGGTTTTCATATTTCTTTGATTTGCCAAGTATTTTAGGACAATTTTTGAGAGGAATATCTTGTTCGGAATCAATGATTTTTCGGAAATTGATTATACATACTAATGTGTACAGAATTTTTCGGTTTTTCACAGTTCCTGCCATACAAAAATTCCTTTGGTTTGTTCAGTTTATGTTAATTGCACTTTTTATACAATTTGGACATTTATACTGCATAACTAGTGTATCTTCCTGCTCATTTTCTAATAAACTGTTCTAGATATGCACATTGTCACATATGCACATTTGCCTTTGTTTTTAAATTTGTCTTCTGTTATTTACAATTTGATAGGCGTGCTTACATTTTTATTACATTATTCACATTATTTGTTGAACATTGTGTTATTTGGAATGTCAGTTTGCAATAAATTATTATTTTTTAAATATTTCAATGGTATATCCCTTTGGACGGTACGTCACTGCTAGTCCTTCCTCGATGGCTGGTTCATGAAGCTGGATAAAACTTCCGGTCGGATATTGCGAGACGAGGCGAGGCGTGTAATAACTGGGTGCCGTTAGCAGGATTTAAGTAGCAGGAGTCTCCTGGCATCGCGCTGACCTTTTTGGATGACTTAAAAAAGCAAAACCTTGTCATGCGTCTATCGACGCGTGGGCTGATTAATGGTCCCGGCATTATTTTTAGTGCTTTGTTTGTGTTGAGAAGGGAGAGGTCTAGTCAATATTTGGGCAGAAAATTATAGTAGCTCTTAATTATAAAGAATGTGTTCGGAATTTTTTTGAGGCAATAAAGCGGTGGGCATTTATATTTTTCTTGGGATTATCTTTTGGTGTATAGGCCGTTTGGGAATGTTTTTATTTCACTTATTTCACCTTTTCCCAGTTGCTTAATAGCACTGGGTAGTTTTATAAGGTAAATGGTTTTCAGTAATGATTATTTCTTTTCATCTTTTCTTCTGATTCAGTGAACTCCTAATGAATAGTTTGAAGATTATTCTATTTTTTGCTGAAATATGAATCAGGAATCAGCAGGAATTTATCGAATAATTTATTTACTTCACGTATATTTTAAATATCATATGGAATTCAGTTGCACGTCAAAATTAACACCATTAAGAGTTGATTACAATCTCAAAAATGGATTTTTTTCAATCATGGTTCTACCAAGGTAAGGTAGAAATTTCTAATTTTTATTGAAATTTTATGAAACTAAACAAATTGGTTATAGATTGTTCCATTATCTCTGTTATTAATTGAAACAAGTAAAGTAAAATGTAGCTTGTAAAAATTTAAAAACAGACATGACAATAGTCAAAACTTGAACAATCAGTAAGTAATAAGAAAACAAAAACATAGAAAATTAGTATAGCATATTCATATATTCCTATTTCTTACATCCACAAAAAATCGCTCATCTTAAAAAATTGTGCATGTATAAGAAATTAAAAAATTGTAGTTTTGTGTGAGCAAACGTTGTATACGTTTGTGTGACCCATTTGTTTTTAACCACCATGTGAAATCTTTATTTATTGTGTGACATTAACCTATTTTTTTGTAAGATGTAGAGCTTGATGAAGTGTGGTTTGTGAAGGAAAATCAGCAGCGTTTTTCGGAGTAAAATTCTAATATTTCATATAAGAGATTTTTTGAGAAAAAATATATTTACGCCACTGCGAAACAGACCACTACCAAAAGTTTATCAATTATAACAAGTTTGTAGCCAAATCAATCAATTTTTTTCATTAATTTATTGTTGATATCAAATTAGTGTGTAGTAAAATTTATCTAATGTTTAATAACCATGGAAAATATACCATTAAGAGATAAAATAGAAATTCTATGACTTGTTAGCGAAGACTGTAAGTTGAAGTATTGTACAGTATTATATATTGTATATTGTAAAGCTTCCAATAAAACAGACTGTGTTTTAAAAGACTTACTTAAAACTAGACATGATGGAATATGGAATGGAATGGAGAAATAATAACCAAATTTTACAATATTTTAATAATAATCTCCGGGCTAGTATTAGAGTGGCTAGATTAAATCTTCATATCCTTAGAGAAAGTATCGTAAGGTACCTGGCAAATAAATTAAATAAAAGCCTTTAAACCAAAATTTGTCCATACTTTGGAATTGGGAGATGAAGAAAGACGTTTGGAGTTTTGTTATTGGGTACAGGGAGAATATTTAAATAATCCTAAATTTTTAAGAGAAATTGTATATATTGATGAGGCCACATTGACTACAAATGGAGTAGTTTCGTCCAAAAATTGTCGTCATTGGTCAGCTGAGAATCAAAAATTCATTATAAACGTAAATAGGCATTATTCGCAAAAAGTTAACGTTTGGTGTGCAATCCTAAATAATGGAATAATTAGTCCTTTCTTTTTTGCCGCCGATTTGAATACGAATAGATTTTTAAATCGTCTTGGTACTGAACTCGGACGCATTAGATGATTTGCATTTAAGAAATCTCCTTAATTTGAAGTTTCAATGTTTCAATTCAATTCAATTCAATTCATTACGCTGCAGCATTGAGAGAATGGTTAAATAATAATAATAATAATAATAAT